>NC_046157.1:49376410-49676410 GCF_011064425.1 Rattus rattus | reverse complement strand
AAAGGGTGGGTTGACAGGTATGAACAAACACATGCACACTTAAGTATACACAATTAGACACATGTAGTTCCAGATACATAGCACAAAAACAGCCCTCCAGTCCTACAACTTTTCTCCTGGCCATGACAAAATCCCGACAGAAGCAACTGTGCAAAGAGATGTTTACTTGGGCTCATAACTTTGTGCCAAGGGAGACATGTTTGTGGCTGACATAGCTTGGTCTGCAATGGTGAGCTCACAGCACGTGGCTTGTTCACACCTTGGTATACAGAATGCAGAGAGAATCAGACCAGAAGCAGAGCTGGGGCAAGCATTCAAGGGTTACTCATGGTGGCCTCCTTCTACGGACTAGGACCACCTTTTCAGGGATTGTACAACCTCCCCAAACAGGACTGCCAAGTGTTAAAGCACAGGAACCCATGGGATACAGTTCATGTTCAAGCCATCACAGCTCAAGGTAACGTCAGCCACCAGTTTCCGTATGTTGGAGCAGAAGCATCGGGGTAAGCTGGGGGCAGCCATCTTAGTTTCTGTAGAACACGAGTGCACATGGCTTGTCTCTCCCTGGTGTGCACGCCAGTGACTCACTGCCTTCTAGCTACGGGCAGGCCCCAATCAGAGAAACCTAACATTTTCACCCTCTTTAGTCCTGTTTCAAAGTGCTTGGCCCTGGAGTTGATGTCCAGTGGTTTTATTAAGGCGTTGGCACCTGGCCGGTCCATGGGCTGTGTTTGTAAGTCTTGTGCTTTGCACATGAACTGTAGATATACACACCGAGTAACTACAACGAAGCTTGGTTTGAGAAATGACCTGATTATAATGACACAATGCTAAGGCAGGAGCCTTCACCCGCTGGTCCGTGTTTCCCTCAGATCTCTCTTCTGATAAGTCTACTCCCAGCCAGAGTGACCTTCTGCCCCTATGACCTCTCAAATCTGCAGTCTCTACTACCAAATATGCCCATCAGTGATTCACGAGGAGCCGCCTGCTTGAGAAAACGCCTGTCACTATTACCCAATCATTTGCCGTGAGAGGCGCCAGGGCCTCTGATACCCACGCTGCTTCGGCCGAGAAATTCAGAGAGTTCCATATAAAATCCTGAGGAGCAGTTTGCTTCCCCCAAACAGGGGAAAGAGCAAGGATTTTTTTTTTCTGCCCACGAACACAGTGTGAATGGATGAGGGGTATCAAATACCGGCTAGGCTGCAGGCTACTGAGATAGAATCGTATAGACCGAGCTGGCTCTTTCTCTCAGAAGATTCTTTGGGGTTCCGCCCACTTCCGGTCTGCTTGGCAGTCAGTATCCTATGAGACCTGCGCCTTCCTGCTCTGCCTGGGCCCCACACTTCCTGGGATGTGAGTCTCGGACACTTGTCTCTGTGAACTTAATAGAATGCTAGGGTTCCATTGCAAACCAAAGTGGACGTATGCTGTCTGCCTCTTCCCTGCACGCACGCCAGGAGTTCATAGACTTAATTTGTTGGCCGGGAGAAGAAAACAAAGAAGGCAAAATCCACGGACCTCGAGTGTCTTCAAGGAGAGCTACAGGGACTGAATCTGAAAACACACCTTGGGGGAGCCATGGCTGAAGGGTTTCCTCGGGGGCTGAGGCTCTTGTGGAAACCTGTTCAAGGCGCTGTCAGCGGGCACTGTAAAAACAGCGTCTGGCACTGAGCAGTGGAGGCCCCGGGGAAGATACATACACGTCAAAATGCCACCTTCAAAATAACTAGCCTTTGAGGACAATTGAATTATTCCTGGGTGCAGAGTCATAATGTCGTAACCCCGAGTGATTATTGCTTCGTTTATGGCTTTTTTTTTTTTTTTTTACACAAAAAAGAATTACCTTCTCCAGAGAGGAGCTGAGCTAATAAGCATTGCTCATAGATACGCTCATTTTCAACCCCTTTCCCTTAAACCGTGATTTGGAATTCGAAGCAAATAGCTGCTAGGGCTTGCAATGATTTATTTAGCAGTGCTTTGAGCCAGGCGAGAAGTTAGATGAGTTGAAGGCAGTGATGGATTTGTAGACACTGCTGTGGCTGGTCACTTGACCCCTGACCCTAAGCCAGTGCAGCATTGTGGGAAGAAGCCAGGGAGGACTCAGGTGACAGTCATCCTCAGCGGCAGGCCTGGCGGTCAACACCAGGAAACCTGGTTGCTTCTCCTGTGTCTGTATTTGCTCATCTGAGATTCTGTCTCGACACCCAGGGTTCTAATAAACTGTCCATCGCTGAATTGCCGAGGGAGGGAAGGGGGCATGAGAGAGAGAGGATGGGAAAGAAGGCAGAAATGGCTGCGGCAAGGGTCAGCTCTATGCTCTGGTGATGAAGAAGTGGTCTTCTGTGATGTCCCCATGCACTCAGTTCTCATCCCACCCGGCAGGCCCACCCACCTCAGTGCCTCCTGAAGACAGGAGCTGTACGCTGATCATTTCTTAGGCTTGCACATGCCCCTTCATTATAATTTGGAACAACCGAGAAAGACAAAAGGGTGCCGTATAAGTCAATAAAGTACCCGATTGGGTTACGTGCAGCCAAGGAAATGAGTGGAGTGAGTACAGAAGGCTGGAAGTACACAGGGACAAGGTGCGGGCTATGCCCTCAGCTTGCTTCTCATCCATTGGGCGTGACAGGTTTGAGGCAGCTCTGTGGAGCATGAGTCAGGATGCCAGCCACTGCTGGATCTGAGGACCCGGAAGGGAAGTGTGATGTCTTCGGAACAAAGTCGGGTTGTGCTGTCAAACTTCAGAAAGCATCCACGCACCCAGTGTCTTCCTTCGAATCATCTGTGTGGTTCCGCACCCTTCCTCATGGCTTCCTGGTACTGAGGCCTCAGCTGAGTGGGCGCCTTGCCAGGGAGTCAGCTGTGACAAATGTGGTCTGTCGTGGACTCGGCCACGTGTGAGCTGAAGCCGGGCTGCATCCTGCTTGGGTTCACCTGAGGTCAGTGCCAGACACAAGGGGAGGCCTATTGCCCTACATAACGTTTTCCTTCCCCATGAGAAAGCCTGTGGTGGTCTGATGTGCTAGCGTTATAAATAGACATGGTGGAGCTTGAAGCAGATGTCCAGATATTGGGAAAACCTCAATGCCTGCCTCACAACGAAGTGTGTGTGATTATGTGAATGTATGTATGCTAGTGTATGTGTGTGTGTGTGTGTGTGTGTGTGTGTGTGCATGAGTGCATGTGCATGCATGTATGTCTTTTTTCTGTTTTTTCTCCTCTCTGTACAATGTGTTCATTCTTTGCTTGTGTATCTCTTTCTGTATGTGTGCGTTTCGGCTTGTGGTAGCATTCGAAGAGAGCTGGATTGGGTAAGGGAGTGTTTAAAAGCAGCAGAACTCTCCTGAACTTGGATCTGAAGATGTCTGGTGTTCTTTGTAAAGTCCGAAGTAGAAGCAGAACAACCCTTTGGTCTGCTGGTACCCCACTTCTTATTTCAAAAAGATGGCAGTGTTCAGGCTGGGCATGGGGGATGGAGGTGAGGCCATCATTGCCAGTTTCCTTTGGGGGCTCAGTAGGTGTGTACCACGCCCCTTCTCTGAGGCAGGAGCCAAAGTTGGCAGTGTTATCTACTTTTGATGAGATGTCGTTTCTGTCCTCAGGAGCTGTGGGTTGGAGGGAAGGCTGGGTAGGAAATGGAGTCTCTGGAAGAGGCATAGTTTCTGCATGAGGAACATGAGGGAGATGTGGTGATCTGGAGCCAGCCCAGAGCTGGACAGCCAGGAGTGGGAAGTGTGTTCCTGATGCAGAGAAAGGCGGCAGAGGATGGCGTTCTTGGCGTGAGGCTCTGTGTGTTTGAGCTGCACAAACCGTGGACTCTGCATGAGGACCAAAGAGGAAACGGTTTCTCATGGTCCCAGAGGCTGGGGAGTCCAAGGAGAAAGAAGTCACCTTCTCCCTGTGTCTTCACATGTCCTTGGTGCATGCATGAGAAAACTCTTTTCTTATATGGTTGCAAATTCCAACATGAAGACCTACCTAGTGATCCTGTCTGACTCCAGCCATCTCCCAAAGCCCTGCAGCAATGGAGGTAAAGGCTTCAGAGTCTGAACTTTGAGAGGAGGGGTATGCCCAGGCTGTGTGTGTGTGTGGGGGGGGGTCGCAAGTTATGGGCAGCTGAATCTGGCCTGCTCCTGGAGAGGAAAGCAGGCCTATTACAAACAGGGAGAAGTTTGTGCAGGGCACTCCTGAATCTTATGACTGAATTTCTCACAAAGAGCAAAGCTTCTCTGGAGGGCTTGGAAGCATCTGAGAGGGTGGACATCTTCCCATCTGGTGCATGAAGGTGTAAGAATTCAGGGAGACATCCCCAGGTTTGCTCCTCTAAGATGCTGCCTGGGTTCATTGTATGGGGCGGCCATATCTGTGTGTACAGAAAGACTTTTCTCTCCAGTTTCCAATGGTGTGGCCAGAATGGTGCTTTGGGGGTGGACAGATGAGCCTCCTAGTACTTGGGATACACAGGACAGTCTAGTATCAGTTTCTGGATAATAGGTATGTCAGGGGAGAGGGATGCTCTAGAAATGTTGAGCTGACTGAGTCCCATGCACAGAAGGCAATGGACTCTTTAGCACACAGACATAACAGTGTCTGAAACCCTTTGGTAGCAGGGAGTGGATTTACTGTCCCTTGGTGACACTAGGTGGATCCAATCTCTCCCTCTGGTTTCTTCCAGGAAGCAGTAGCCCTAGAAAAGCCCAGCTCCACGCGACAAGCTCCAGCTTCTTGTAGGTGGGGTGCAGGCGTGGGAGGCTCACCTCAGAGACATGCCCAGAAACCCCAAGAAGAAATTTCACTGAAGATTGAAAACAATGAAGACAGTCTTGCTCTCTAAGGATCCTCAGACTTTGAAAACTGCCTCCCTGCACCAAGGAACCTGGAACAACTATTTTTCAGTCACGAGGTCCTGGTATGTGCATATATACTCAGAGGTCAAGGCTCCCTGCACCTATCTTACTTAAGGATGTTTCTGCAGCAGCAGCAAGACCGTCTGATGCTGTGGGCAGAGGTGCAGGCACCACCCTGCTGCTACCTTCCAGGCTACAGGCAGATTGGGGCTACCAGCGGCTGAGCCCCAACCTCAGCTCCTTGCCACCCTCTTCTCCTCAGCTGCTTATGCCCTTCCTCAGCACTTGCTCTGCTGTTGTGTTGACTTTGATTTCACCTTCTAACCTGTGGTGTACCACTACAGCCGTCTAAAGAGATTTTATTGCCTGCTTCCGCTCCAAGTTGCCCTGTACTCAGAGAATCTCTGGCTTTTCTTCCACACCGTGTCTGCTCCCACTCACCCTGTGCTGTCAGAACGTCTTCCTGGTCTCACCCTCAGGGCTCAGGCTTGGAGTGGGACCAGGCGCTGGGCTGAGCCTGGGAGCCCACGTCTTCAGGAGCATCAGGGCTCAAGCTACTGGTTCCTGTTTCTGTGACAGAATAACTGACAGAAGCATCTTTGAGGAGGCAAGATTTACTCTGGCTTATAGTTCAGAGAATACAGTCCATTGTGTCAAGGAACCACAGCAGCTGAGGTGGCTGGGTCTGTGTGGTGGTTTTCACTTCAGTGCACCCTGTTTGGGCCGATCCAGCTTGTAGTCCTCAAGCCCTGCCTGTGCCCCTCCCTGCCATTCAGAAGTTTCCACAAACTAACAAGAGAATGCCACTAGCTGGGGACCAAACGTTGAAGCCACAACACTGGGCCACATTGCTCACTGGTCACTGATAGGTGTGCCTTGTGTCTACAGTGAGAATGCAGTAGCAAAACTCATGACTTAGTAGTGGCAACCTGTGCCCTGCACCTCAGGCTTTGGCTGCATTCTCTTGTTCTCTCCTGTTTTTTCCCTTCATGTCCATCCGGATTCTCCTGTCCTCAGAGACATCACCTTCCTTTTCACCTCCTTTCTGCTGGCCCTCTGTTGTATGCCAAGCTTCCTCAGCATGGGCGATCCGTGTGTGAGGATCTCTTCCCCTCGCCCTCTTAAGCTCGAGTCAGCTTGTTTGCATCTGGACAAAGGTTTGTACCTGGGTAAAGGATCCTTTGGAGTTGGGAGTTGTTTCCCAGAAAAGAGTATGGCTTAGGAGCCCTTCATTCAGATCGAGAAGAGGGAAGGGTCTCACCTAGTTTTGCTTGGTACCCCCTAAAGCCTTTTAAAGACACTATTATGGTAAGAGGAATCAGAAAGTGATCACCAAGATTTGTGCTGCCTGCTGGACACACACACACCTTCTCTGGGCTACTCAGATATGAAACTAGACAACTCTGATGATATTGTCACTGAGAATCTGAATTGGCTGACTTTAAGGAAAGATCATGGCCCCGAGTGGAGTGAAGCTACTCAATTTAGTGTTTAAAAAAGCCTGGTGTCCTCCATGAGAGAGACAAGCAAAGCTTGAGTAAGGTCCAGTTTGTAAGGACCTGTGGAAGGGCACACACGGCAAGATTAGGAGGCACCTAAGGAGAGCTAAGGAATGGAACTTGTTCCTAGGCAATAAACAAGAGAAGGGGGGTCTCTGTGATGCATCCTAAAGAATCTGAGTTCAAGTACAATATGTGTTTTCAGGAGGACCCAACCCTACTAAGTTTGTAGTCCTGGTCTTCAGAGGCCAAGAGAGAATAGGTGGGCAATGCTGGAGGATGCTTGGTCTGTTACACAGCAAGAGCTGCCTGTGCGAGCCATCACCAGCCAAGCCAGCTTCTGTTCTCCTCTATGACCTCCAAGTCGGCTACCACCAGGATCACGAATTGCACCAAGAACTGTGTTTGGTAAGAAAAGAAAGTGGTGCCTATAAAACGATCCAGTTTCAGCTAGAACAATGACATGCTGATATGTCGACTGCTTACATCATGTCCTCCCTCCAACTCCTCTCTTCAGCCCTTATGTCTTCCTCTCTCCTATTCTCCCTCCCCTTCTCCCTCCCATCCCTTCCCTATTTCCTTCCTTCCCACTCCCATGCTCCATACCTGCCTTCCTTTTTCAATTTTGTGTTTCTGAATTCCCATGTTCTCACATTGGACACAGCTGACTTGTTACCTAGTTAAATTCAGCTGTCAATTTAACACAGATTAGAGTCATCTAAGAAGGGATTCTTAACTGAGGCATTGCCTAGATCAGATCCACCTGAGGGCATTGTCTTGGTTATTAACCTATGCAGGATGGTTAAGCCCACAGTGGGTGGTGCCATTCCCTGAGCAGGTAGCCCTGAACGACTTCAGAAAGCTGGCTAAGTGTGAGCCTGTGTACCAGCAAGCAGCACCCTCCTATGGTTGCTACTGTACTTCTTTGGCTGTGAGCTAGTTCCTGGGTCAGAGGTCATGCTGTGTGATATATTTACACAGTCTTCCCACTCAGTGCCTACTCGAATTCTTGCCCCGAATTCCATCTGGCAGAATGTGACCCGGAAGGGTGAGCCACAGACACCTGCTCTTCCCCTAAATTGCTTTGGTCATGGTGTTTGTCCCAGTGACACAATGAAGCACAGCACGAAGATGATGAAGGCCTAGGGAAAGAGCAGTGGGCAAGAGTCTGCCTTTGCTAGCTATGCTGCGTGAGCATAGACACCATAAGCCTTGTGGGGAGTGTCCTTGTTCTCCAGGACAGTTCAAACATTGAAAGAGTCAAGACTGGGAGGGAAGCTTCTTCCAGTGCAAGCTCAGAGAAAGTGGGTTAGTTTCTAAAAGTGGGACCATGCATAAATTCACTCTGTTACCATTTCTGTGGGTAGAGCTTTCCAGGGTGGATCTGAAAAGAACCCCTTGGTTGAAGGCGCAAGTGTGGGGCGCTCCTCCCACCTCACAAACCCAAGCACGCATAGCATGAGTCTCATTGGAAATCACCACTATGCTGACCTTAGTGTTGCTTCTACCTGGTGAACAGGTCTGACCCATGTAAATTCCTTGGGTTATCTCCCCAGCCTAGGATTAAGTTGAACTCAAACCCAGATGTCAAATTCAATTGTTAGGAAAGACGCTTTCTAGATCCGAGGTCTTTCGTGCGTCCTGCAAGATGTCTGATGTGCTGTGGTCACAGAACTATCCCAAAGCCTCATAGTTACCCCCTGAACATCCCGTTAGTGTCTCTGTAAGTAACATATAGCTTCACAAAGTAACCCAGCACCGACCGAAAAAAGTAGTTTAACGCGTTAAAAGTACTGTAACATTTCACATCCTCTTAGCGATGGAGGGCAAGAAAAAGAACTTTGGCGTGAGTTTTCCTCCTCCATCCCTATTTTGTAACTGGAAAATGTGATACAAAAAGAGATTAGACCACTTAGCCAGCAGAGCCCTGGATCTGTCAAAGCTCTTTCTGTGGGACGTAAAACACTGTAGCCTCTGGATTCTCAGACCTCTTGAAGGGAGTATGATTATAGGCAACAGCATAGTCTTAGATTTTGAAACATTGTGTGTCTCCATCTGTCTATATACGGATGCCTGGGCGCATATATATATTATGCACACTATATATACAGTACACACGCACACACACACACACACACACACACACACATGTGCGCACGCACTCACACGTTGAGGCCAAAAGTCAACCTCACATGTCTCTCACTGGATCTGAGATTTATCGATTAGATTGGGCGGGCTGGCCAGTGAGACCCTGGGATTTTCTTGTATCATCTCCCCAGTGCTAGGATTTTGAGCATTCATTTTCACACCTGGCTTTTATTACATACTGGGATCATTCAGTCCTCGCCCTTGTGTGGCAAGCATCTTACCAACTATTCTAGCTAAAGCAAACTCAAAGGACAGGACCAACGCAGCCCCACCGGAAACCGACAACCTGGACTGTTCCAGCTTCTGCACGCCTCAGAGAAGGAAACATCATCCGACTGTTCCCCTTGACACACCAGGTTATTCCCAACCCTTGTTGGAACAAGCGTTTACACTGATGTAAGCTACACCATGTAACTCACACTCCTTCCCACGCACGCCCCTGCCCCAGACTCCTCTATAGTACCCACACATTTTGATGTCACAGAAGTCTTTGCTGACCTTACAGAAGTGTCTACAATTTGCCTACCTGGAAAAGAGTCTGCTTTCACCTTCCAAAGAACATGATTTTGACTACTCTCTAGTAGTTCTGTTAAACTCCTAACACCTTGGGCAAAAGAGACTTAACAGATACAGTTACATCATTGCCGTCTGCCCCCACCCCCACCCCCATCTCAGATTGAGTGATCTAAACAACTAATTTATCCTGTTAATTTCTCCTAGAGGACAGTGACTTGGGATACCTTTCCTCGATTTTCACCCCTTGCACGGTGTTGTAATCCCTGAACCCAGCCTCTGTGGGTCATTTAAATGAGAAATGTCCACCTTCCTCTGTCTTGGGTGTTTGAACACTTGGTTCCCAGTTTGGTGGTGTTTGGGAAGGTTGTAGAACCTTTGGGAGGCGGAGCCTTGCTGGAGGAAGTGATTCCTTGGGATTTTGGTAGTTTATAACCTTTTATTACTTTCAGTTCCTTGTCTGGTCCCCGGCTGCCATGCCCCCCACGCCATTACAGAGTCTCCCCCTGAAACCTGAAGTACAAATGAAATCTTTCTCCTATAAATTGCTTCCACCCATGGTGTTTCATCCCAACAACAAAGAGTAACAAATACCATTCTGCCATTCTATAACTCACTGTCATCAGGATTAACTAATTTCCCTTTGTAGCCAGCTTTGCATGTTCCCCGAAGGGTATGAGAAAGGACCTGTCCCTAAAGATGTGCTAGCCGGTGCTGCTAGCCAGTGCTGCTAGCCGGTGCGTGTGGCTCTGAGTCCATGGTGCAGCAGCTCAGGAGCCTCCTTCCCAGCAGGGCTGTTTATCCCTGGAACCAGCACTCTGCACCTGGACGCTGGCCATGCGTGGTTCCTCTTGCTCACGGGGCACAGTGTGGGAGCTTTCCTTGGACAGGCTCCATCATCAGCTGGCTCCCTGAGCTCATGAGTGATCACCTGCTTTCAGCACTGCTGATAGCATGGAACCCATACCATTTTTCTGTCGCTAGTTTACTGCTCTGGGCATGCTTAGGTATCTCTCCTTTTTCATCTATCTCTGAGCTGTCTCCTAAACCTAATGCCTCTTCTCAAGCCTGCCTCACTCACGGCTGCCAGATAAAAAAATCCTTTGTGTATTATCTGGGCTGCTCCCGATTAAAGAAGTCACTTCTCAAAGATCTCCACACTCACTTATGATAGGAATAAGTGGCCCTGGCTTCTCCATGAGTAATAGATAATGGCCCTATTGTATATATCATAGCTCATGTGCTGCTATTCCCCCCCACATGAACACACACATACACACACACACATATACACACCTACACATACATACACACAGAGACACACATACACACACATACAAACACATACACACATACACACATACATACACATACACACGCATACATATACGCATACATACACATACATATACATACACACATATACACACATACACACAAAAATAAATACATACATACACACACATATACACATATACATACACATACACATACATACACAAATACATACACACATATACACACACATATATATACATACTAAGACTCACACACACACATACACACATAATACACACATACACACATACACATATATACACGTATTACATACATACATACACACGTACACACATATTTACACACACATACACATACACACATATTTACACACATACATATACACATACATACATATTTACACACATGCATACACATGCACACATATTTACACATACATACACTCATGTACATATTTACACACATACATGCATACATACACATGCATACACACATACACACATACACACATATTTACACACATGCATACACACATACACACATATGTACATATTTACACACATGCATACACACATACACTCGTATACATACACACATATACACACATAATCACACACACACACACACACACACACACACAGCTCTTGTGTGTGCTGGACAAGTGATCTATTACAAGGCCCTGATTTGACTTATTCAGACTGACTTGGCTTCACTAATCCCTGGAGCTAGGATGGTATAGAATGTTGCTATTTGAAAGGTGAGTTCTGGAAATATGAAGATGTTAGGAGATGCCTTAAGTTAAAATACACGTTATGTGATTATAATCTCTCCTTTTCCCTGTAGGAGTATCTGCCCCGATAAGGTCTCTATTCATTTTCCTTAATGTGGTACACGGTTCTTACTTGCCAATATTGCCTTTCATTTAAAGAGTAATTTTCCAAGAGTAAAGAAAACCTGGGTGGGTTCATGGTTAACATAGTGAAAGCAGGGGAATCTTGCTTCTTCATAATCTGCAACCTGGAAGGATCAGGCCAGTTAGACCTGCTGGACTGAAACCTCCCACTCTTCCAGGCAGTGGTCTCGCAGGAGCCCCGCCCACAGCTGTGGAAGGAGGAGCCCCGCCCACAGCTGTGGAAGGAGGAGCCCCGCCCACAGCTGTGGAAGGAGGAGCCCCGCCCACAGCTGTGGAAGGAGGAGCCCCGCCCACAGCTGTGGAAGGAGCAGACTGGCCCGCAGCTGTGGAAGGCAGGTCCCTGTTCCATCTTTAGCCTGACTTTGCTGGCTCTTCAGTGAGCAATGTCTTCAGTGAGCGTTCACTGTGGAACGAGGCTGCGAGGGGGTGCCTGCCTCAGACTTCCTCACTCTGGAAGACTGTAGGAAAGGCTTTGGGAATAGCTCAAACTTCAGTGCGCATCAAGATCCCCAGAGGGGTGTACAGATGGTTGGCCCAGTACTGGAGCTTCAGATCACTGTGTTGGGGTTAGATAGGGACTTTGCATTGGAAGCCAGCTCTCTAGTGATTCTCTGGTGTGTTGGGGCATAATTACTGAAGGAAAGTGACTTCTCTCGTGTGGGTACTTCTTTCTGCCCACAGAGACACATCTGTGGTGTTTCAGGAAAGCCTGAGAAGCCCTGGCTTCTGGTCAAACCCCCTGCTCCACGAGTGCTGATAAGAGGAGGGACCTTCCAAAGCAGAGACTTTTCAATGAAGGAGTCCTCCTTCCGGTTGTGTATAATTTAACACAAGCCGGTCCATTATCTTCCTCTTCTTGTCTTCTCTGTCTAGATCCTTCACCGCTCTGGGCCTGGCTACTCCAGGAGAGATGACAAAAGTTTTAAGACACCGAGTATGTGTGACTTTGCTTGACTCTTCAGTGACTCTTGACTTTTATTCATGCCTGAGAACTTCAAGGAAGAGCTGCCGGCTGCCGGAGAGGTGATCAGAGGCTAAGAGCCTGCGCTGCTTGTCCAGAAGTTCTGGGTTCAATTTTCAGAAGCCACACGAGCAGCTTACAACTGCCTGTAACTCAGGCTCCAGAGGCTCTGATGCTCTCTTCTGACCTCCATGGGAAACTGCGCTCACATGCCCACACACATAAATTTTAAAAATAGAAAGAAAAAAAAAAAGAAAAGAAAAAGAAAGTAAACGAAAAAAGAAAAGAAAAAGAAGAGAAAGAAAGCGAACTGAATCGCTTGCCCTTCCTTGTTACCACGGAGACCGCACACTTTGAGAGAAGGGATAACGGCCCATTATCATCATGCCTTCTTGGAGCATGTCCTGCAGAGTTCGTCTTCAGTGCCGGGAAGCCAAGGAGGTAGTGTCTGAAGAAGAGATTTGCTGAGGAAGCCGTTGTCCCAGCGACTGATGCCATGGCTGCTATTCTGAGTAGGTCATTCCCCTCCATGCTCTTGTCCTTGTGTCTGTCTGTCTCTGCTTCCATGGTGGGGTGGGGCAAGATGAAGGCCCTCTTAGGCTTCTGCTATGCCTTTGGTTGGTGTTTCATCACCACAATAGAAACCTACGAGGGCATGCACAGGTCACCCTCACACGCAGCTCCACTACCATCTCACTCACACACACACACATGTACAAATAAATAAAGCACACATCTACCAGGAGACATTATTTATTTTGGAACAGTAAGATATTTAGAGTGGTCGAGAAGAGTTCTTTAGCTCAGTTAAGTCGTCTGTGGAAGGCATGTAGCCGTGGCCTTTACTGTTTCACGCTGGATCCTGTATGGATGGACTGTGGGTTTTTACCCTCTCATGTGTGCATATATGAGTATGCATGTGAGTGCATGTGTATATGTGCGTGTATGATTGTTCAAATATGTATGCATGTGCACATGTGCACAAGTGTGTATGTGTGTGTGTGTGTGCCAGAAGTTGAAATCTTGAATTTTTATTGATTGTTGTTTATCTTATTCATTGTATTAAAGTCTCACAATTGAACTCAGAGCTCAGTAGTTTGTCTAATTAGCCATCTTGCTCCAGAGAACTATTCTCTCTCCTTTTGGAATGCGATAAGTACAGGTAAACTGTCCTATTTACCCGCTGATCCTCACACCACTGAGCCATCCCCCCACCTCTTGTCTGTGACTCTGACACCTGAATTTGGGGAGCAGAAACGATGTGAGAGAGATAGAAACATGGCAGTCACTACCTTGATTCTTCCTGCTCTGCCTCTCAGCTTTTTCCACTGTCCTGAAACTTCTCCCTCCCTTGTTCTCCCTCAGCACTGACCCCGCCCCTTGCCTCAGCACTGACCCCGCCCCTTGCCTCAGTACTGACCCCACCCCTTGCCTCAGTACTGACCCCGCCCCTTGCCTCAGGACTAACCCCGCCCCTTGCCTCAGCACTGACCCCGCCCCTTGCCTCAGTACTGACCCCGCCCCTTGCCTCAGGACTAACCCCGCCCCTTGCCTCAGCACTGACCCCGCCCCTTGTCTCTAGGCAGATGGAGAACTCAGTCCCCAAGGGTACCTGATTTCCCAGAGGCAGGCAGAGGCTCTGAAACATCGCTTATAAAGGGAATGGTTTGTTTTCAGGAGAACACGGACTATTGTTAGGCAGGCTCAACCCAAGCTCACAGCGAGTGTCTAACCTATAGACAGCTACGTGATGCCAAACAAAACGCAAATTGCTAGTCAACAGTGAGCACCCAGTGTTGGGAGACAGCATCTAATTCTCCAGCATGCTTAGACACAGTGTGGGTGTAATTGTCAGGATTAGAAAGCCACTCCTGTGAAGTGGGCTCTGCTGTGCATCTACCCCGGCAATTCAGCGAGCACAAGTCAAATCATATGGATTTGCACCTCTTTGCTAAGCACCAGCTACACCCACTCCAGAAGTCAAGAGATCCCAGCTAATATATGTTAAATGATACATCACCCAAGAATGGCTTACGGCCGCCACCAAATTCCAACCTCTGCCCCAGACCTTGGAATGGTTGGGATATGGCATTTACTCTGCCCCTCTTTTTCTTATTCCTGACTCTATTAGCTATGTCTTTTTGGTGCCGCACATTTATAATGATATATATGACGATATATATATATATATATACGCTGATGTCTCCAATGTGCAGTCTGTAGAAGTTTGTCCTGGGCAGAGTTGAGCTCTGATTTTCAGGTCTTCTTTCAGTTAGGTGTGGCTCTAAAAGACAAGCAGCAGCAATGGCCTTTTCTCACTCTTGTTTGCTAGCTGGTGTTAACACTCGGAAGGACACGGAATTCGTGTTTTAAAGCAATAGTGTTCGTCCACCTTGGTCCCCAGGTAGCATCAGCAAAGTCCGATGACAGGAGTGAGAAAACCCTTCTATTCTGTTAAATTGCTTCACTTGGGGATTTTCCGTTGTCGCAGTTATCCAATGAGAGTGGCCCCCTTTCTCTACGGGAGATCTAATCCAAGGCACTTGGTAAGGACCTCAGGTCACAGTATCAAATACTGTATATGCTCTGTTGTTTGCACACACACCAACAATACCATTTTCCTTATACATCAGTGAGAAGAATAGAGTAGAACCACACGCCAGCAAGACCCGTGTGATGTGTGCTGTCCCAAAAGGCCCAGGGCAAATGTTAGTTTCCAGACCAGAGTAGCCGAAAGCCTAGAAAACCTTTGGATGAGGGCCGTGACTACAGCATAACACTCAGCCTCACTGAGGACGAAGACACAGCGGTGTCTGCTACTCATTACAGTTTCCCTTCAAGCTGGGTGCTGCTCAGAGCTATGCACTGTAGGCAGGTCCCCCTGACATCCCTGGTGTGTGCACTGTTGCCCGGTCCCCCTGACATTCTGGGGAGATCCTGGTTTCATTATTTTCACCGAATAGACTGGGAAGCTAAAGCAGGAAGTTGTTGCAACTAGTGTAACAGATTATCCCTTCCATTGTCTCTGGTTATCCACTTGCTATGTCGTTTTGTTGTTGTTTGTTTGTTTGTTTTGTTTTTTCTTTAAATCTTATTTTAGACTGGGTCGCAACATGCAGCCTAGGACATCCTGAACCTCTTTAAACAAGCCAGGCTGGCCTCAAACTCAGAGATCTACCTGCTTCTGCTTCCGGAGTATTGGGATTAAAGGTGTGTGCGACCATCAGACGTCCTGCACTTGAAGAAACTGAAGTGTGTGATATCATCATTGCTGAATGGCTTGTGTCCTCTCACTGTGGAGGAGAGCCACATTCCCATCCCATCAGCCACTGGCAATGGTGTGGCTTAGCTGACACTCTTCTTTCCTTGCCTGGGAACAGAGTGTTCCAGACCAAACTGGTCCTTCAGCCTGGATCTCTGAATGAGGAAGACACAGGGGCAGAGCCTCTTCTAGCCAGCAAGGGAGGCTCAAGGGAGTAATGAGCCTTTGTTTTACAGCTGCATTGACTCCACTGAATCCAGAGAGAAGGGACTAATACACTTATACCTCCATCTAAATACATTTATGAGACTCCAGAGCCAGCCAGGGTTCTTAACCAAGGAACAAATTACCTGTCAAGCAAACTGGAACACACATATAGGAATTTCCGATGGATGAACATGAAGGAAACAAACAAACAAACAAACAAACAAGTAAGCCAGTTCTCATGTTGCACAGGGAAAAAGAAGATGCCTGCAAGTTTAAAGAGAACAGAACCAAGATCTAACCTAACCCTGCAAATGGGTTTCTTGCACAGTGCCTTACTGCTCTCCGGTTGTCTCACGCAGCTGTCTCACGCGGCAGCTGTCTCTCACACAGATGTCCCCGCCAGTTCTTTTGTTAAGATCTGACACCGTAAATGAGGACTCTGTGGCCAAGGATTGGACCCTGGGGAGGAGGGTGGAGGAGACTTAGCTAAGATTTTATTCAGTAAAAGCATCATCAGTTCATAGTCCATGGTCCCGGATCAAAGCTGAGTAGTGAAGAGATACAAACGTAGGAGGAAAGGGTTAAGGACCTCAGCTCAGTCTGGGTGCAGCTGCACAGAGGGGAATCAAATCACCATTTGGATAAAATTTAGCATTAACTTTCTGTATTGCAATTAGAAAAGTTGATAGTCTTCCTGAATTTATAATAGTGTACTAATTCCAATGGCTATCTGAACACTAATCACTGAGTAAAGTGATTCTTCGAAGCTTTAAGTAACCATTTACCAATAAGCAAATGCATATGATTGGCTTGGGGTATGGCTGGATGAAGGCTATAGATTAAGGTACCTTTAAAGGTACCGAAGGCAGGTAATGTTGCCTTTAGTTAATGCTTTTGAATGGATCAAGCAGGTGCATATTTTAGGCATCGTAAGGATGAGGCTTGAACCCCATTAGTAAGGTAACAGTGATTTCTAGGACCCCCTCTGTAGTGGATCCTAGTTATTTCTAGAAGCAACTATCTGTCAGTATTCAAACTACATTTTACCCCGAATGGCTGCGTGCCGCTTTGCTAGACTCCCAAGTACTTCAGCTACCGTGAGTGGAGGCTACAGCTAACATGAAGCTTCTAAGCTTTGGAAACATTTCGATACCTTCTCAGCATAACAACCGATTTCCACTTTCCTGTTAAGAGCAAATCTCGTAGTTTGGTAAAAGCCCAGGATGAATTTATTCTCTTTCGGCACGTACAGGACAATTATTACAAAGTGAGGCGATCACAGGTAACATCTCATTAAGTTCTAAATCTGAATTAATTACATTCAAGCATCAGACTCCTTCAGGCGTAAAGTTCCCATGCAAACTATTGCAAATGTGATTTGGGAAGAATGATCGCTTTGGAGAAAAACAAGACCTTTCCCCTCCTCCTCCTCCGCTTTTCTCTGGCCTGCTTTCCTTTCAAGCCCACACGTTACTTCCGTTTTATTTGATGGAGGGTGAGTTTTTGTTCTGTTCTGTTTTAGGGAGAGCTTCCCTTTATGCTGATCCCCATCAGCACTGAACCCTGGATGGCAGACTCACTTTTTACTTGTAAACATCTGGGGGATGGAGCTAAGGTTCGACAAGGGTTTATTCACGTAAGCCCATGAGCCTTCCTGATGTTTATTCTAAAGCTGTTTTCCCATTTTTAAACAATCCGCAAAGTAGAAAGGGTTTGCAAGAAGGAGAGAACAAAAGCATTTGCTCAGCTCAGAGGAAACCATCTACGTGAATCCTACAGACACCGTAAAGACCTGGGCCATAGGCACAAACGTGCTGCTTGCTGCTGTTTCGGAGACACGAAAGTAAGGCATCCGTGTAATTTTTCAAAAATGAGAATCGGAACTACATGCAGGGACGGATCTTAGGAAGTCACTCTCCTTAACTGATCCTATGTGCAATGGGTAAACTGGAGAGCGCTGTTGACCACCGCAGGACACAGCGGCACCTCATTCAGTAATAAGCCACCAGAAAGTAAGCAAGTCATAGTTCAGAAAATTAGTACCGAATCTATGCGCATGGGATCCACTATGAATAAAGGCTATTGGGCAAGAAATCAACTGATTATCACACGGAATTCACTAGAGCTAAAGATAGAGCCGTTTCCCATTCTCGCTTTCTATATAGCCTTCTTCTCTTTTAAAGTTTGCGAGAGAACTTGAACTTTAAAACGCATAGGCAGGCCACTTTCCCTATCCAACAGCCTCTGCTGTTCCGTGCCTCTAATCTCCACTTTCCTTCTGTTGGTAATAGCAGATGGATCGAAGCCAGAGTACAGCTTGTTTAAGTCCCAAAATATTCTACACATCACTTCTATTTCAGATAGCAAGCCGTATAAATTAAAACATGGACAAACTTGTCAACAGCCATCAGGATCTGAAATTCAAAAACCGGTGTAACCCCTCACCCCTTTCCCCATGGTCGAAACACACAGCCCCAGCTTCACCAGCTAGAGGTGAGTTAAACATCTAACAGCTGCATACATGCACACTGCTTTAACCGCCTTCCAAGGGCTCAGCATGCATTTTCTTTAGTATCCCTCCTCAGTGGTGTTGGGAAGCCCAGTTGTATACCAAGTTGTGTTTGCCTTTATGAATAAATGACAAGTCAGTACCACCTTAAGATCAACACAGAGATGTTTCCTCAAGAGAGGATTTCCTTAGAGCTGCTCCTGGCACTTCTACTCCCTAAACCTTGGTGATTTGGTGCTAATTTTAAGTTGTACCCACTGTGTCTGGATGCCACTGCTTAGGGCCTTTTACCTGACTGGTTCGGTAGCCTGTGTTAGTTTTCATCAGCCCTAATCAGTTGGGCCACAGCCTCTGAAGGAAAAAAGCTAAGCAGACCAATGTCTAGTAAGGTAAGATGGAGTGGATCTCCATACTCACCTGAATCAATGTCCAGATGAACTTGAATGCTTAGACTCTCTCCCTGCACAGGTTCTCCTTTGTTTATATCAATAGGAACGGTTCCTGAACATCTTACTGTGTCTGCAATCGTGGAAAACAGTTACCTCGCTCATAAGCTGGCTAGTAGAGCTCACTACCGGCTTCTACCTCCCTAACTCCTGCCCCTTATGGTGCTGAGGATCCAGCCAAGAATGGATGAAGGGCAGACTGTTTCTCTACCCTCTTGGATCTTAGGACCCTAGGCAGGAATTGGTTGGCTGGTCTCTTACTGGTCAGAATGCTATCATGGCACCTTCCCAAAACTCTATGTCTAAAAGAAAGTTACAGAAGGTTGTGGGGGAGGCAGGAACCCATGGATGTTTTCTGTGAGTCAGACACTTGGTTCAAATACAACTGATTTCTTTGGGATCTGATCGTGTGTGTGTGTGTGTGTGTGTGTGTGTGTGTGTGTGTGTGTGTGTGTTCTTTCTCTGAGGAGGGATCCTCTCTATGTTCTCAGGTCAGCTTTAGTCTTTTGCGGTTTTGGTATTATTTTGAGCACTTACTCTGAAGCACCATCATGCATGAAATGGTTGATTTGCTAGCTCCTCCTATGTGCCATATAATTCCACGGATAATCTGACACCCGTATTCAGCACGGGCAGGGAATTTTATAGGAAGAGATTGCCTTCCCATGACCAGAAAATCTAGTGCTTGCTAGGAGCAGCTATCCCACCAGGGAGGTGAACCCGGGGCACCTTGCTCTGGCCTTGGTGCTGAACCCGAAACCTGCTCAGAAAGGCATCTATGGACAAGAGAAACTTTGCCATGTTGGAGGAGAGCCTGGGCAGGATCTAAGTGCCCTCTCGTGGATCACTCTTAGGGAGCTGGACCCAGCCGATACCCTAGGATACCCATAGGGCACACGGTGGGCATATCTTTGCCTGGAGCCAAGAAAGTTTTGTCCAACGGTTTTTCCTATCACTGGAGCTGCTATGTCCCCTCCCACCTGGGTCGCCATGGAGACTCAGCTCCTTCCTTCTCCAGGCAAAATGGGCGAAGCTTAGTTAGCTCAGCCCTGATTGTAGCAAGCCCACTTTCTCGGACATTGTCCTTCTCCATTTTTCTTTTTTCATCAAAAGAAAGGTAGCCAGGGCATAGTGCTTGCATGGACGTGCATAGCTCTCAGTACCTGAGAGCTCACCAGGACCCCGGGACTTAGGAGAAAGCAGTTGGGAGCTCACTGAAGCTATAATGGATTGCCAACTCCCAGACACTGGAGGGTTTCCTCCTCCCCCTACCCCCCGCCCTGCTTTGTGGGGAAAGTGGAGGTGGAGAAGGGATTCTTTGGAAAATTCTGCTATTCCCTTTCCACTAAGCTCAGATTGTTTCTGTGACCTTTTCCATGAAGATCTGTTCTCCCCCACCCCAAGACTCTCTCCATATTGAACCCTGTATATATACCTGTGGATCCACCCAGGGCTTCACTGGGCTTGGGGAATAAGAATACCATTTCAGTTAAAAAACTAACCCAAGCTTAATGTCTTGATGCAAGTGAACCCATACCCAGGAGAGAAGCTAAGTCAGTAGACTCATCTAGCCCCTAAAAGACTTGGTGTGACCCTGGTGTTTCCTGCTTTCAGTTAGTTTACTTGTAGAGACATCTTAGTCCCTGTCTTCCATCAGCGGGCGACACATCTCGGGTTTACTGATGAAGACCATGTGAAGTCCTCCCCTGTCTCACAGCTTTCGCCCTTCCGCTCACTTTTCCTCCTTCGCATCCTCTCCTCTTTATGCCCAAACAGAACAAGGCTACAGAACAGCTTTCCACCAAGACAATGGGCTTTCCCAACTCTCCCTGCCTACCCCGCCAGCCGCCCCTGCCTGCGGGATCATCTGTGTGTTTGATCTTCACTAGGGGTGCTGGAGTGAGGTCCACAGTAGCTGACCCATTCTCTCGCGCCCAGGGCAGGCAGACCCCTCCTCCTGCCACCCACCCAGGCGAGTTTTTAAGCTGCTAATGAAAACCCTATGAGACACATTTCCTTTTGGTTATGTAACCAAAGGCAGCTTTTCCTGCCTCTGGTGGACTTCAGCATCATGTCTCCGCTGAGAAGGGAATGCAAACAGTCACAGCGGGGCTGGGGACCTGGGAGCCAGGACCTGAAGGCTCGCTCGGGGATCCTAGGACACGGAACATCTGGCTGGGATTCATGCCAGCTCCTCGCCTTCAGCAACTCAACGCACTGCTTACCTTGTGGTGGACAGGGTAGGTTCACTCCATCCTCATCGCCTCTCTTGGAACGGAGCAAGATTCAGTAATTCACTCCACCGTGGATGGCAAGGGAAGAAAATACAAGAAGAGGAGGAAACAGACCAACTGGAAGCAGATGGTCCAATTTCACATCAGCCCCGGCAGGCTTTCGGGAGACTCCATTCTGCTGCTAGCGGTTGGTCCAGCTCCTGCTCCAGCTCCGGCTCGCCTGTTCCCGCGGATCCCCACCCTCGGCCCGCCCAACCTCTCCAGCCAGGTGCTGCCGTCTGGTGACTGGCTCCCTCTGGCTGGAGGGCTGGGCGCTGGGGCCACCGCGGGGCAGAGGAGTGCGCGTGTGGGCAGGGACGGAGGAGGGAGCCCTGCTGCGAGGAAACTGGGGGAAAGCCTTGAGTGGCAGGGGGAATAAATCCTCGTTTAGGAGCAAAGTGATAGATCTCGTAGGGAAACGTCATGAAAGCCGCAGATTCAACGAATGCTACTCGGTTCCAGCCCCACGGGCTGAGCCGCGCTGTCAGCGCATGAAGCGACGCGTCTCTGGATAAAAGCGGGCGCAGCGCCGCGCGCTGGAGAACCAAGGCGACACAGTGATCAGCGTCGCTGCGAGGCGGGGGGTGGGGGGAGGAGAAGGATGAGATGGAGCCAGACCCTAGCCGCCCACCCTTCGCCCAGCCTCTTGTTCTTTTTAACCGGCTGTGAACTGGGGCGCTGAAACAGGGGCGCCACATCCCTCCAAAGTGAACCGAGAAGTAGGGGTTTCTATTGTTGGTGTGTGTGTGGGTGTAGTCTTTGAGTCTTAGATGCCCAGGGACCCCCCCCAAGTCACTTAATAAGTCCTAAACTTGAGGATCAGTTTATGCCTGCCTGTTATAGCTTCTCTTTTGGCTTTGACGAAATGTGAAGAGTGGGGCTTCTTCACTGCTTTCCACTGGCTGAAATCCTTCTGGAGATCGTATGTGGTCAGCATAGCCCAGAGGGGCCTTAGCCAACAAGATGGGCCTAAGGGTGGGGGACTGCAACCCAGGGCTTTGATCGCACAGATCTAAGACCAGGTCTGGTGCTATGCTTAGTCTATCCTATCCACCGCTCCTGGGACCTAGTGCTAGCTGCCCCCCCACACACTTTAGTTAAGCTTTTGCGAGCAGGTGAGCTTTCTGAATATAATCCCAATTGCCTAAAACGCACGCCCCGTGGACAGCCACCTACTTTGGGTTAACTTGCTCTGTATGGTTCTTTCAGGGGTGATCCCACAGTGAATCCCATTGACAACTTGACGTTCTTTTGCGGACACTGCAAGCAGCAGTTCCTTTCCAAAGCCTTCTCACATCTAGCTTCCACCCAAGTGCAGACCCGTTTATGCATTTTTAACCCAAGGAGAAATGGTTTCGCAAGGAGACTGTAAAAGTAATTGACACTATTGGCCGATAGCTCTATAATGGCCCGATTAATAACAGGCTATTCTGTTTACTTAGCAGCCCAAGTAAAGAGGCGTCTCATTCTACAAAACACACAACTCAAGAAGGTGACCCTTTCTGATGAACAGACTCACCAAGATCTGCTCTTAGCAGATATTTTAGTGAATGATATTTTATTCTGAACTCATGCTCTAAAAGTACTTTTAAAAGGTGTGCATGCATGTTCATGCGCAAGTGTGCGTGTGTGTGTGCCCGAGCGTGTGCCTGTGTGCATGTGTGTATGTGTGTGCGTGTGTGTATGTGTATGTGCATGTGTATGCCTGTGTGTGTGATTACCCACAGAATATAGAAGAAGGCATCAGATCATCCAAAGCTTGAGTTACAGGGGATTGTGAGCTGGCTGGTGTGGGTGCTAGGAGTAGAATCTGGGTCCTCTGTAAGAGCAGAGCAGGCCCTCATGCACTCAGTCATCTCTTCAGCTCCTATTCATACTTTTGTTTCCCTTATTGGTCACAATTTATTGTAAAGTCATGAAAGGCCAGCAACAGTCAGTCTAGACAATACATATTTTTTATTTAAAGTATAGAATAGAGTTTATTCAGGGCATAGGGAGGGGAGTTAAGAGGGTGGTAGGGCAGAGAGAGAAAGAGAGAGAGAGAGAGAGAGAGAGAGAGAGAGAGAGAGAGAGAGGTGTAGAGAAATAGAGTAGAGGCTGGCCATGAGCACATAGAGAGAAAGGGAGGGGAATGGGGAGAGAAGGGGCAAGGGGGCAAGGGAGAGCAAGAGGAAGCAGGAGCAGGACAAGAGCCAATCCGTACTTTTTAATGCACAGGCATCTAGCCTCTCAGGAAGATTGCTTTCTGAGACAACTTTGCTACAGAAAGGTGTTTACTTCAGTTTGCATCAACAGCTGGGTCCTCCTTTCCCACACAGGCTACAAGTTTGTATTTGCTGATGATTTTTCCCTGAGGGGTTGCCATCTCAGTTGCTCACGCCTCAGCTTTTGTGTGGCATTCGGAGGCATTACTATGCACGCCATGCGATCTCACGCTACATGAGGTCTGCTGGGCTTAGCAATTGTGTCAGAAATGAAGACAAAGCGAGACCCTGGCAGAACAATGCCCTAGGGGCCTAGGGGTGTTAGCCCTGGAACATTAGATCAGTTCTCAGTGCGCCTGTGTAGAGAGCGCTTTATTTAATCCACAGTGCTGCTGTGGGCATGGCTAGTCTATATTTCCATCAAAGTTTCCAAAGTGTCCTTCTCACAGGGCACTCCCTGGAATTAGAAAGTGGAGATGTGTTCTATGTACATTAACGCCACCCCTTCTCCCAGCATGAAGCTGCAGCTAGGGTTGTGTGGTCTACTGAGCTTCAAGAATAGTGCAGAATTGTGCTCTGAATGGAACAGGTCACATTTAATTGGTAAGGGGTACGGTATTCCCTGGAGCTTGTATAGGGATCTGCTTGAGTGTAACTCAGGAATCACCACCAACACGGGGAAGGCAGGTCAGCTGTGCTCAGGGCCTGCAAGATGCTACCCCTCAGAGCCCTCAGGGACCCATCGCACCTGCTGTGTCTGTGCTGTCACATGTCAATCAAGTGGAGACATGTCACAGTGTCAAGTGCAGGCCAGGCAAGGGACGAGGAGGATTTCCTCCTAGGGGTAGAGCTGTGCTCTGAAGCTGATATTGGCCCTGGCTTTTAGGATTAATTAATTATACAGATGAGTCTGACCCCTCCATATATCAAACCTTAATAGAGGTCTATTAGCCAGTAAAATCAACAGAACAAATGATCTCTGTGGGGCACCATTTGTTTTGGCCTAGCCTTTCCTTCAACATTAGCTGGGTCAATTTACAGCTCAGTTTATCTTCTTGGTGCATATGTAGACCAGCCTTGCCCTGAACTGGTGTGCAGGGGTTTTCTGGTGGCTTGGTCAGGGGCTTGTTACTGGCTTAAAACCTTGGGTTCCCATGGAAACACAGTTCTGCTCCTGACAACTCCCCTACAAGTAATATCAACGCCCACCCAAACTTAACTCCTAATATATCAGAGGTCATAGATGAGCTTTAAATTTTGATTGTGGTGGTTGAAGAGTTTTAATTTATCCTTGGGGCTGGAGAGGTTGCTAAGTGGTTAAGGGCACTGAACACTCTTTCTGAAGACCTGGGTTTGATTCCTGGTATCCCCGTGGCAGCGTGGATAACTCTGGCTCCAGGGGACACAACACCCTCTTCCGACTTTCTCAGGCAACAGGCAGCCAATGGTGCACAGGCATTTTCTCAGGCAAAACACCAAACACATAAAGTAAACATTTAAAAATACGTTAGAAAGTCATTCTTTCCTACCGTTCTGTTTCCAAAGGACTGGATGATTCTGTCAGGTTTGTTAGGGGGAATAGTCGAGCTTCTTTTCCCAACCCTGTCTACGCACTGCAAGATGCGCTCTTAAGACCCATTCCCAGGCGTACATAAGGAAGAGTCTTCTCTAAGTCATGTAGACCATCTGCCTCAACCTCAGTATTTTTAGGGCTCACCTTTAGCAAGTCACCCCCAGTTATCAGTCATAGTTTCTTTTTCCCTTTGGCACACTTCGATTTTCTACACTGCTTTCTCGTGTTGGAACAATACTCAGGGTCTTAGTTAATATTAAATTAGAATCATTTGTAAGTATTTTGACATGCGTTTTTTTTTTAAGTCTAGTTCCACGACTTTGTAAGTGAGTATAATCCAGAGACTCCTTTGATCGTCTCCTCCTCATAACGATGTGTTATTAGCTCACTCTGCAGCAGGTAGAGATCCTTTCTAATCACACTGTTCCCCCAAGAATTCATTAAAGTACAATTAAAAAATTATAATAGCTTCAAATACATTTCAGAAGACCACCAGGGGCGAGGGTGAGATGAACAATTGTGTAAAGGAAGGCCATTAGTCTTCCCGCACCTCTTCCGAGAGGTTGTTCCAATTATCACAGCATTTTCAGGGAAGGAGAACTCAAGGACGAAAATAAGCAAATTGAATGTGTGAGATGCTCTTTCCTTGGTTAATCATTGATGAGATGATCCAATTCTTTGTGTCTTTTTCTCCCTGACACCAGTAACAACAAGGCTGAGTTGCAGAGAATGATGTCAAAACTTCCTCTCTGGGCCATCACCTACCTCTGAGTCATCGCCACGCAGGAAGCAACCATCCACAGAGGACCTAGTTTGCTCTCAGCGGAGGTATTTGCCTGGGACACCCTAGCTTCCGAGTCTCTTCAGGATCCTGCTCCTCTGCCTACTTTGCCTCCTTCAGTTAAGTCAACAAGACTCAGACACTTGGGCAGGCAGCCCCAGCCACCCAAAGGCACACCAAGTGATGGCCCTGGGTAGGAGTTTCCTGAATTGCATATGAGACTCAGACATGGAGTTAGCACAGTGAATCTTCATTAGAAATATTGCTAATGGATATATACATATACACATACACATATACATCATATACATATACACATACACGCATATATAATATACAAATACACATATGCATCATATACATATACATGTATATCATACACACATATATCATATATACATATATACATCATATGCATATACACACACATATCATATACATGTATACATATACATCATATACATGTATCACATATACACATACACATATGCACCGTATACATATACACATACATATATATCATATAACATAGCATATATATCATATACACATACACATATACATCATATACATATACACATACATCATACACACACACACACACACACACACATACACACATACACACACATTTGTATATGGAGAGGAGGACAAAAGAAGGGATACTGGACCTTTACCTTGGCTGACGGTGTATAGAACTCTGGAGCTAAAATGGCCTTCTGAGTTGCCCTGCATTGGACTGAAATGGCCTCAACCAGTTGGGTTACTAGATGGGTCAGTGAGGCAAAAAACAGGGTGTTGGTCCAGGTGGCCCTTCTGTATCTGACAGAATACTGATTGGAATGGTCTTCTAGTATCTATGTCAACAAGTCTGCTTTGGAGACAGTTCTGGCATGTCATGTCTACTAGTGTGCATGTGTGCGTGCGTGTGTATGTGTGTGTATGTATGCGCGCGTGCGTGCGCGCGCGCACACTCGCATTACTAATTCTCAGTGTCACTGTGACTATTGCGTGTGCTATGCATGTCTACATATGTGGTTCAGGGAAATAGAACAATCCCACACAGAAAATGATGAAGTGGATGGATAGATGTTTAGGAGTTCGAGTGAGCTGAACACCAAAGTCAAGAATAGATGCCCAGCATAGAGGTAATCTCATTTTCATGTGGTCTATGTGCAGTGGACCCAAGAGATTGAACGTTTTGTCTTAGGTGTGACCCCAGAAAGACAAACCTTCTAGGCTGAAGTAGTGAGTGATGTCCTATGTTTTGGCTCTTTTGGCTAGCTCCTTCCTCGGTCCAGAGTGTGCTATATTCTAGTTCATCCTGTGAACCACAGGTGAGAATAGAGGGTTGTCTGGGATGGTCTAAGGTTACTCAGGAAGATGTCCTTCAATCAGAGCCTGGAGTACAGTAGCCCAATAAATGCCATCTGTTCATAACAAGCTTGTCATGTGACCTAGAACTGACACCTATCTGTTTTCTAGAAGCGCAGGAAGTGTATGGGTTCAGTTCCAAGTCCAGTGAGATTTCAATCCCTTTTCCCCTTGGTAAAATTGGAGGAAACTTCTTGCTAACTCTTGGTTAGCAAGCTTGATTTCAGAATTAGATACCATGGTAGAAGGATGATGTGCCCACAGCAGGTAGTTCATAGCCACCTAGAATTCTGACTGTAAGGGATCTGATGCATGATCTGTCCATGTCATCTGTTTTGTAGTTTCCCCTGAACTTTGGAGGGGGAAGTCCCATTTGGGGTCAACTACCCCATGCCACTTGGAATAACAGTGTCTTGTACTAATACTATTTTTATAACAAAATTGCAACAAACACAATAGTTTTAAAAAAGATCCATTTGTTTAGCGCACAGCTGAAGAGTCAGAAGTCTAACAATTCTTTCATGAGTTCTCTACTTAGGAGATCCATGTTAAGATCAGCAAGCCAGACAGTAGGTTCTTGTCTGTACTTCTGGGGAAGAATTCACTTCTAGGTCATTGGTAGAATTCAACTGCCTGCCTTTGTATAACTGAGGTCCCCGTGGTCTTACAATGGAGGATGTTCCCCAAAACCCCAACTGCAACCATCAACGCATGTATTATCTGTCTGAGAGCCAGGAGTGGAACACTGAAACTTCCCCACGGTTCATTTCTCTAACTTCTCCTTCTGAACCAGCAAGAAGTCTCCTCGTGTAGCTGGCTTATGTGGTTAGGCGAGGCCCACCCAGGTCATTTATTTATTTAGTGATCAACTGACTTTGAAACCCAAATCATGCCTGAAAAACCCCTTCACAGTAATGCTTGGCTTGAGAACAAATAGAAGCATTATTTGATATTGGATTTAATAACAAATTCAGTGTCATAAATATTGGGACATCTTATAACTCTGCCTACCACATTACTATTTAAGGGCATTTCATTTTTGTAATGTATAAGTAGACATAATTTGTTCATCTTGTTCTCAGTAATATCTGATATATATATCACAGACACACACACACACACACACACACACACACGTCGTATTCATCTCGTTTTCATTGCCTGATACGTGGCAAAGAAAGAAACATTTGTTACAATAACTGTTAATGTCTTTGAGCCTTTCAAACATCAAAATATTTGATATCTGATCAAGGTGAATTTGCTAAGTAGCCGGATGGATGCTCTATTACACGGTATGGTGCTCCTGATAGGCGAGAGTTATGCATGCAAACTCTTACCATCTCCATCTGCATGGATGCATGAGGGAGCACATGCCTGTGAAACTTTTTTTTCTCAGATGATTGGTGTTTTTTCTTGGATAGTTTATGTATTTGCATTTCAAATGTTATCCCCTTTCCCCCTCTTCCCTCACCCCCCTCTCCTATGAGGATGCTCTGCCTCTCACCTCAACACCCTGACATTCCCCTACACTGGGGAAATGAGTCTTCACAGAACCAAGGGCTTCTTCTCCTATTGATGCCAGACAATGCCATCCTCTGCTACATATGCCACTGGAGCCATGGTCCATCCCTGTGTACTCTTTGGTTGGTGGTTTGTTTCCTGGGAGCTCTGGGGCATTTGGTTGGTTGGTATTGTTCATCCTGTGGGGTTGCAAACCCCTCAGCTCCTTCCTTCCTTTCTTTAACTCCTCCGTTGGGGTCCCATGCTCAGTCCAATCATTAGCTGCAAGCATCTTAATCTGTATCAGAAAGGCTCTGGCACAGCCTCTCAGGAGATGGCTATATCAGGCTCCTGTCAGCAAGCACTTCTTGGCATCAGCAGTATTGTCTGGGTTTGGTGGCTGCGTATGGGATAGATCCCCAGGTGGGGCAGTCTCTGGATGGCCATTACTTCAGTCTGCTCCACTCTTTGTCCCTGTATTTCTCCCCATGAGTATTTTGTTCCTCCTTCTAAGAAGGACTGACACATCCACATTTTGGTCTTCCTTCTTCTTGAGCTTCATATGGTCTGTGAATTGTATCTTGGCATTTCACTTTTGAGGCAGAATCTCATATAGCTCAGCCAGCCTCAAATCCATAAGTAGTCAAGGCTAACCTTGATCTTGGGTCCTCCTGCCTTCTCATCCAGAATGCTGGGATTATCAACAGGCACCCTGATGTCTACTAAATGATAGCATCAGATGGACAACGTGTCCAAAGTGAGGTTTGGATGAGAATCTAAGAGACATGTTATTACTGATGGGGCAACAGGTCTGCAATGTTGTATCTTTCTCCTGACCCTCAGCAAATCTAATTCCACCAAGGCCAGAGGCAATTAAAATGAACAGAAGGCACTTCATTTACATGGGCTTCCGGCATGGACCGTGGTTTCCAGCTGGATCTCATCACATGATTTCACAGCCATATTCTTCACATCTGTAGCTGGTCCTACGGTTTGGAGAGGAGAAGGGGCGTTCTGCAGATGCTCCTCACTACCCAAGCCAGTGCATAAACCTGACCATGGGAGCTGTTTGGTTGCTCAACAAATTGAAAGACGGCCATACATATTAACTTGGTAGGGCAGAAAACAATGAGTTCTAGGAGAACCATGTGGGAGATTCTGCAGGTTTTGGGGTGTCAGGTTCATGCAGTGACAGAAGCAACTAGATCTTTCTTCACTCGTGCTTGGTTAGTGTGTAAGCAAGTTTGTTGTTGCTCGAGGGTACACCTTTGTTAGGCATTATACCAAGGAACACAGGGGAGTGTAGTACCCCCAATTCTTTTCAAAACTTAGATTATTTTGTACCTATATATGGGTGTGTTTTGCATGCAGGCAAGTGTGTGTACCAAGTGCATGCTGTGCCCAGAAGAGGATGGTAGATCCCCAGAGCTGTAGTTACAGCTGGTTATGAGCTGACATGTAGGCACCGAGGATCAAAGCTGGGTGATAGAGCAGCCTGTGCTCTTAACCGCCGAGCAGCTCTCCAGCCCCATCCCAGCTTCTTTCTGGGACTGCTCTTACTCAGATTTAAGAGGCTACAAGGCATTTGAGCCATAGGCATTGTCTGATATACTGAGGCAAGTCAATGTCTGCAACCGAGATGATTTGAGAGCATGTTTACTTGAAGGGAACTGAAGAAGAAAAGCAGCTCCAGTTTCTGGACCTCCGTGTGCAAACCAGAGAAAATGTTATATAAATGGCTGGAGGTGAAGGGCTCTGCATCTGACATCGTCACTAGGAATTGCGGATCACCAGTTTGCAATGGTTCAGGACCCAGGACAGAGGCAGAGATGTGGGCGTACGCCTTCTTCCCGCTGGACTTCAGACGCCAGTCTGCCTGTCATTGGTGCATAGGTACGGGCTCTCCAACTCGTAGAGGAAGCGTAGAATTATCTCTTGGTGTTTTTATTTCCCTTCTGATGTGTGTTTTTGCCTGCAGACACCGACTTCACAGCCAGGGTCATGTAATTGGATTTGAAGGCACGCTTGCTACACATCAGTGAGTTTACAGGAATGGAGAATTCTACTTGATCTTGCCATTTCCTTGAACCGGGACAAACCATGCGCCTATTTTACCTTCGATGATACATCCTGAGAACAGCAAAGACTTGGCGCTATTAATTAGAGCTGCTGAAATATTCAGAGTGCTTTAGAGGGAAAATATTCTTGGAGATTGTGTTCTTAAGTAGTTCTGCTTTCTAGGGATTTAAAAACAAGCTACAAAACCAAACCAAACCAAAACCCTTTACACACTAACATAAGAAAACCCTACATCTCCCGCATGTGCTCCGTCTCGCTCTACCGAGCAGCGATTTCGGGTGGAGTTTCGATTCTATCAGGCTACACTGCCAACTGCGTTAGGAGGGCAGGCTGTTTCCTTCTCTGGGATTCCGACTACAGAGAACAAAGGCCCTTGGATGAGGATTCAAGCAATAGCTGAGCGGTACCTGTGTCTGTTTCACGAGTGCAGGGGGTCTCGTGTGCAACAGAGGTGAAGCCAGTCTTGGTCTGCAAAGCTGCCTTAATGGCTCTACAAGGAATGCTCCCCTTTGTCCACTTCCTCCCTCACTATGTAATTCGATGTGATCCCTGAGAACCTAGGGAAGGGTGTGTGTGTATGGGTGACGATTGCCAAATAGCTAATATCAACGGCAGAAGCAGGTGTTCCTGCATCTGGAACTGGCGCCACTACAGCCCCACCTGTTGTAAGTTGTCCTCTGACTTCCCTGTGCATCATGGTATGCACACATAGTTGAACATAACACACGCACAAGCTCACATGCACACATACACACATGCACACACTCGTACCTGCACATAGCACAGGCATTCATGCACATGCACACATGCTCACATGCACACATGCACAACAGGAAGCAAGTAAAATGTAAAAAAAAAAGAACTCAAATATTAGTATTATTTGACTACAGCTAGATTACTGTGAACACACATCTGATCTCATCAAACATTAGCATCATACGTAGTGGATTGAATGAAAATGGCTCCTATGGGTCCATAGGGAGTGGCACTAGAGGTGTGGTCTTGTTGTAGGAGGTGTTCTTGTTGTAGGAGGTGTGGCTTTGTTGTAGGAGGTGTGGCTTTGTTGTAGGAGGTGTGGCTTTGTTGTAGGAGGTGTGGCCTTGTTGTAGGAGGTGTGGCCTTGTTGTAGGAGGTGTGGCCTTGGAGGAGGAGTTCTTGTTGGAGGAGGTGTGGCTTTGTTGGGGACTGGCCCTGTCGTCAGAAGTGTGTCCCTGAAGGTGGGGGGTGGGCTCTGAGGTTTTAGAAGCTCAAACCAGTCCCAGTTTCATCCTCTCTTCCTACTACCTGCTGAACCAGATGTAGAACTCTGAGCTTCTTCTCCCATACCACGTCTGCCCTGCACACCACTGTTTTTCCCCACGATGATAATGGACTACACCGTGAAAACTGTAAGCCTGCTCCAATGCAATGTTTTCCTTTAAAACTGTAAGCCTGCTCCAATGCAAAATTTGTTTTCCCTTGTATTTATAAGAATTTGCCTATTCACTCAATCTTCATAGCATTTTCCAAACAGAAGATAGTCAACTTAGCTGGCATAAATATAATATGTGTATACACAGTATGATAATTAGAATAAGTGTTTTAACACATCAGTACTCTCTTTATTAAGCCATAGATTCAGTGCAAAAACCAAGGATAATTTGAATGGGCCTAATCTTGAAATCTTCTCCTGCATACAGTCAGCTCAGAATATAAAACACAGAGTCACAGCCTCACTACTGAAAACACAGGGCACATGACGCCATTAAACTCCCAGAAAGCTACAGCATTGAGCTCAAAATTGCATTAAAATGCTGGGACACGGAAGGAGAAAAAAAACTGCTTGTGACTTTTTTTGTTAAAGTTTTCCTATATAGTCATGGAGGGTGGAAGAGCCATCTATAACTGGGCCTAATCTACATCTTCTCCTGCATACAGTCAGCTCAGAATATATCACAGCCTCTACTGGGGCACATGACGCCATTAGCTCTCATAGGGACACGTTGAGAAAAACCCTTGTGACTTTTGTTAGTTTTTATATATCATAGCCTCTACTGGGGCACATGACGCCATTAGCTTTCATAGGGACACGTCGAGAAAAACCTGTGTGACTTTTGTTAGTTTTTTTTTTTTAAAACCTTTAAATATGATATGGAAATGTGATTCAATTTAACTAATTAAAATAAAAAGATTTTGCGCTTTGAAACGCTCTTTTAATCAAATAAGAGACAGTCCATAGGCAGGGAAAAGTCTTGACATGAACAGAATCTGTCAAGAAATATCTATATCTATCTATTTAATATTGTATAATATAATAGATATATGTACATGCATATGTACTGCATATACTTGTATATATGCATATGTATATATAGGTGTGTGTATATATGTATATATGTATATACAATACATATACATCATATACACAATATAATTTATATGCATATATATAATAAAATATATTTATATTTGAATTCACACATATGACAAACTTTTAGCAATACTCTCTACTGAGGAGTTAGAGACGGCGGACTCTGACTCACTGGCTATCCAGTCTACCTTATTTGGTAAATTCCATTTTAGTTAAAAACCTTGTCTCAAAAAACAAGGTGGATGTGTCCTGCGAAGTGACACCTGATGTTCTCCTCTGTCTTTTATATGCGTGTGTACACGCATGCATGCACAGCCCACACATGTACACACACACACACACACACACACACACACACACAGAGGATCTTTAATTTACACCACTGAATAACTACTGATAAAGCATGGCAGTGCACAAAGTTCTACGATCCCTATGACGACAAGGTCGAGTCTCCGATGGTCCAGGCCCAGCGAGAGCATCAAGCCCAGAACGGCTGTCTATGCCTGGATTCTCACAGGTGTGATGCAGCACGAGGACCAGAATCAGAGATTTACGGTGATGAACATGGGAGAGCTGGGCTTGGACAGGCCTGCACTGCATGTTGATTTTGGATCCAGGACTGTTTGTATCTTTCAAACTACACAACAGAAAGGGATAATTTTTAATTTATGTAAATCATACCTTAGAAAATGTGGCTTAAAATAAACTAAGGGAAAATGAATACATTTCCAGATAAAGAATCCTGGAGTAAGTCATTGGAGGCACACCTGTGCTACATTGCTGACAGATGACTCCATACGGTGACTCAGGGCTGCAGGAAGTAGTCCTGAGACTGCGGGGTCACAAGAATGTCCTTGCCTACTCATTTTGGCTTTGTAATTAGTTTATAAGTATGTAACTATAAAATGATGTTAGTACTGTTCATGTGTGATACACGTGAGCATACAGTGTGTGCTGGTGACTCTGCGAGAAGCAACATGTCCACATTTCACATGAAAGAACCCACGTTGAAAGTGTAAATTTTGATCAAACGAAAGGGAGAAGAAGGTAAAGAAGAAAACTAGGATGCCGGCTGGAAAAATTAAGTGCATACTAGGAAATACTTAACATAAAAGAGAGTGGTTTAAAAAGAAGGAAGAGGGGAAAAAAGAAATCACAGAAGGAGAATTTGCAGGCCTAAATCCACTCAGCATGAACAACCGTATTAAATGTTTGCTGATACTCTTATAAAAACGGCCATTGTCTTAGTGGATGGGACATCAAAGCCTAAGTTTGCCTATGAAAGTTGTACTTTACATGCACATGGATAAATTAGTTGGGCATAAAAGGATAGAGAAGAGTTTACCACATGAGCAGAAATGTCAGAGGCCTGGATGGTTGCACTAGAACCACACAGAATGGACCTGGTTATGAAGAGCATCCTTGGAGACAGCTGGGGCATTGTGTCCTGGTGCGAGGACAGACATAACCACACTGCTTTCGTAGAGTGGCCATTTTCACAGTATTAATCCTGCCACTCCATGGGCATGGGAAGGAAGGGTCTTTCTATCTTCTGGCAACTTCTTTGGTTTCTTTCTTTTTCCTTTTCTCTCCTTTCCTTTCCTTTCCTTTCCTTTCCTTTTCTTTTCTTTCTTTTTTTAAAAGCATCTTTAGATGTTCATTATACAAATCTCTCACTTCCTAGCCTTATTCCAAGATACTTTTAGGATACTGTGAAGGATAGTTTCTCTGATTTCTTTGTGTTCGATGAGGCTGACCATTTTCTTGCGTTAACTTTATATCCTGCTTCTTTGATGAATGTGTTTACCATCTATAGGAGTTCTCTTGTGAAGTCTTCAGGGCCTTAAAATCATGTCATCTGAAAATAGATACTTTGACTCCTTCATTTCCTACTTCAATCCCCTTTGTCTTGATCTGTTCTGTCTGTTCTGTTTGCTCTTGCTAAGGCTTGCCGTAGTCTACTGAGTAGGAGCGTGAAGAGTGGGCGTCAACATCTTGTTCCCCATTTCATTATAAATTCCTTGAGTGTTTTCCTGTTTAGCCCGACATTAGGTGTGGATCTGCTGTTCAGGGCTTTATTCTGTTGAGAAATACCCGTTTCCCTTGATTCTCCAGGAGTTGCATCATGAGGGGATGTTAAATTTTTCAAAGGCCTTTTCTGCATCGAATGAGACGATCGCCTGTTTTATTCCCCCTTGAGATAATTTGTGAAGTGGATTACATCTGTTTATTTACATACGGTGAACACCACACCCCCAGACTTGATCACGCTGGATATGCATATGTAGATAAATGAAGCTGGAGCCTCCTCTGGAAGAGCAGTCAGTGCTCTTAACCGCTGAGCCATCTCTCCAGCTCCACTGTTGTATTTTCTAGAGCCCAACCCCCAGTATGAAAATAAACAGCCTTTGTACATTCCCGTAAATCCCCTAAACTCGCACTTCGTGCATTTATTACAGACTCCTTGCTGACTTTTGCTTTAGAGGATGCAAAGCAAACTTGATTAGGCTTTGTCTCACAGCGAATGGAAACGTGAGGGCTTAAGAAAATACCCACTAACGCTGTAAAAAAAAATGACTGATTTAGAATACAAATGGCGTTTATTTCACGTGCTGTACTAAACCACCACGATCCATGAGGAAACCTTTAAATTGTATTTATTGTCTCTTTTTAGAGAGAAGCAAACCACACAGCATAGTTGGATCATTTTTCATTACAATAGTTGGTTATGTAGATCCATTTTAATACTGAAGAGAAGATCGATTACCAGTAATAACTTGTATATCTCAAAGTGGCTGGTTAGGCCAGATGACCATGCTACTTCAGTCAGATTCCGTCCCTCCTAGTATGGTACAGGTTTCCCCTCACATCCGCCAATACTCCATTGATTCTGGAACTTTTTTAAAAGTAAATAGTGGGTGTTTTAGGGTCTACTGAGGAACATGTGGGCTTTGACAAGAAAGGGCTCATAGTGTTGGTATTCTGTCTAAGCTCCACCCCCACGGCTGCCTGGCAACAGCCAGGTATGCTCCGCCCTACGGTTGCCTGGCAACAACCAGCTGTGTCTAACACTATATAAGGGGCTGCTTGCCCCCTCCTCATTCGTTCTTTTCTCTTCTCTTCTCTCTCTCTCTCTCTTCTCTCTTCTCTCTTCTCTCTTCTCTCTTTTCTCTCTCCTCTCTCCCCTCCCCTCCCTCTCCTCTCCTCTCCTCTCTTCTCTTTTCTCTCCTCTTGTGCCCTCTTTGTTCCTGTCCCTTCTCTCCCCAACCCCCCCTCCTTGCCCCCACGTGCCCATGGCCGGCCTTTGTTCCTCTCCTTTTCTACTCTTCTTCTCTCATTAAACCTTTCCACGTGGAACCATGTTGGCTTGGTGTGTTCTGTTTGGACCCGAGCCGAGATTTGAACCCTAACAGTGATTGCTTCTCCCTATGTGGAAGAAGCCTTTGCTAGGAAAACGGAAGGGAACAGTCAGTGTGGAGTACTGAACATACAAAACAGGCATGTATCCAGACTCTGTCTGCTGAGGGTCGGTGTGAGAAACACTCTGTGGTCTATCCTAAACACCTCGATTTACAAGCTGCAGGCTGAGGTGCCCAGTTTTTGAGAAAGGCAGCACACTATACTACCCGGCTGCATAGCAGCAAACCCCAGGGCACCCTGGGAGGTTGAGCGCCCTGGAGAAACTAGCTATATAAGAAGTGGTAGCTTATCCCTCCTGCTTTCTAACCCTGCTATGCACAGTAACTGGCTCCTGGCATTTCTTTTATTTTTATGAAATTATATCTTTTTGAGAAGAGTAGGCACCAACCAGCATATAGGTTTTACGTTGGTATCGTGAGATTTTAGAGTGAGGTGGGTTCCGGTCAGCTAGATAGGCACTTGGGTTACCCAGTTGTTCTGAAACTCTGACCACCTCTTTCCATGTATAATTTAAGCCTTAGATCTTACAAGTAGACCCCAGTTCTGTTGCCGTAGCTGGGTGACTCCAGCAGTTGTGTTTGCTCTATTTATTTATTTTTAGCCAGTTCACCTAATTATACAATGAGGTTTGTGCTAGTTCTAATAAATGGAGTTGCTATGTGAGATTAGACAATACAGGTTTTGGTGTGTTCACTTGGCCTCATGCTCGCCACAGATACACACCCAGTGCATGATGGGATGTACTCTTCCTTCCCTGGGGCGCTGGCAGAGACTGTCTGCTCACACACCATCCCCCCTCCCCGCTCCCGCCCCTGCCCCCGCCCCCAGTCTCCCAAAAGCTCCCTGCTGTAGGCCATTCTCTCTATTCAGACTCTATGAGGGGCTTTGGAGTATCAACACCCTACAAAGATACTTCACAATGGAAGTGTGCAATTGTGTAAAACCTAAAAGATCTGTCACGTCAATCAAATAAGAACTTGTCCATCGCCCCATGCCCCTCCCACGCCGACAATGCCGGCTGTGCCCTGTCACTTCAGACACATTCTCTTTTCCAGAATATTATATAAACAGAAAATTCATTGCATTCTCCTCTGCCATCCTGCATAATTACTGTCGAGCTGACAGATGTTCTTCCTATCAGTAGTTCGCCCCTCCCCCACTCCGAGCCTGTCGCGTGCATATGGACGTTTTGGTTTTCTTCCCATCCAGTGATGGGTCTCCGAAGTTCTGGGTTGTTTTCTGTTTGGGGATAATGTAGTGAGAATTGTGGCTCCTTTAGAAACCCAGTTATAGTACGTGAATGCTTTTTGTTTCAATCCCACGCTGCTTCCCAGCAGGTGATTATAATTTACCTAATGGACTAGAGGGGGCAAGACTTTTGCCAGCTGCGGGTAGTTTAATTCTGGGGACTCTGGAGAGGGTGTAAATTGGAGAGCCCTGAGAGGGCTGGTGGCGGCTGCTGCCCCTGTTGCTCCTGGTGGCTGTTGAGGTTGGTGAAGAAGTTGGAGATAACCTGACAAGGAAGATTGGGCTTGCCCCAAGGAACCCAAGGCCCCTAATTAGCAGGAAATAGTCTGTTTTATTGCCTGAAAGAGTCCACGCCCCCTTTCCCCTCTAGCCTTTCTTTCCTACTTAGTTTTGGGGGGTTAGAAGGGAGTTAGAGACAGGAGAACCCAAAAAAGTACTGTAAAAATAGCACCAACGGGGTAATATAAAACAAACTACTATGAACATTTGTGTGTACAAGTATTTTTATGCATAAAGTTTGTTCCTGGCTAAATGCCTAGGCATAGGGGGCCTGGATGTTATGGTTGGTGTGGATTTAGTGTTTTAAGAAACGACCAGACTGTTCTGTGATGTTTACATCTTCCAACCTCCCATCCCTGGCAGCCTGTCTCTGCCAACACTCGATCTCATGGTAGGCACAACCAAGTGTGGTCAGCTGTTTCCCGTGTGTTTATTTGCCATCTGGACATCTCTGATACAGCAACCAAGTAATTCTCCACTTTTAGAACTGTGCTTTTAAAAACGTTTTTGTTTTATGTGCAGTGTGCTTGCCTGCGTGCCAGCCTGTTGCCTGCAGAGGTCAGAAGAGGGTTTTGTATCCTCTGGGACTAGAGTGAGAGATAGTTGTGGGCTGACAAGTGGGTGCTGGGAATCGAACTCAGGTCTTTTTGTAAGCTCATGCGTTTTAACTGCTGAGCCATTTCTCCAGCTCCTAGACAAGTGCTTTTAAATCCTATTTGTTTATTTATTTTTTTTTATGATTTATCTTAATTTGAGTCTTTAAGATAATGAGGCTTTTTTTTAACCCCTCTGCTGATCGATCACTTTTGTTCTTTAACGGTAGCTTTACTACAGGTTTAGGTCCACAGATGACTGGAAAGCACAAGGTTTCTTAAACTCTCCATTCTCCCTGCTGTCTTGTCTCCTAGGATCTCATCTCAGTGCTGTGCAGTCTGTAGTTCACATTTCAGCTCCATCTGGTCCATTTTGTGGGTCGGGACCAATGTGTAATATTATCATGTTGAATATTTGCATCCCCTTAAAAATCTGACTCTCTCTGCCTGCCCCTCCCCCAAGTCCCCTTTTATATCTTTATATTTTTGCCAGTTCAAGAATGTCATGTGGTTGGAATCCTATAGAGGAGGCTTTTCTGACTGGCTTCCTCCACTTGGCTATACGCACCCAGGGTGGTCCCTGCATGACTCCTAGGGCTGGGCAGGTCCTGTCCTTCATCAACAAATTTCCCTTGAGTGAGTTGCCTGTGTAACCGTCCACCATCTGAAGGATATCTTGGTTTCTTCCAAGTGTTTTGACACTAACACTGCAACTATCAGCATGTGAACTTTTGTGTGGACAGAAAATGTCAGCTCCCAGATAAATGTGAAGAAACACAACTGTTAGGCTGTGTGTGAGTTGTAGAAGAACCCATAAATCAAAAAAAAAATAACCATCTTGTTGATTCTCAGGAAGCCCCATCCCTGCTGACCGTCTCTTCCCAAGCAGGTGACTTTGACCTGGTGACATCTGATTATCAGTCTCTCTCTCTCTCCTCATGATTTAGCTGTCTATATAGGAAATATTTCCCATATTTCAAGTCACAAGTATCTATTTATTTTTATATTTTCCCTTAGAAGTTTTACATTATGGGTTTTACAAGCAGGTCTAAGACCAGTGCTAGATTTTATTGTTGTTGTTTTGTCTGTGGCAAAATGAATGGATCTCTTTATTTTCTATGTGGTCAGGAAGTTAATAGTTCAGTGCCATTTGATGAAAAGACTTCCCTTTAATTGTTGGATTGCCTCCAGACCTGCATAAACACGTGAATGATGCATTTACCCGTGATGTAATTCTGAGGCCACCATTATAACCCACTGCGTCCTTCCTCCTGATACCAGTACCACAGCCCTTCGGTTACGATAACTCTACAGTAAACGGGACTGCAGCCCTTATTTTAAACAATTCGATCCTGAGAAACGGCCACCTTAGCTATACTTTCCATTTTGAACCAAGTGTTTATAAAACACGCAACAAGCCAAAGAGGAAGAGCAAAAAGCAGGTAGCAGAGAGCTCTTGAAAACCCAGAACACACAGTCTTGCGACTTTCATGGCATCTTGCAGGATGACCAGAGGAGCCCTGCAGAAACAGCCAACCATGACAGTGTCCAGGTAGACCCCGAAAAGATGCCTTCAGCTTCCCGTTTTCCTCTCCGATCCAGATGTCTGTAGTTTTTCCCACCTCGTCACACAGATGGCCACTTACACAAGCATGGGGGAGGGGGCGATTCTTGGGTCTGATCCAAAGCATAAAGTCAGGCTGTGGCCTTCAAAACCAAGCCATTGGTCGGATTTTGTAGATACTTTTAACCCGCCAAGACAGTTTTCTTCTGTTCTTTGTTGAAAGTTGTTTTCTGGGGTGGATGCTGGGAGTCTGCTAATATGTCTGTCTATGGTGATGATCGTGTATTTTTAGCTTTTTAATACAATGAGTTATTTTATATGAATTCTTCAACATTTTCACATAAATTATACATGAACATAACACATTATGGTTTTCCTATAACTTTGAATTCGAAGTCATATATTATTTTTAAGCTTTGCTCTTTTTTTGGTTTGTTTTTTTAATGTGTCAATTTGATTTTTTTAAAAAAGATTTATTTATTTTATAGATGTGGGTACACTGTCGCTGTCTTCAGACACTCCAGAAGGGGGCATCGGGTCCCATTATAGACAATTGTGAGCCACCATATGGTTGCTGGGATTTGAACTCAGGACCTCTGGAAGAGCAGTCAGTGCTCTTAACCACTGAGCCACCTCTCTAGCCCCAAGCTTTTTTTTTTTTTTTTTTTAAATGGGGCGCAGAGAAATTTCAAGTGGGTAAAGGTGCTTGCTGACAAGCCCAGTGACCCAAGTTTGGACGCTGGGAGCCACATGCTGGGAAGAAAGAACTGACCACCACAAGTTCTCCTGACAGATGTGTTGTGGCACACTATGTAAGCCCCTGCACACAAATTAAAAACAAATGATAAGATTTTAAAAGTGGAAAAAAGCTTTTGCTTTTGCTATGGTAGACACTGGTTAACAATTTTATGTCACTTGTTTGCCTGGCTTTAACCTCAGGTGACATCACTGGGCTTAGTGTCCCCCTCCCTCCTCTAACTTCCTCCAGGGGCTTGCACAGAACTGGTCTTTATTTTTTTGCATTCTCTGGTAAAGTAGCCTAGGCTTGGTGTTCTCTTTGAAGAGAGGCTTAAGCTATAAATTCAATTTCTTTAACCAGTACATGGCTACTATAGTGGATCCTTACCCGTGAAGCTGTTTCCTGATGTTTTCCCTACTTTTCACTTGGGTCAGGGGGATCATACAAGAGGTCCTCTCTGTCTCTGTCTCTCTCTGTCTCTGTCTCAGAGAAGGAATTTTGCTCCCCTCTCCTCAGAAGGAACATTTTCACCTAATTCTCACCATTCTTTCTGACCTAAATCCCTGACTATTTTCCCTGACTTTTATTTGCGTGACATTTCTAGAATGTTCTAGGGCAATCTTTCATTTGTTTACGTTCTTGTTCTATTTTAAAAACTTGTTATTTTATGCATACGGGTGCTCACTCTATCTGCATGTATACCTACCTGCATGCCAGAAGAAGGCATCAGATCATACTATCGGTGGCTGTGAGCCTCCATGTGGCTGCTGGGGATTGAACTTAGGACCTCTAGAAGAACAGAGAGTGAGTGCTCTTAACCGCTGAGCCATTTCTCCAGCCCCATGTTCTTTGTTCTTAATCCATGTCTTGGTTGTGTCCAGTCTTCCTCACCTTTGCTGGGGTCCCTGTAGGAGACTTGCAGTTCTCTTGGTTGGAACGGAGGATCTTCAAGCACAAAGGCTCATAAACTGATGCAAGAAAACAGAAAAGACACACTGGTCAGCACTGTCCAGTTCATCCGTCAGGCAGACGTCTTTGACCTTGCTCTTCTAGTGTGCTATGCCCTCGTTGTCATCCTCATTGTTAGTGCTCCCCCTTTCTACTGCTCCCCCTTTTAGTGCTTCCCTTTTTTTAGTGCTTCCCTTTGTCTAGTACTCCCTTTGTCTAGTGCTCCCCTTTGTCTAGTACTCCCCTTTGTCTAGTGCTCCCCTTTGTCTAGTGCTCCCTTTGTCTAGTGCTCCCTTTGTCTAGTGCTCCCTTTCTCTAGTGATCCCCCTTTCTCTAGTGATCCCCTTTCTCTAGTGCTCCCCTTTGTCTAGTGCTCCCCTTTGTCTAGTGCTCCCCTTTGTCTAGTGCTCCCTTTCTCTAGTGCTCCCTTTCTCTAGTGCTCCCTTTCTCTAGTGTTCCCCCTTTTTCTAGTGCTCCCCTTTGTCTAGTGCTCCCTTTCTCTAGTGCTCCCTTTCTCTAGTGATCCCCTTTGTCTAGTGCTCCCCTTTGTCTAGTGCTCCCCTTTGTCTAGTGCTCCCTTTCTCTAGTGCTCCCTTTCTCTAGTGCTCCCTTTCTCTAGTGATCCCCCTTTGTCTAGTGATCCCCCTTTGTCTAGTGCTCCCTTTTCTAGACTTCTCTCTGAGGATCCACGAGGCAGCCCCAGGTAGCTATCAAGTGACAGGAGCATCTGATCCTCTTACCACTCAGCATGTCTTACTCCATAGCAGCCATTAGAATTATCTGGAAGGACTGTTGTTACTGGGACCCGTGTGGAGTTTTCTCAGGTTTGGTCCAGGATGAGGCCTTGCCTGGGATGGGGGAAAGGTACAGGAAAACCACACTCCTGTGCTTGCCGACTGCCATAAGCCTCCTCCCAAGTAGATCAACCTGGGCAGGCTTTGGCCTGGTAACCATGGTAACCATGGTTACCTTGGGTACCACCCCTCAATAATACTGCAGTAAGAGGATCCTTACCCCACTGAAGAGTGAGCAGGAAATGGGAGGGGGCGGTTCTTCCCAGACTTGAGTTGAGACTGGGCGAAGGGATTGGTCTACAGACTGAACTTGCAGAGTTGTCTTCCCTGGCTCCCGAAGGCCCCTGATACTTCCGTCCCATTAATAATTATCGTAAAGGGAGATGACATCTGCACTCACACTGCTTCCACCCACCTCCTTGTAAACTCTGCCACAAGGAAGGGAGGAAGCCTCTGGGCCGGGAGAAAGTTAGAACTTCTCTTTTAATGTGAGGACCTCAGGGAAGTGGATTGGCTTAGCAGCCTGCAGCCTTGGTTATTCCTTCCGACTCTTGCTTGATCCCACTACAGGGAGAAGGTGGGCAGGTGTGGATACTGCGAGAGACTTGGGGAAGCTGCAGCCAGTGACTGGCTGTGTGGAATTGGGATTCACTACAACCCTGGGCCTCAGTGTACCCAGCTATATACGGACATACATTTCTGCATCTGTTTCTGTGACCTTTTATGTAGAAAGAATATTTGGGTCTCAATTTACCCTCTTTTGAGAAATTCATAATAAATGTGTTTTTGTTTGTTTGTTTTGTAACAAATTCTCTCACAATCAGCAAATGAAGTATCTATTGATTTCTGGGTATGACGCTGTGGAGAGAAAACATTTGTGTGACCAAAATCATACAACTGCCTTGGCAGGAAAACGAATGGCTGGCAGGTTAGTCTAGCACCTGGTCTTCACCTTCCTGACAGGTCAGATGCACAGACCAGGTGCCTGTGCTCAAAGGAAGCAGGACAGTGAAGGTGTAGATCAGGGCTGTCAATCAGCACTCGCTCTAAGTGACAGGCTGCATGCACTGTGACCACAGCCACACCAATTTGTGCCCATACACAATCAGATTTGGCCACCAGCCCAGGGAGATTCAGAATAGGAACAACAGAATTGGCCCTTCCCCTCCAGGAGGACGAGAGGGGATCATCGTGGTAGCACAGTTGAATGTCGGAGTCAGTGACCTCAGAATGGAGCTTCATGTGGAGCGCCATGGAAGACCTCTGACAAAGGTGCGGTCTGCCTTTCTGAGCTCTGGTTGGGGCAGATGAAAGTGGAGTGTCAGTCACTCGGAAATCGGTGAATGATTCGTCAGTTTCCATTGACATTCCTTTGAGAGCATCAGAGACCCTGCCCCCTGAGATGGAGAGATTTTCCACACAGCCTTTGCAGCAGCTGGGGTCCATGGGAATCTTCTCCCTAGGAAGAAAGCTTGGGGGTGGGGGGCTGGACATTCCCACCATCTGAGAGGGGGCTCCTACCTTGGACTCTGCTCCTTGTGACCTGACGCCTAGTTCTAAGTGAGATTTGACAGCCATTAGGACCTTCTTAGGTGATTAATGGATGTCCTTTAAGACTTCAAGTCCATGGGCTGTCTCAGATAGTGGCAGATAGAGTAAAAGGAAAAAGATAAACCTTTGCTTTCCCAGTTTGATTTTGATGAGCAATTAACAGTGAATTTCTTGACGCCATCTTACCTAAGATGCTTTTGGTTCACTAAAAATTCCAACTCATATGTGTGTGGGTGTGGGTTGTTTGGGGGGGGTTATGAGGTAAGGGCTGTTGGCTTTTTATATGCAGTCACATGTCCCAGCTGTATTTGGTGACAGGAATGTCTCTCTAGTCTTTGTCAGAGCCCGGTGCTCCCTTCTCGTGAGTCTAGCTCTTCTCTTTCGATTCTGTATAGAATTGTTTGTAGGTCTAACTGCACCCCAACACCACATTGCATTGGTTACTAAAGTGGACATTTCTGGTTTCTTTGGAGACTCAGTTCTGCATGTGATATTTTTCTGGAAACTGTGTTATGAGAGGATGTTTTTCTAGAAGCTGCCTAGAGAAAGGGCATGTGGTGTTTTTGCTAGGGCAGAGCTTGAGAGAACACATGGCATTTGGAAAGGGTACAGATATAGCCCAGCGGGCAGTAGATGATGATGCAGTGTGGCATTGGCTCACCGTGCCACATTTTGCTGATCATCATCTCTCATGACTTCTGTCTTAGTCAGGGTTCTTATTCCTGCACAAACATCAGGACCAAGAAGCAAGTTGGGGAGGAAAGGGTTTATTCAGCTTACACTTCCACATTGCTGTTCATGACCAAAGGAAGTCAGGAAAGGAATTCACACAGCTGGGCAGGAACCTGGAGGCAGGAGCTGATGCAGAGGCCATGGAGGGTGCTGCTTACTGGCTTGCTTCCCCTGGCTTGCTCAGCCTGCTTTCTTACAGAACCTAGGACCACCAGCCTAGGGATGGCACCACCCACATTGGGCCCTCTCACCCTTGACCACTAATTGAGAAAATGCCTTACAGCTGGATCTCATGGAGGCATTTCCTCAAGGGAAGCTCCTTTCTCTGTGATAACTCCAGCTTGTGTCAAGTTGACACACAAAACCAGCCAGGACAACTTCACAAAGAGAAATGCACCAAAGAACTTCTGATGGTGTTCTAGAAGCTTCTGGTAATTTCCATGGACTCAGGCCAATTGACAGAGCCTCAAGGTTTCTTCTGGATCAAACTGCTGTTGCCAGTTCATACATGGTGTTTGCCAGGAGATTGAGCTACCACTGCCGGTTCATGTGACCTGAACTGCTGCTATCCTGACAACATAGATCGATTTTTCTCCAAGGAACTATTTCTAAACAAGTTCACATCCTCCTTTGCCATAGTAACCTTTCCCTTCCACTACCTCTGGTGGGTGGTGGGCTAGGAGGGAGGATCAAGCATTTAAATACAGTTACGAAACTAGGTTTTGAAAAAAATATAATCTTACAGGCTACTGCTATTTAACCATCATTAATGAAATGGAGGAGTGGCCTTCACCAGCTAAAGAAAGGAGTTGAAGCCCCCAGGGAGAGGTAGGATGAAGCATCTTCTGGTCCAGTACTTGGTGGTGCTCAGAATGGGATGCTGAGATCCAGTTTACATTTAATGAAACAAAAGTCCAAAAGACTTGAGAGGTTGGCCCACAGATGTAGCACGTAATGGAGAAAGGTGTAGAACCCAGCTTCCTTCCCATCAGAACCTTATTAATAGTCAAATAATGATGTTTGTATAATGAGTTGACTTTTCAGCTCACGAACCAGCTACACTATTTGCAGTATTAAATGCAACCCTATATGGTAGCCCTATATGTATTTCTACAATGGAGTACTGGTGTATTGTTTATGTTACAAGTGAGGAAACTAAGGCACAGAGAGATTAAGTGATGTGTGAAGTGTTGTGTAGTCGCTGGGTTGCTGGAATGAAACATAAACTGAGGTGGGAGGGAATGACCAAGCCTACGCGTGTTCTAAAACAGCGGTTTTCTGTGCAGTTCTTAGGCCCGACGTGTCAGCAGCATTTAGGGCTTGTTGGAGTTCTAAGTTCACACCAAGGTAATTTCCACAAGGGAAAGCATCTGAGACCAGTGATGGAAGCCATCTTCCAGTAGTCTCTGCTTGCAGGGAGCCTCTCTGATGGAGGGGTGTGAGTGTGTGTGTGTGTGTGTGTGTGTGTGTGTGTGTGTGTGTATACATATGTGGTGTATGTGAGTATGCATGAATGCATGTGCGAATGAGCGTGTGCAAATGTGCGTGTGAATGCATGTGTGTGTGGAGTATCCATGTGAGTATGTGTATGTGTGAATGTGTGTGTGTAGTGTCCATGTGAGCATGTATGTATATGAATGTGCCTGTGGTATCTGTGTGAGAGTGTGTGTATGTGTAGCATCTGTATGAACGTGTGTGTGTGTATGTGTGAATGTGTGTGTGCATATGTGGTGTATGTGAGTATGCATGAATGCATGTGTGGCTGTGTATGTGTGAATGTGCATGTGCTTGTGCGTGTGTGTGTGTGTGTGTGTGTGTGTGTGTGTGTATTCTGTGTACAGGCCATTGGTAAACCTCTAGTGTCTCCTATTTTACTTCTTATTACATTTTGAGACAGGGTCTCTCTGACCCTGGAGCTCAGCAGTTCAGTGAGTGTGGGCAGCTGCTGAACTACAGGAGCCGCTCATCCCTGCCTTCCTGGTGCGGTGCAGTGATTATAAGTGTGAACCACCATGCCTGGCTTTTATGTGTGTGCTGGGGGATTTAAACCCCCGTCCTCATGCTTGCCTGGCAGAAGCATCACCGAAACATCTCTCCAGATTCCAAATTACATTTTTTATCACTCTGATTTAATTTCACATAGACACTACAAGACCATAGACCGTCCAAGGAACACTGGCTTGGATTTCTGACTGGCAAAGCTTCCACGTATAATACAGAGCTGCCTGGTTACATGGCAGATAAATAAGATTTTTTTTTTTTTTAGTATAACTCATGCAATATTTGGGATATACTTGCATGAAGTTTTTGCTGCCGTTGGTATGTGGGATTTAAATTTGAGTTCCCTGCTGTCGTGTGTGGTGAATATATATCCTGCTGAAAAACCTCCCAGCAACAGGCTCCTGGTAGGAGAGTAGGAATTCCTGCCTCCGATGTCCTACTAACTAGATCTTGTGGTGGGCGTGCTGGCTAGCTTTCTGTCATTTTGGAAGAGGGACCTTCAATTGAGAATATGCCCCCATTAGATTGGCTTGTGGGCAAACCTGTGGTACATTTTCTTGACTGATGATTGATGTGGGAGGGGGATCACTGTGGGTGGTGCCATCCTTGGGCTATAAGGAAGCAGGCTGAGCAAGCTGGGAGGAGCTGTCCAGTAAACAGCACCCTCCATGGCCTCTGCATCAGCTCCTGCCTCCAGGTTCCTGCCTTGTTTGAGTTTCTGCCCTGACTTCCTTTAATGATAAACGGTGGTTATGGGAGTGTAAGCCAAATGTACCCTTTCCTTCCCAAGTTGCTCTTGGTCATGGTGTTTTATTACAGCAGATGAAAGCTTAACCAAGACAGTGGGGTACAGGCTATGTTTATGTTGCCTATAAAGCTTTGGCATGGCAGACACTCGCACCTGCCTCTGTATTCAGTCCCACACAATGGAACCATGAGACAGAGAGGAACAGGGTGATTCAGGGACCTGTAAAAAGTGACTCTAATTTGGCCGACTCCAGCTGGAAAACAAAAGCTGGGCTGCTTTGTTCTGGGAGGACGGAGGCAAAAGAAAATCAACAAAAACAAGCAGCAGACACATCCGAATGCCTGAGCGGTTTGTTTAGCCCTCGGAAATGCCTTAATGTGGGGCTAGATGCTCTGTTTTATAAATCTGTAATTACAAGTAGCTTGTGTTGCGGTGATTATAAAATTGCTCTCTGTTTATTTAGAAACTAAATGGCATTAATTGGAGAGTGGGGAAGTGATGTTACTTAATTAACCTGAGATGGTAGCCTCTGTTGAAAACCTACAACTACCAGCGCAGGTGAGTGAGTGAGTGACCAGGGGGGCAGCCATGTTCTGCTACTGAATGGACTTTTAATGGTATCAGTGGTTGATGGCTCAGCGGATGCTTCTGGAGAGAAGAAGGTTGGTGAGTGACTAGGCCATGAAACTGGAAAGAGCTTTATTTGCAAAGGTGACAATATGGGAGGGCATTTCCCAGAAAGATAATAAAGGCTCCCTCTCCTTCCCCTTCCCCGCCCTCCTCTTTCCCATCCCTTCCTTCCCCTACCTTTCCCCCTCTCCTTCCCCTTCCCCTCCTCTCTCTCATTATCTCTTTATTCATTTTACTCATAAGTAGAGTACTCCAAAGCAAGGGTACAGTATAACATACACAAACCAGTAACATCCTTATACCATCTGCAAGTACTACATATTACACTGTGTAAGCTAATTTATAATTTTAATTAGCTAGTTAATTCACTACAATAATTTTGTGTCTGTGTGATGTGTGCGTGTGTGTGCTCATATGTACATGTGTACAAGTGCACACTTTTGTGCATTACCGTGAAGGCCAGAGGCTTAGTATTCACCTCAGTCACTTTCCACCATGTTCGTCCTTTGAAATGGCATCTCTTAGTGAATCTGGGGATCACCAATTCATCTAGACTGGCTTGTCAGAAAGCTCTAAAGGTCATCCTGTGCTTTTCAGCCTGTGCCCCCATGTAGCATTAGACTTACAAAGAAGAGCTGCCACATCTGGCTTTGCCATAGGTCTTGGGCTCCAGACTCAGATCCTCATGACTTCACAGCAAAGCACTTGACCCATTGTGTCACCCCTCCACCCCAGCTTTTGTTGATGGATGCAGAGTAAGTCGATTTGAGAAAGCAGAATCACCATAAACCAGTGAAGGATGTGCTGCACTGTGGTGTAATCGTGGCCGTGACACCACTAAGTGTTAAGAATTCCTCAGTCTACTATTGATAGTCTACCATTGATAGAACTGTATGCAGTCTACCATTGATAGAATTGTATGCAGTCTACCATTGATAGAATTGCATACAGTCTACCATTGATAGAATTGTATGCAGTCTACCATTGATAGAATTGCATACAGTCTACCATTGATAGAATTCAGTCTACCATTGATAGAATTGTATGCAGTCTACCATTGATAAAACTCTATGCAATCTATTGATAGAATTTTATGCAGTCTACTATTGATAGAACTCTATGCAGTCTACCATTGATAGAATTGTATACAGTCTACCATTGATAGAATTGCATGCAGTCTACCATTGATAGAACTCTATGCAGTCTACCACTGATAGAACTTCATGCAATCTACCATTAATAAAATTGAGTTTCTGTGACACATGACTGTGCATTGTTGACTTAGCTCCACACATTTTCTTATAGGAATGTATTATATATTGAACATAATCCCCCTGCCCCATTTTTATGCCCTCACCAAAGAAGGGATTCCTTACCATACTTCTCAGCACCCCAGGTCCCCATTCTCCAACAACCCTGCAACTCTCCATTCTCCCTGGTTATCAGCTCCTCCACCAGCCCTGAAACTCTCCATTCTCCCTGGGTATCAGCTTCCTACTGTCACAGAGAAGGGAGGTTTAGGAAGGAACACCCTAAGCACAGCCATCCAGGGGCCAGAGCAAGACTGAACAGAAGCTAGAAGTGTGAAGGAGAGCTCAGGCTTTGTGGTCCCGCTGCTCTCTTCCCTCCTATTCGAGTGGGGATTTCATTCTTCTTGCTAGTTTCTTTCTTCCTCCCTGGAATTGTCTTATGTAATTCAGGCTAGTGAAGGAGCCAAGCTTAATTTGGTGGAGTGAAAAGAAATGCACCTTTGTTTTCTTAAAAAGAACTAATGTTTGCTTTGTCTCTTATTTATGAGCACAATAAACAGAGCTCTACTGGAGGGAGACGGCAAATGTGCCGGAAAAGGACAACATATTTATAACACTATGATTGTAACATTAGAAATGGGCAAATTAAAACCATCCCTCAGCACAGGGGATGTGTGCATGTGTAGAAAATCCCATGCATGTGTTTCAGACTTTTCTATGGGGTTGTTCGCACACTGAGAGCCTTGGTAATGGGGGAATTGGATCTGAAGCTGATGTATTTAAAGAATCATGTATTCTCATGAATGAGCAAAAGCAAGGCAGAAAGCCTCAAAGCTTCTGGCTTCTGGAAGCTTTGTGATTTGGAAATGCGGTCATACGCCTGCCTCACAGGGCCTCACTAGCATCAGAGCCTTCAAATGCTGAGTGGAAGACTCAGAAGGTTCACTCATAGCTACTAGGGTAGAGAGAAAATGAGCACATATTTCAAGAGTCAGAAAGCAGGATATTTGTCACTTTTGAGAGAGAGAGAGACAGAGAGAGAGACAGAGAGACAGAGAGACAGAGACAGAGAGAGACAGAGAATGACAGAGAAACAGAACTAGAGAGACAGAAACAGAGATCAAGAGAGAAAGTGAGAGAAATAGAGATAGAAACAAAGAGCAAGAGAAAGAGAGAGAGAGAGAACAGGAGAGTGAAAGACAGAGCAAGAGAGAGTGAGACACACACAGAAAGTGAGAGAAACAGAGAGACAGAAACAGAAAAAGAGAGAAAATGAGAGATATAGAGAGACACACACAGAGAAACACACAGAGAGCACAAGAGAGCGAGAGAGTGAGAGAGAGAATGAGAGAAATAGAGAGACGGAGAGCAAGAGAGAGAGTGAGAAACAGACACACACGTACACACACACAGGGGGGAGACAGACAGAGAGAGAGAGAGAGAGAGAGAGAGAGAGAGAGAGAGAGAGAGAGAGAGAGTTGAGTCTAATTTTTTCTAAGGAAAAAAATTGAATTGTTGGTGTTCAGAAGGGAACTGGGTGGGCTGTACCAACATTTGGCCTTAAAGCTCATTTACTTTCCTGGAGGGAGTGTGGATGGATGCAGGCTGAGGGTATTTTAATTTTTGGTTGATAAGATTTCATTCCACTTGATTAGTAGAGACCTTTGGCTTCTCTGCTAAGTGTGGGTGGAACAGAGAGGAATGTTAGAGGGCCTTGGCCAAGCCTTGCAAACACTAGGCATGTCTGACCAGTGGGGAGTCCTGCAGAGCAGGGCAGGAAGCTGAGCTCCAACAGCATCCAGTCTCGTCAGACCGTATCGCTGCTGTGGTGTAGTTACATAAAACTCTAACATAGGAGAAGGGTGTAGTATAGAAAACAGGGGCAGGGGTGGGGCAGGGCTGTGTGCCGGTAGACTCTTGACTGTGCTGTGTAGACCAGCCAGGCTTCTGGAACAACAATGTTGACGGCTTGGCAAGAGTAGATGCTCATTCCTCACAGTGTTGGAGAATGGAAAGACCAAGGTTGTGGTACACAGATTTGGTGTCTGGTGAGGTTTTACTTCTGGTTCACGGAGTGCATCTTCTTGCTAAGTTCCCATGTGGCTGAAGGGCTGTGGGAGTTCTCTGTGTCTTTTGCAAGAATACTAATATCAATTGTCAAAACTCCAACTTTGTGGCCTATTGACCTCCCAGAGGTCTCACCCCTTGACATCGCACATGCGGGTCTCAACATTTGAATCTTGGTTGGCAGAGGGATGGGAAATTTACAGATACCATGTAAATCAAAGCCCAGTAAAACTGATTTTTGAAAAGAAATGTCAGATGGTTAGACGATAGTAGCTGTGAGCTCAGCAAGGGGGCAGACAGATGTGAGCTTTTGTATTACAGATCCATCACTTATGAGCTGAGAGGCAGATGTCTGACAGCTGCTTATCCTGACTAAGCAGTGTTTTCCCCACTAGTGCCAACCTCTCAAAGACTGCTGAGAGCTTTAATGGTGCACACCAAGCAAGAACAGAGACGCGCCAACCAGTATTGCTTTCAAGTGTTTCCACACATTTTCCTTCACAGGTGTCTCTTGGGTAGTGTAATACAGGGGAGAGAACGAGCTTTTCAGGTAGGATTTCGAGCCAGAGGATTCTTAGCTCAGTGTCTGCAGCAAGAAAGCAATGAGTGGGTATTGTGTTACAACCTGGCTGTGAAAATCAAACGTGACAATGGAGGTGGAAATTTCCACAGTCTCGCAAATAGGAACAAGCTAAGCAGATCATGTGTGACTCTCCCTTTCTTCTTTATGCCCCTGGAGTTTCTGGTCACAGAGATGAATCATCCTTATTATAGGGAAAAGAGTAAAAGATGCAGTGGGTCTGGGGTAAGTGGTTGGGTATTGTTTTGAACATGATTATGAATAGGGATGATGGGCTATGTTCTGAGGCAAGTGAGAGAGGGAACTATATAACTAATTACACCATGATAACTGCTATTAGTGGGGATGATCTGGACAAATGGAAGACAATTGCTCATCTATATGTAAGGGATGTTTAAGTAATGTTCATTCTGTGCTGCTGAAGAATAAAGGATCCCAATCTGGGGACTTGGTTCATGGGTAAAGCACTTGCTGTTCAAACATGGCAAACATGAGGACCCAAGTGTGGATGTTTAGAACCTATGTAAACAGCTGTGTGTGGTGACATGTGGCTGTAACCCCAGCAGTGGGAGAGGAGAGACAGGCAGGTCCTGGGACTCACTGACCAGCCAGTCGAGATGAAAGAAATGGTTAGCTCTGGGTTCAGTGAGGAACACTGTCAAAAAAAAAAAAAAGCAAAGCTCTATAGGGGAAGACACCTACCAACAGTTTACATGTACACATGTACATACAAATCACACACACATACCACATAGGACATACACATACACACACTCACACATAAATTAACACTCATATACTCACATGTATACTCACACATACACACATATACTCACACATTCCTCACATGTATACACACACACACACACACACACACACACCACACCACACACCACATACCAACCAGCCAAACAATCAATCGAAGGTGGCTTTAAGGTATTTAAAGGTATCTAGGCTTGCAGTGCAAGTTGTACATGGTCACGGCTCACCTTGCTCTGTACTACTACTTGGCTTTCCCATCAAGATGCTTGAGGAAGTGCACCATGGAGAAGAAGAGGTGGAGACCTTTGCCTATTATGCAGAAATTGCTGAGCTCATGTACCCCATCATCAACACTTTCTACTCAAACAAGGAGATTTTCCTCTGGGAGTTGATCTCTATGCTTCTGATGCTCTGGACAAGATTCGGTATGGGAGCCTGAGGGACCCTTCCAAGTTGGACAGCAGGAAAGAGCTAGAGATTCGCATTATCTCCAACCCTCAGGAGTGCACGCTGACTTTGGTGAACACAGGTATTGGCATGGCTTCATAAATAACCAGGAAGAACTGACTAAGATGAAGCCTATCTGGACCAGAAATCTGGATGACACCACTTGAGGAATATGGTGAATTTTATAAGAGCCTCACCAATGCTTGGGAAGACCACTGGGCAGTCAAGCACTTCTCTGTAGAAGATCAGTTGGAATTCAGGGCATTGCTCTTCATTCCCCAGTGAGCTCCCTTTGACCTTTTTGAGAACTTGAAGAACAACAACAACATCAAATTGTATGTCTGTTGTGTGTTCATCATGGTGAACTCACTCAACTTCATCTGTGGTGTGGTTGATTCTGAGGACCTGACCCTGAACATCTCCCGAGAAATGCTCCAGCAGAACAAGATCCTGAAAGTCATCTGCATAAACATTGTGAAGAAGCGCCTTGGGCTCTTCTCTGAGTTGGCTGAAGACAAAGAGAACTACAAGACATTTTATGAGGCGTTCTTCAAGAATGCTTGGAATCCATGAGGATTCCACGAACCACCTTTGCCGCTTCTCTGAGCTCCTTCACTATCACACCTCTCAGTCTGGAGATGAGATGACTTACCTGTCAGAATATGTGTCTCTCATGAAGGAGACACAGATCCCCATCTACTGAATCACTGGTGAGAGCAAAGAGCAGGTGGCCAACTCTGCCTTCGTGGAGCGTGTGCGGAAACGGGGCTTTGAGGTGGTGAATGTGACTGAGTCCATTGATGAGCACTGTGTGCAGCAGCTCAAGGAATCTGATGGCAAGAGCCCCGTCTCAGTGACAAAGGAGGGCCTGGAGCTACCAGAGGATGAGGAAGAGAAGAAGAAAATGGAGGAGAGCAAGGCAAAGTCTGAGAATCTCTGCAAGCTCACGAAGGAGATCTTAGACAAGAAGGTTGAAAATGTGACAATCTCCAGTAGGCTTGTGTCTTCACCCTGCTGCATTGTGACAAGCACCTTTGGCTGGACAGCCAACATGGAACAGATCATGAAGGCCCAGGGACTGCAAGACAACTCTACAATACACTACATGGTGGGCAAGAAACACCTAGAGATCAGCCCTGACCAACCCATTGTGGAGACCCTACGGCAGAAGGCTGGGACAGACAAAAAAATGACAAAGCTGTCAAGGACCTGGTGATGCTGCTGTTTGAAACTGCTCCGCTCTCCTCTGACTTCTCACTTGAAGATCCCCAAACCCACTCCAACCATATCCACCACATGATTAAACTAAGCCTGGGCATTGATGAAGATGAGGTCACTGCAGAGGAGCCCAGTGCTGCTGTTCCTGATGAGATCCCGCCACTGGAGGGTGACATGATGCCTCTTGCATGGAAGAAGTGGATTAAAGGCTCTCAGGAAGCCCTTGCCCTCTGTATAGTATCCCTGTGGCTCCCCCAACAGCCCTGACTGGCCCTCACCCACCTGGCTCTCTGCTCAGGCCTACAAGAATCTCTTCTATCCTGTCCTTGTGCCTTAAGGCAGGAAGGTCCCCTCCCACGGAATAGCAGGGTTGGGTGTTCTGCATTGTGGTGTTTTTGATTGTTTTATTTTGTTCTGAAATGAAAAGTATGCAAAATAAAAAGGTATCTAATAATCAGACCTCAGAATTAATAGAATATGATCACTCTTGCCCTTGGATTGTGGAATTCAGAGAGTCCATATTAAACAAGATCTGCTCAGCTGTGATGAAGGTTTTCCGGTGGCTAGGAATATAAACTGGTTCTGGGCTTGGGCAGTCACTGTTTCTTTTCAAAGTTTCTCTACCTGAGAACTAAGCCCTCTAGGAGTCTTTTCCCCCTAACCACATGAGGTCTGGCTTTGATGCTGCAGAAATGTTTCTTTAGAAGAAAAGAAGCTCAGAAGAGCCAGTGTCTTCCTTAGGTGTTAAAAATAGCAAGCACCCGACCTTAGGCTGTTGATTAAAGGATGTTATTTTAAAACCCTGAAGCTTGTGCCTTTTGATGATCACAATGAAGACTCTTTTGGGCAAATACCATCAATGAGTAATAAATTTACAGAAGACCATGGTTTGAAACATCTCCTTTTGATCATTTATTAATTGCAAGGGGTAAGTTATTACTGTACGGAGGAGAGTGCACACAATCCCTTGCCAAGGTGATAAGCAAACACCTTCGAAAGGGAAGAATGGACGCAATATGCCTATTGCACATGCCCAAGAAGGAAGAGTCATGCCACAGTCCAGCTGGTGATGTATCGCAACAGCACATGAAGGAGATACATTTTGAACAATTTTTAGAGGACAAGTGACCAATATTCTAATGACACTGTCACAATGATAAAGGAACCCTAGAGTCAATAGTCCAGGGAAATGATGAATAAAGTCAGTGCATGATAGTCAACATTGCCGTGTGTTGGAGGGAATATTCCACAGAGGATGCATTTTTGACACTCGAAACATTGGAAATCAATCTTTACTTAGACCGGTGTATTTTATCAATATCAAATTTTCTGAACTGATAACTTCTCTTTAAAAAATAACATTTTTAGGAAACATGTGGTGAAGAAGAAATGACAAGGCGTGATGCATACACATCTCTTCACAGTTGGTCCGGAAAACTCAAATTTCAAGTGAGTGTGACTTCAGAGGCCACAGGCCAAGTGGAGTGAATGTCACGTCCGTGTTGTAGCGTTTAGGAAGTGGCATCGTTACTACTTGCTCATTTTGGCCAGGTTTATAGTGAGCAGCCAGAATAGAGAGTGGCGTAGAGTGGAGGACTACGGTGTACAGTTCGATGAGGAGAGGATTGTTAGAAGCATTTGCAGCTGCAGACATGGTGGGCGTGAGCAAGGTTCCAGTGATTTCTAAAGAGGTCAACACATTAAACAGAAATGTTCTGTGTTGTGCTCGGGCAATATGAACAGTGTCCTGAGGACGCAGCTGTATCTGTAAACCACCCCAGCGGGTGCCAGTGTACACTCACTTGGAGGCTTTCACTCAAAAGGTAAGCTCCCAAATAAGACCGTATGAATGACAACCACCATCCAGGTACCCGGCTCGAACAGCCTCGGAAGGCGTTTCTGCTGGTCCAGACACAGGGGTTTTTGAAGGCTGTTTTAAGCATGGTCCAGGGGAGGCCAGCTATACGTTGAGCTGACAGCAGAACTGGCCCATCCTGAGCTATTTTGCACAGGAGTCTGTAAGAGTTCCTGCATGGATTTCTGGAGTATGTTGTGCATTAAGCTGCAAGAATGAAGCCCAAGCAGCAATGGAGAACTTGGAATACTGGTGTTGTGTAACAGTTCTCTCCAGGATTAAAACCTGTTTTGGAGGCAGGCATGCTAATACATAGGCTGTTAAGAGGGAGGTGAAACAACTGAATATTTTAAGATGGGATGCTTACAGGAAGGAAGCCCACAGGCTACTCTAGGGGAAGGGAAACTCTCCATCCTACAGTAACTCAAGTTTAGGAAACAAACACTCAAAATAGCCTCAGGAAGTCCACAAAACAGATCATATTCACTGGTCCTCTCCCTAAGCATACATAAGCAGTAAGCGCTGCAGGGAGACGCTCTCAGACCATCTGGGGTTCCTAGAGGAGGCTCCAGAGAAGCTGAACAGTCTGGAACACACGGCAACTGATCATTGTGGACCAAACAAAGATCAGCCTAGCTGCTTGGTAGAGCTCAGACCAGCTAAGTCACCCGTAAAGGACTCACCCACCTTCTGAGCAGCCTGCAGGTTGCATAGTACAGCCCTGTTTATGTTTTCATGAGCCATCGCGCATGCTGGGCTATCCTGTTGCTGCTGTCTTTGAGTCATTTCGGCTCCTGTGAGTAACCTCTCTGTCAGAGTCCTGTAAGTAATCCCAACGGAACTCACTGGTTCACCAAGTTAGATTTCAGTGGTATCAGTACTCTAGCCTGTCAGTTTCCTATCGAGGGTGAGTAGACATTTGTTCATGTCTCCAGGAACAGTGGAGTATCACACCGCAGCTAGACATGCCAGAGATGTGAGAGGTTTGCTAAGGAGTGCTGCTGGTTCTGTATGGAGCTCGCCTATGAGAGAAACCACATGTACTGACCATGTCAGGGTCAGGGTGGATGGGCTGCTCAAGGCCTCTGGAGCTCAGATAATAACATGGATCTTGGATGCCAGGCATGGAAACAGGTGGCTTGGTATTCTCACCATGAGTGTTTGATCTTGCTTTGATCTAATCTTCCCATGCTAGCTTCTCATCCTTCCTTCTGTAACTGGGAAGTTGACACCATGCCACTGTGGGATGGGACAATGTACCTTGTTTTCCTGATGTTACAAGGACTCAGAACTGAGAGATTGCCATGGATCTCAGAAGAAGCTTAAGATTCTCAACTGGCTTTAAGGGACTGGTGAAATGGGACACACTCCTCTCCTGTTGCTGTAGCTTGGAACTTGGACTTCTACTTTTACAAGGTCTGGTGCTGTGTGTGTGTGTGTGTGTGTGTGTGTGTGTGTGTGTGAGAGAGAGAGAGAGAGAGAGAGAGAGGGAGGGAGAGAGAGGCAGAGAGAAACAGAGAGAGACAGAGAGAGATAGAGAGAGAGACAGAGAGACAGAGAGACAAAGAGAGAGCTAGAGAGACACACAGAGAGAGACAAAGATAGTAACAGAGACAGAGAGAGACAGGGACAGAGACAGAGACAGACAGAGACAGACACAGACAGAGAGAGAGATGCTTATACGCAGGTAAGTGCCAGGGAGTCTGACCCTTTAGGGACCTGAGTTCCTCTAGGACATTGAGATTGTTTAAGATGGAAACTTAGTGTTTTACAAATTACGACTCTAGATGACAATACCAAGTGACTATCACCCAGGAAGGGTCACCCTTACAGCACATCATGCTGAAGTCACTGTCTACCCAAAGCCACAGGTGAGTTCCACGGTAGACCAGGGATTGAACCCCGAGAAGGCCTCATCCTAAAGTACTTGAGCTGTCAGGTATCATGGTGGGCAGACAGCACAGTGAGCTCAGCTGAGAGCAGAAATCATGCTATAGTCCCCTCCCCCAAGTGATGTGCAAACCAGAGACAGAAGAGGAGGTGACAACTCAGTAGAGTCCCATTTCCCCCAGAACAACACCCGGGTGAAAGTCAAGGGCAGAGTGTGTAGGGCCGGGTAACTGTGAAGGAGTCTCTGGAGAAGGCCTCCTCTCCATGGCTATGGGGACTAGAGCAGGAGGAGGCCTGAGGGCTGGGAGTTGCAACATCACTAGAAGGGAGCAAAGGTCTTCATCCAGGATGCTAGCAGGACCTCTAGGCATGCAGCTGTGGGTATGAGGTGGCTGGCCTGGTAGGGTCAGAGTCCATGGTTGTAGCTTTTCCACACTGTGGCAGTTCTCTGAGTTACAAAATGTCAAGAGGGACACTTCCTCCAAGTAGTATATAAGGACAAGTCCTGTCATGTCAAACATGAGTATGCAGGGAGTTTTTTTTAACTTGGAGATGTCTTAATATAATTTTTGAAGAGAAAATCTGAGCTTAGTCTGAGTGGATGCCCTCCAGGAGAGATGAGTTGATCTTTCTACTCACTAGAGCAAGCCCACTTAGGATCCTGAGATTTCACTCTTAGACTGTACATACTCTAGTTCTTCTCAGACCCCAAGAACCCTCCCTGTAGACGCAGGATGGTGGAGGAGCCGGCCACCTTGTAGCAATGCACCCAGCCTCAGTGGTTGTGTGAAGGCCTTGTGGCACCATGGGCCATGTATCACCCAACCTCTATGTAGGATCTGGGGTTGGTGAAGGCTTCTAACTGTGTCATGCACAGCGTTTAACACAGAGCCAGGACCACCAGCTGCTGATAGGACTCTCAGTCGGCGCACCAGGTGAGGCAGATCCCACTGCTGCAAGTGACAGAAGAATATCCTACACTTTTCCAAGATGTGGTTTAAATTTACTTCATAACAAGTGGGACAGATGAAAAGGTGGGAATTTGACTTTAGAACTCATAAGGTCGTGGATAACAACCACAGAGATGCCTCATTTTCCAGAGAAGGAGACGTGTCCTTGGTAACTGTGGAAAGATATCACAGAACAAAGATATGGGGACACAGAGAGCCAGTGTTAAAATTGGGCTATCAATCTTGTTCAGTAGCTTTGCCACCTCAGGCAAAGAACTACAGCAAGGTGAAGGCTTCCTTGCTTGTAAGTTTTGTGGTTTTAACAGGACTTCCTTGCCAGGACTGTAGAGAGGATTAAGAGAAATGGTGCTTTAAAAAATGGGGCCATTCGGATGCCTTAGAATTTCAGTGTGCAGTAGTTGTAACTACAAATTCTTGGCATGTGCATTGGCTTATGCACATGCATTATACATTTGTATACATAATCATTCTATGTAAATGTATTTCATAATTTCATTAATGTATGCTGTTTTATACATATATGCACATATAAACTATAAATATATACATGTGTTATACATATAGACATATATAGAATAATATACCTATGCATATAAAGTGGAAGAATGTATAAATATGTCTGTAACCAAACTAGAAAGTAGGTTTTGACAGATAGAGGAGATGGCTTGGGCAAGATTTAAAAGAAATTATTCACTGAAAATGTGGCATAAAGTTAGACATTGAAGAAGGTAAAATCGGGCTAATTTTTTCTTAGAAGACACACATGTCACAGGACATATTTTTTAGGTTCACTGGCTGTGGGGTCAAGTGGGCACTTCCTTAATTTTAACATTTTCTCAGGGTCTAGAAGTAAGGAATGGAAGGTTCTCATGGTTTATGTTACTAGCATTGTGTGTGTGTGTGTGTGTGTGTGTCTGTGTGTCTGTGTCTGTGTGTGTGTCTGTGTGAATTTGTGTGTGTATAGGTATGTGTATATGTATGTATATGTTTGTGTGTGTACAAATGTGTGTGTCTGTGTGTGAATGGTGTGTATATGTGTATATATGTATACGTGTATGTGTCTGTTCATGTATATGTGGATATGTATGTGTGTGTTTGTGTCTATGTGTGTAAATGTGTGTGTATGTATCTGTGTGTGCATATGTGTGTATATATGTGTGTGTCTGTGTGTGGATATGTGTATGTGTATGTGTGTGCAAATGTGTGTGTCTGTGTGTCTGTGGTTGTCTGTGTATGTGTGTACAAATGTGTATATACATGTGCATGTGTGCATGTGCCTGTGTGTGATATGTTCATGTGTGGGTATGTGTGTATGCATGTATGCACATGCACATGCCGTGTGTGTGTGTGTGTGTGTGTGTGTGTGTATGTGTGTATGCACATGTGCATGTGTGTTGGACTGGGACGGGGTCACCTCCCTCTTAATTTCCTCTTGTCAGCCATTCCTTCTCTCCTCACCATCTCCTCAGTGTTCATCCCAAGCCTCGCTGCTCACTGCCGTGTTTTCTTGGGTGAGCCATTTGCCTCCTTGACGCCTACATTTATTCATCTTGGAGTTTAAAAGAATATAAGAAGAAAAGTACTGTGTAGCCTAAAAGTTCTTCTCTGCTGGAAGTATCTGTCTGTGTTCAAAAATAGTCTTGAAATGTGGGTCATGTGAGGGAAGGACATGAAAGGAAGTGGGTTCCGATTCGCCTCTCACTGGGCTTGAGAGCTCCATCCCCACCCACTGAGGATACAGAGGCCAGTGGTTTGTACGCCCTGGGCTTCCATGCTGCATCTGACAGGTGTCTGGCATGTTCCACGGCTGGAGTCTCCATCAGGGCCCTCAGGCCTTGTTGCTACATCCCCACACCTCTACCTGAGTGGGAACGTTCTCTTCCCACTCTGATCCAGCTTCTATCCTTTCTCAAACCTGCCCTGGAGTGCCTGAGCATTTCAAGCAGGGAGAAAGACCTCCACTTGCAGGACACTTCATGGAAAACATTCTACACCAAGGATATAAGGTGAAACCATCAATGTGAAGATGGACTGCAGGACGAGAGGAGCTGTGAAAGAGGCAGTGCAGGCAGTGAGGCTGTGCGATCCTAGATACTCATGCCGTTCTCAAGAGACCAGAGTCCTTACTTCCTTTGACTCTCACTTTCCTACGCCTCTGCAATGCTGACAACCGACAGCAGAGAGTGAGTTTGGTGGGCTTTGCTACAGCCGAGAAGGTGGAAAAATCATTTCAACGTCTTTTTCTTTTTTCTGTTTACTGTCTTCCTGTCATCTGTATGCTTGGCTCAGGCATTCATTTCAGAGTTCACTGAATATGACATTGAGTTCAAAGTGGGAACTTGGGCACCACTGATTTGGACACAGCCTCCCAAACCCAGGCACGGTGCCTGTTATCCACAGTACTGAGCGAATGGGAGCACTGCCATGTCCACTGTGCTCAAGGGGACGTCATTTCGCACGTTCATCTCAAATGCTGCTTAGGTTTGAGAATGTGTTTGAGACTCTCAGCTCTCTGGTCTTGCCTTTTACTGCCTTTCTGGGAATGTTCCCAAGCCCTGTGTAGGATGTTTGTTCTGCTGAGTGTCTACCTCGAAACTGGCCCTGGTCTTCTCAAAGTTACCCATCAGTCAGTTGATCCAGGGCTCTGATAATGCGCTAAGGTGCTCATTGGAGGTTATTCTATACTCACCAGCACTTAACACCAAGTCCCATTGTCTGGGAACACTGGGATACTGCAACAGGGGTCATTTTGGACTTCTGGGTGGCCGGGGTGAAATTAGCTATACCTATTCTGTGATGAACTCTCTACATTTTAATGGCATTTAATATTCTAACACTCTGTGGCATTCTTTTTGTTTTATCTCAGTGCGAGGGAAAGTTAAAACCCCCAAAACAGACAGGAGCCAATATGATGCAATCACAGTAGGGCCTTTTTATTTGAGCTACCTCAGGATGGTTTTGGTGATGGGGAGCCTCAAATATCTTCGGGGCAAGACGTTATAGAAGGCTACAAGTTGGGGAGGGGTGAGTGTGCAAGCATCTAATTGAGAAGTTACCACGGCCTTTAACATAACCGGCTTTGCTGGGAGTCATAAACTTAATCTCTGCTCCTCTCTGCTTTGGTGGACATTAGATAGGGAGGTCAAGGGGCAGGCTTATAACCTGGGGGCGCAGGTTTGTTGGGGAAATAACCTGGTGATGCTGGTCTTGTTGGGATATAACCCTGAGACTAGTGCTAGGTTCTGGTTTTGTTGGGGGGTAACTTCGAAACTAATGTTAGGTACTGCTTAAGTCAGTTTCTATAAAACAGAGTCTGAACCTAAAAGATTTGGTCTCTCAATATCAAGGGAGAATTTACGCAAGCTAGAGATTAGGATCAGGAGAAAATATTTCATGGGCTGGACGACTCAGGTATTTATGAGAAGGGCCTTGTAGTGAGCTCTCCTTCTAAAGCTGATTGGTCCTTAGGTGTGGGTCATAAGATGGCACAGGTACTGCTTTTGATGAACACTTGGTGGTGCGTGTGCAGGTGGGAGCAGTGATGGATTCCCACGTGATACATGCTCAGGGGCTAGCAAGGACAGACATCCCTCTGGTCATCCAGAGCTCTGACAGTCATACCATTGATGCTGCCTGGTGATGATGACCTAATGCTGGAGATGATGACCCCACGCTGGTGATGCTGACCTAATGATGGTGATGATGTAACGCTGGTGGTGATGATGTGATGCTAGTGATGATGCAATAATGGTGATGATGATGTGATGCTAGTGATGTTGACCTAATGCTGGTGATGATGATGTAATGCTGGTGATGACCTAATGCTGGTGATGATGATGTGCTGGTGGTGATGATGTAATGATGGTGATGATGATGTGATGCTAGTGATGATGTAATGATGGTGATGATGACCTGATGCTAGTGATGATGACCTGATGCTGGTGATGATGACCTAATGATGGTGATGATGATGCAATGCTAGTGGTGATGATGTAATGATGGTGATGATGATGCAGTGCTGGTGATGATGATGTAGTGATGGTGATGATGTTGATGTGATGCTGGTGATGATGACCTAAGGCTGGTGATGATGACCTGATGCTGGTGATGATGACCTAAGGCTGGTGATGATGATGTAATGCTGGTGGTGATGATGTAGTGATGGTTATGATGATGATGTGATGCTGGTGATGATGACCTAAGGCTGGTGATGATGACCTGATGCTGTCTGATCTAAATATTACATTTCCATCCTCATGTTACTTCTGAATTACCCATGATGAGTATACCACCTCTGTAGCATGATGCCTTTTATACGTTCTTAAAAAAAGATTATCTTGTGTGAGAAAGGATGAACGCTCACGTTGAGGTCGGAGATCTCTTCTGATTCTGCCACTTCTCACCAGGGAAGCAAACCCAGGTTGTTAGACTTGTATAGCAATAGTGTGTAGCTCATACCCACTGCTCCATCTGGCCAGTGCCTATTTCTTTCTCACAGGCTATGACTAGGTAGAAGCAGTTCATCAATCCAACCCCAGGATCCTCTCCAACACAGCACTCTGGGCAGCCTCTTCCTGTTGACCATAACCACATCCTGGTCTGGACAGTGTAGTAATAAGAAGACCTGAGTGTTGTAGTAAACCAATCTGATTGATAGTTTACAAGTTTCTAGAGTTTTGACTTTTACTGGGATACTGGGACTTGTGACTATAACCACAGGGGCACGGATGCTGGGACTGTGAGCAGAGTCTGCAGCAAGAGAGCCTCGAGATAGGCCGACTCAGTGTGGACTGGCGTGGCAGCAACCCGCTTTGGGAACTGGATGGATGGTGAGGTTGCCGCAGGGCCCAGAGAGTAGCCAGCGGCGGCGGCAACGTGGGATGGGAACTGGGAACTTGTTGAGTTGAGTACCCCACAGATGCCATGTGGCCCAACAGGTGCCAGCAATAGTGTGGGTTGGTGCTGTTTGTTTTTATTATTTACCGCTACACCCGACTACCCAGACATCAGCTTTTTGAAAACGTCAATTGATAATAGCCCCCTGGATTATGGTTTCCCGTAGATGTCATGGACGTTACCATAGTTTATTGTTCATGGCCCTGTTACCATTGCTGACCATATTTTACCCCTTGGATTGTCTTTCATTCCTTAGCAGCTCTGACTAAGATTTCTTGTGGAGCTAGCTGTGTACACAGGGAAGGCCAGAGAGTGGCTGCCTTACCTCTGCTGGTCTAGATGGGAGGGCTCTTTGCTTTCACAGCACCCTCTCATACTATGACGGCCAGTAGGCTCTCGGGCTGTGCAAACTTTGTCCTTCCTCAAGCAGAGGATATTCAAAATGAAGGCCTGACATTATCATCCTTATCTTCCATGTTAAACGTTTTATACCGATTTAGTAATGGAACTTGAACTTATCTCATATTGGATCCTCTTCTTTATTAATTAATTAATTACTTATTCACTTTAATCCTGCTCACTGCCCCCTCCTGATCACCCCCACAATCCTTTCTGCCTCTCCCTCTCCCCTTCCCTTCTCCTCTAAGCAGGTGGAGGCCCCTGGTATTCCCCCAACCTTGGCGCTTCAAGTTTCTCCAAAGGGAGGTGCTTCTTCTCCCATGGAGGCCAGACCAGGCAACCCAGCTAGAAAACATATCCCATGTATAGGCAACAGCTTTTGGGACAGCCCCCATTCCATTTGTTCCGGACCCACATGAAGACCAAGCTGCACATCTGCTACATATGTGTGTGGTCCACACTGTTGAATGTTCTGTGGTTGGTGGTTCAGACTCCGAGAGCTCCAAGGGTCCAGGTTAGTTGACTCTGTTGGCCTTCCTGTGAAGTTCCTATCCCCTTTGGGCCTTAATCCTTCTCCTATAAGAGTCCCCAAGCTTCATCCACTGTTTGTCTATGGGTGTCTGCATCTGAGTCAGCTGCTGGGTGCAGCCTGTCAGAGGACAATATGCTCCTGTCTGTAAGCATAACAGAGTAGCATTAATACTATCAGGGATTGGTGCTTACCCATGGGATGTGACTCAAGTCGGGCTGGGTTTGGTTGGCCATTGCCTCGGTCTCTGCTCCCTCCTCCGCGTCTGCATTACTTGTAGACAGGATACATTTTGGGTTGAAAATTTTGTGGGTGGGTTAGTGTTTCTATCATTCTACTGGGGTTCCTGTGTGGCTACAGTAGGTGGCCTCTTCAGGTTCTATATCTCCAATGCAGTGAGTGACAGCTAAGGTCACCCCCAGTGATTCTTGGATGCCTCCCTTCTCCCGGGTCTCTATCTCATCCCGGATGTGGCTCCCCTAGATGATGCTGGGATTCCTGTGTTCCTGAAATGACAACTCATTCTGTTTGGTTCTTCCTGTGAATAGCAATGTGGCCCAAGGATGGTCTTAGGCGTGGTTATCTATTAGGTACGTTTGAACCTGTGTGAGTTGTCTCTGCCAGAACAAGAGGGAGCCAGCTTTGGGGTTCTGTAAGGAAGATCTGGGCTGCAGCAGACACTCAGCTCTGGACACAGCTGGCTGCACCTCTCCGAAAGACATTTACTTTATCATTTTGTGATGTTGTCGTTGTTGTTTTTTATTGGCAAAGGAACTTGTCTTTGTTTAAGGAGGAGGAGCTTGGGGACAATGAGGGTGGCTGTAAAGGAAATGGAGATGCCAAAGGCCACCCTGAGGCTGTGTTTGGCAGTTTGACAGGTCTGTAAGATCTGGATTTAGAAGAAGTGTGGTGGTGGTGTGTGTGCGTGTGTATGTGTATGTGTGTGTGTACAAATGGGTAGACTTATATGCGTGTCTCTTTCAGCGTATATGTGAATGTATATATATATGTGTCTCTCTGTGTATTTGTGTGTTTATATAAACGTATGGATTTATGTGTCTGTATACATATGTATATATGTATGTATGTATATATGTATGAATCTCTGTGTATTTTTGTGTGTGTATGTATAAATATATGGATATATGTGTCTGTATACATATGTATATATGTATGTATGTATATATGTATGAATCTCTGTGTATTTTTGTGTGTGTATGTATAAATATATGGATATATGTGTCTGTGTATGTATATATATATATGTGACTCTCTGTGTATTTTTGTGTGTATGTATAAATGTATGGATATGTGTGCCTCTCTGTGTGTATATGTATGTGTGTGTGTATGTATGTATGTATCTCTGTGTATGTGTGAATATGAATGTTAAAATGAAAGTAGAGTTACCAATGTTAATATTCATAATAACAGTTAATGTACATGGGGTGCTAATGGTCCAGGCTCCCTTTTATTACTGACATCAATTTAACACGGTTGGAAAACTTATTAGATGTGAAGTTTCTCTGTACTCAGTATGGACATAGCAGTGAGAACCGCTCTCCTCTGTTGTTAATTCAGCTTTTACAACAGAAAGCATTGGCAAGACCCTGGCAGTAAACAATTTCAAACATTCCCTGATCACTGTGGCAGCCAGGAAAATGAATATTAATGAGACCGTGTCCTGCCACTGGTACAAACGCCCCAGGCTTCCTTCCTGACTGGGGAGGGGACGACTCCACTCCTCAGCTTGCCTTGGACGTGAATAATTCTACTCAGAGGTGTCATCACAGGCGTTCGGGGACATCTTTCATTCTGCTCTGGACGCCCAATGAAGGTCACTGGACGCGTGCCACCAGCCCTACCAGTGACTGGCTCCTTGCTTTTCAGTGTTCGGTGGCAGAGAGACTGACGGATCTGTCAGAGCTCTCGGAGGGAAATGATTTTATTTTTATTGTTGTTATTTTGTTTTTATTGGCATGCATTCATTGTCCATGGCAGTGAGTTTCATAAGGATGCGTTTATAGAAATATATCTTACACTTTGACCACGCCACCCCACCCCTGACTTCTTTCCTGCCTCCTGTTAGTCCTCTTTGTCTTTCTGGACACGTCAGGTCAGGTACGCATGATGAGTTTATGTCTCTGTATAAATGTAAGATCCGCAGACCAGAGAGGATGTGATGTTTGTTGAGTTTGAGATGCTTTTCTTCATATGATGCCCCTCAGATGTATCCAGTTTCCTGAAAACAAAGTAGTTTCATTTGTTTTTATGGATGAAAAGTCATATACATTTGTTTATATATACCATTTTCTACACATTTATATAGACCATTTTCTATATATATTTATGTAGACCACTTTCTATATAGTTATATATACTGTTTTTATATATTTATATATACTATTTTCTATATATTTATACACACTGTTTTCTATATATTTATACACATTATTTTCTATATATATACCATTTTCTATATATTTATATATACCATTTTCTGTATATTTATATATATACCATTTTCTATATATTTATACACACCGTTTTCTATATATTTATATAGACTGTTTTCTATATATTTATACACACCGTTTTCTATATATTTATACAGATTGTTTTATTCCTCTGTACTTCTGTTACTAGATAGCACATCAACTCTGTTCCTTTGCTAGTATGATCAGGGCTATGTTACCATCAATGTGAGCATCTCTGTGATCTGCTGCTTGGAGTTCTCTGGGTGAGCATCTGGGGTCCTATAGATCGGCCATGTCCTGGACCTGTTCTGAGTTTATTAGGGAACTCCCTCCAAACCAGTTTTCACCGGGTTGATCTAATTTGTAGTATCTCTAGCAGCTGGAAGAGGCTCCTTTTAGGGGGAAATGAGTTTTAAATGATCTTAATTTAGCTCCTGATCCAGAGATTTGGACAAACTCTTTGATGTAAGCCGGAGACCCGCTCCATCTCCCCTCATGCAGCCCACTCTTCCCTAGGATATCTGCTTGCCAGTGTTGGGGATCCTGGATTGCCATGTTAGGCACCACCGTGCTTCATGGTGCCCACTACCACGGGGAGTGAGCTTGGTAATTCCAGACCCAAACATCCAAAACCATCCCTGTAAATTTCCAATACATGAAGTGATCCTGAGGATGTTTTTAAGGGTGACTGTTGGTCCTTTTCCCCCAAACAGGGTCCCTCAGACTGCAGACACAAAGTCTCTGTGAGCATCGAGTAAGATACTGTGTTTGTGGGTGTCGTTGGATCTGAGGGGTAATGGCTGCAGTTTTGAGCCAGTGGTTATAGGTGGCAGGGCCCCTCGTAAGCATTTGCTTCCAATAGGAAACACCCTGCTTGAGTGATTGATGTTCCTGGGGCAAAGGTGGTCCCGCTACTGAGCTGTTCGCTAGGATTCATGGTGGTGTCATGGAAAACACTTGGGGCTTTTTTTTTCTTTCTAAGTTTGTGTAACAGAACATGCAAGCAATCTTCTAGAGAAAGCCTTTGCATGTCTTGGAGTGAACAGTGACAGTGCTTAGAGAAGAGAGATAGGAATACTCGGGCAGCACAGATCAGAAAGCTTGGGGACCACAGGGAAATCTGATGGAGGGTCTTTCAACATGTAGCACCAACATATGCATCGGTCTAGGTCCTTGGCAAGTGTTTGGAACAAGGATTCAGCACAGATGAGTTTGAATGCAGGACTTCTGTGTGACTCTGTGTGTGTATGTGTCTATGCATGTATATATGTATGTATCACCTTATCTCTATCTATTATCTATCTATCTATCTATCTATCTATCTATCTATCTATCTATCTATCTATCTATCTATCTATCTATCTATCTCTATCATCTATCTACCTATCATCTACCTATATATCTAGCTACATATCTAGCTATTTATCTATCTCTATTTCTGTCTGTTTCTATATTTATATCTATATCATCTATCTATATTTATATCATCTCTATCTCTATCTATCTATCTATCTATCTATCTATCTATCTATCTATCTATCTATCTATCTATCTATCCAGCCTAATTACTACGCTGAAGCATCTAGAACATTCTACAGGGCTGGTGAGAATCCTTGTGTCTGCCTTAGTGACACACCATTGCTGAGAGAAGCTTAGGGACACAGAGATGATGGGTCAAAGTGTGGTGTGTCAGTTATGCTGGAGCTTGAGGCACATTCTGGTGGGTATCACCATACATTTCTGGGAGTTTCTTCTCTTCAACATAAAGCAGAAAACATCCCTTCATTGAACACCTGTCTTGCGCCACGTGCTAGCTGTATCCTGAGCACTGAAGGCTGTGGAAGGGACTGAGGAGAAGAAGTCAGGGTCCCAACGTTGTATGCTCATCCTGTAGCCTGCTCGGCTGACTAGCTCACAATGCCAGAGTGAGATTTAGAGCTCAGGGCTTTTCCCATCTTGTGTTCCCCTATGCATTGGTCAAGATCACAGGCTGTGGGCAGATTGAGGCTGCGGCTGGCTATTTGAGGCTCTTTTCACTCCAGAATGCTCATCTCTCCATCCCTTCCTCTTCAGTGGTCCTCCTTTGACTAGGCACCATGCAGGTATTTCTCTACTGTGCCTGCCAAGCTGGCATTGACTTTCATGTTCCCGTTTAGTGAAAATGGAAACTTCCATCTCCTTTTGACTTTATACAGCAGGGTTTTGAGCGCTCTCATCTCTGCTCAGTAAGGGGTCTACCTGCATCTCAATAGATAATGCATCACACAAGTAAAAGTGGTACCCACTAGCTGTACAAAGGTGGGCAAATTCTTCCAGCTTTCTGCAACCCGGCTTCTACTTCAAACAAAGGTGACACTATTAGTCTTCTATTAACCACTGTGATTAGAGAATGTGCTATGAACAAGGAGGCTCTCAGTATAGAATTTTATACACGCCAGCTACATCTATATTCCACCTGGCACAAATGCCATTTTTAGGAGTTAACCCACTAGGTTTTGGCAGATTCGTGTCGTGCAACCAAAAATTAAGACATAGGTGAAGGTTTTTGATTGGAAAACTCCCTTGCCCTCTGTGAGGTGAGGAAGTTGTGAACTAAGTATTCCCCCAAAGGGTGAAGGGCTGCTTCATCATAATAGTGACCAGCTGGGAGGTACCTGTGAGCAAGGCATATCTAATGAGCCAGACATTTGTGACTGCTTATAATGAGCACAGATCGTCTGTGCTTGGGGCTTCATTGGCTTTGTTTTTGGCCTCTGGGCTTTACTGCTTTGTGCCCTGTGTTGTGGCACAGCACGTAAAGCTGGGGACCAAGCTTTTTAAAGTAGACCTTAGAAAGGCTCTAAGACTGCAGTACAGGGCTAGTGCCAGAGCCTAACGGGATGAGACTCAAAGAAGAGTGCTTCCGTGGAAAAGAAGGACTCAATGACAGAGTGGACAGTCGAGTCAAGAGCTGGGGGTAGATGATGCTTGTCCCCAGGTTGCATGCCACATGTAACATGATTCAGAAGAGAAGGTCCCAACTCTGAAGTGTAAGGAATGGAACAGAAAAGAAAAAAAATGATCTATACGTATTGATCTGAAAAAAATGTTTGAGGTTGACTGCTGAGAGGCGGAAACAAGCGAGCTGTGATGCAGTCAGCGTGCTCGCTCACTCTTTCTCCTTTGTCAATAATAAATGTGGAGATTAATGAGGCCGCCTCAGCCACAGCTGCACACGTCTCGGGGGCACCAAAGGGAACCCCAGGCCCATTTCCCTTTTTCTTTTAACTGCATTGGACAGGATGAAAGCCATTTTTGGGTGACATGCCCAGATTTCATTTCCATGCCTGCTGTCTGTGCACCATGGCCAATTCTGAAATTTCTAAGCCTCTATTTTTTTCTACGCACATAAAAGTAAGTAATATTTACCTCTGTAAACTGTGAAGGTGGCATAACAAACCACACATGGAATATAATAACAGGTCTGGAGAGAAGGCTTGGTTGTTAAGAGCATTTGCTGTCTTGTAGAAGGCTGGAGCTCACATCCAGTACCCACATGGGGAGGCTCACAACTGCTGGTAATTCCAGCTCCTGGAGATCTCACAGTGTCTTCTGGGCTAAGCTCACTCACTCTACCCATGTGCTCACACACATGAACACACACATACAAGTGCACACATGTACACATAAGTTAAAAAAATAACTTTAAGGAAAAGAAATACTGTAAGAAGACATAGTTTTTTAAAAATAATAGTTATAACTATTATAAGCATGTTACCGTCTTTTATGTAACAAATTGCCTTATATTCAGGAAAAATATCCTCTTAAAGGAAGTTGCCTGGAGAGACAGTTACTCAAATTTTACATGAAAACAACTGAATTAATAAAGACCACATAGAATGACCTATGTAAGTAGAAGTTGGAAGAGTTCCCATGGATATTAACTGACTCAAATTTAAATTTCACAAACGAATTCACTTCTCCTTCTAGGGAGTCATAAAGCTGGTTGCATTCATGATGTTTTACCCTGCCCACTGTAAGCTTCTGTTGACTAATGTGCTATAGCCCATGCCTTGCAATATAGAAGGCAGGTACCTGGCACATCTCTGCCTGTTAGACTTGACCACAGACACTGAGGCAAGTGGTAGAGCTCTTGGCTTTGGAAGAGGACACAGGTGACTTTGGGGACAACCAGAACTCTGGAAAGTCTTGTCCTCAGAGACAACCTAGCCTTCAAATAGGCAAGACAATGACATTTCTGAGGCCAAAATAGAGATCATGTGAGACAGAAAATGGCAATGGCTTGGTATACCAGGTCAATTGTAGAAGATTTTTAATCCAGCAACATAGCTGCTCTGGCAAGGAATCACATCCAAAGTTATGATCCTGCAAGAAAGCAGACACACCCTGGATTACAGTATAATCTGGCTGGAATATAGACACATCTTTAGTACACGTCTTTAATTCCTAACAATGAAGGTAAAGTTAGTTTGTAGAAGGAAGCAGCCATGTTTGAAAGTGGTGTCTAATTGAGGGTCAGACAAAGTGGCAAATCAGAGAAAGATTTGACAAACGAGTCAGAGATAGGATATGCTCAACTCACATGAGAACAGCAGAGGGAAAGAGGCTACATATAAAGCAGGGAGAGTGAGAAAAAGTGTGTGGTATGGTGTATGTGTGTGTGTGTGTGTGTGTGTGTGTGTGTGTGTGTGTGTGTGGTGTGGGTGTGAGTGTATGGCAGTTTTGCAGAGACAGTTCTGCCGAGATAGGTTACGGAGAAAACAAGCTAGGTACAGGTGAAGACAGAATGAACCAGAGAACAAGAAGGATCCAGAAAATTAGAACGGATTGTCAAAGTTAGGATAAGGCCAGGCAGAACAATTCAGTCAGAAGCCAAGAGGAGCCAGTTTGAATCAGTCAGCTTGGAAGATTACTTTGTACAGAGGCTGGAAGCTTCTAGGCATAGGTCTAGGGATAGTTAGAACAGAGAAGGAAATACCCAAGCCATGTATCTGCACAGCTTGAGTACAACTCTCATCTAATCACTTCAGCCGAGGAAATAAAAGTGACATTTATAGTCAATGTTGGTATACCAACATGTAGACCCAGTTAACTGACAATATGTTTTTGTGTTCAACTTTACCTTCTAAGATTGTATGAATGTGGAAATAAATCCCTACCAAGCCTCCAGATAAGAACATAGCCCAACCACCATCTCGATGTTACCAGGGATACCCTGAGAAGAGAACATAGATGGATCTCATGGAAAAGCACAACCCACAGAAACTGAAAACTAATTATGCATGCTACTGGAGCCATAAAATTGGTGGCAACTTGCTAGGCACTAGTAGACAGCTAACAGATCTGAATTAAAATAATGGTTTATGGAGGCTGCTAAGAAACTCAGTGGCTAAGAGCACTCACTGCTCTTACAGAAAATCTGGGTTCTGTTTTCATCATTTAACATGGCATTTGATGACTCCCTATCCCATGAGGACCATGGAATCCATCATGCTCTTTCTGGTGGTACACATACATGGAGCGCACACACACACACACACACACACACACACACACGCACGCACGCACACACAAACACTTGAAGAAATTAATCTTTAGTTTATCTTCTCAAGGTTGCCTCCAAAACCATAAGGATCAGGACTATAACAGTGTTCAGAGTGTTGAAGTGTATTGAAAGAGGAGCATTACTTAAAAATGAGTCTGGCCATTGCCTTATGCCTGCAGTCGATTGTTTTCTGAAAGATGCTACCTCCAGATTTGCTGAAGCATCCACATTGTCACCACTTTGCCTGCGAGGGAGGCACTTGGAGTATCTGACCACTTCCCTGGGTCTGCAGATGTCATGAACATTTTCTCTTCATAATGAGAAACTCTTCTTGAAGACTTGATGTGTGTTCAGTGCACATGGAACTGGGTTTCAGGAGGATATTTGGCACAAGTTGATAATGTACTTTGAGCATATGCCCTAACCTATGTTCCCCTTGTTTCTACTTTCACTCTCTCTCTGTATAATATTTATATATATGATCTGATAAATGATTTTCCATAGCTATATAAAATTCAGGAACTCAAAACAAGAGGAACACACACAATATCTGTCTTTCTGAGACAGGCTTAATTAGTCTGATATGATAATCTCCAGTTTCATGCACTTTCCTGCAGATAATAGTTTTGTTCTACTTTACAACTGGATAAAATTCCATAATGAATAGCCACAATGTTTTCCTTGTTCCTCAGTCAGTGGGCATCAGATTAGTTCTGTAACTTAGATGTTATCAATTAAACTCTTTTTTTTTTAAATCACACAGAGGCTGCTAGATCTATTTCAGACTTACAACTTGCAAATTCTCTGTATCAGAACAGCCTCTAAAGATCCATTCCCAGGTGTAAGACACACTATGAAATATAAACAAAATTTGCTTAGTTTATGACTTCCTGCCCCGTAGCAGGATGTTTGCTGGGTAATATTTCTACGTCATGGCCCTCCAGTTTGTGTGTGTAGATGGCTCATCCCTCCCTGTAATGAGCACTTTGTTTAGAGGAAATATCTTCTCTGCCTCCTGGCAAAGCCCCTGAGGCAAGCACCTGGGCGGTCTCTAGCCTTGTGCTTGTTTATAGGGTGAGTCACTTGCTCCATGCTGCCTTCCAGGCTGCCTAAGGCAGGAACATGGATTCCGGAAGAAGTCATACAGAATGCTTCTTTTCGTTAGACTCTTTCTGCCTGGGCAGACAGTAAGCCCTTCCTTTGACCATTGGTCTCTGGTTTCCAACAGCAACATCCTTGCCAGTTCCCCATCACTAATCCTAATGTGAAAACATGACTTAGAGAGTCTTCACTAACTCAGAATTATACATACAATATACATGTGTGTTCTTTCATTGTTCAAAGATAATTTCTAGGGGAATAATTAGGCAGTAAACATGTTTAATAAGGTCATGAATGTGCCTAAACTTATGCTATCCAAAACTCGTTTTACTATTGTTCTAAGCATCCTTTGGGAAGCCCGTTGACCTCCATGTTCTAAGCATCCTTTGGGAAGCCCGTTGACATCCATATTGTCTCCATTAAGCTTCTAAAATAAGATTTCACAGACTTCGTAGCTTTTAAAACCAAAATGAACCTTCTTGAGGCTCTGGAAGCTTAAAGTCTGAGACTGGATGCCATTAGACTTGACTTCCCAAGGCCTTCTCTACTGTGGAGATGGTTGTCTTATTTCTGTGTCCTTTCGTGCTCTCCTCCTACAAGGATATAAATTAGAGTGGATGAGGACCCACCCTTCTCACCTTCTTTACCACAGTTACCTCTAAAGACTATCAAGACAAGCTCGAATTCAGAAATTCTGGAGGTTTTAACAGATATAGAAGTAAATCACATCTCACTCAGAGTCAGTGGAATCGAGATAAACCCAGAAGGTGGAAGAACTCCTGGGGACATCAGAAAAGATAGTGGTACAATTGTTTTCATGGCTTAAGTTGGGTCCCTGGGGAGTGGACCATGGGTAGTGTATGGCCATTCCCCAGAGCAGAGATGAGCGGAGAGGGAGCCACTTTTCCTGAGTTTCTCAAAGACCCAAGGAGACAGAGGAAGCATAGAGTTTGCCCTTTCCTTCAGACATTTCTGAGATAGGGAAATGCTCCAGAGGAAGCAAGGAAAGGCTTCATTCTGTCATGATGGAGAGACTCTTGCAAGGGATGCACAGAAGAGCCAGATGCAGACAGGGCCTCTACATGCCCTAGGACTTACACATGTTACACAGAGAATTAAAAGTGCTGTGGGAAATGGCCAGAAACTCAACAGTGAGGAAGGCATGCTTTTTAGTGAAACAGGATATTTTCTCTCCTCTAAAATCTAGTGAATCCTTACCCCTGAGGGTTGCTGCATTTGGAAATGGGATGATATCATTTAATGTGCCCTTCAAGAGTTTGTTTTATGCATTTAATTCCCAGATTCATGTGTTGATGGTATTTGGAGGTGGGACCTTGGGGAACTATGACTAAACTATCATGAGTGTCAGCTGAAAGAATGGGGGAGGCGCTCACATGCTGGTATTAGTGGCTTTATAAGAAAAGGAAGAGAGACTTGAACTACCTTTCTTTCTCTGCCTCAATGGTGTCTCTTAGCTTGTTTTGCTGTTGCTGAGACAGAACCCTCTGACAAAAGCAACCCAAAGGGAAAAATTGATTTTGGTTCACAGTCCAAGGTTATAACCGTTGCTGTGGGGGAGCTCATAGCCCAGGAGCTTGAGACAGCTGGTCATACTCTAGCCACAGAAAAGAGGCAGAGAGAAACAGAGATCCATCTGTGCAAACACGCCAGCTCCTTTTCTTCATGGGTACAGTGCATGATCCACTGCGTGAGGAACGGACCACACCAACCACTAACATGGGTGTTCTCAAGTAAAAGGACATCAAGGTAGCCCCCACAGACAAACCCTGAGGCCCATCTCCCATGTCAGTCTAGATCCTGTCAGGCTGGTAATTAAGAGCAACAATTACGGGTTGGGGATTTAGCTCAGTGGCAGAGCGCTTGCCTAGGAAGCGCAAGGCCCTGGGTTCGGTCCCCAGCTCCGGAAAAAAAAAAAAAAAAAGAGCAACAATTACGCCTCCACTCCTTGTCAACTCGACAACCAAACACACCACTTTTAATCCATAATCTTCTGCCCCTTGTCCCCATTGGCTTATGACCATGCTATTAGGTAAAATGCATCCAATCCCAACTTTTTTCTTGCCTAGGAACTTGTCATAAAGAGACAATAGCTTGGAAACTCTCATATTCCAGCCACAAAACAGTTCAAAGACCTGTCAACCACGTGGTCAGCTTTATCACTACAATGGCCCTACCTCTCAGTACCAAATTTTGTCTTGCTTTCTTTTCCTGTCGCTGTGATAAAATGTCCTGAACATGCAACTCGAGGCGGAAAAGTCTGATTTTTAGCTCACAGTTCAAAGTTACCACCCATCATGGCAAGGGAACCGTAGTGGCAGGAGCTTGAGGGAGCTGATCACATCTCATCTGCAGCAAAGAGGCCGAGAACAACTGGTGAGTAGGTGAATCTCAGCTCCCCTTTCCACTCATGCAATACAGAACATTCTTCCCAGAGAATGGCATCTTCCTACCATTAAGATGGGCATTCCATCAATTGACGTAACTGTGATTATTCCCCACAAGTGTACCCAGCGGCTCGACTCTCAGGTGATCCCACGTTCTGTGAAGCTGAAAGTCAACAGTGGCCATCACACTATACGGGCCCTCCTCCATCCTACAACGTAACTCAAGGCCTCATGGAAGCTATTTTTGTGGTCTTGGAGTTGTCAGCTTTGATAACTGTGAATTAAACAAGTTTCTAATCTATAAAGTATCTGGACTGTGGTATTTAATTATAGTAACAAGAATCACTAACAGACCTAAGCCTAGAAGTCTTTACAAAGGAAAGTTAAGTGAGATCAATTAAAGAGTTACTTTGCTCCTGGATCTCTCAGACTGCAGAATTGTGAGAGGATAAATGTCTATTGATCAATATCCCCAGTCCATGGTATTCTGTAGACAGAAAGCAGGAAAGACTTAGACACAGGATGCAAGGATCCCTTAGCAAATTCCTGGTCAGACCTACCCAAGTGTCCAAGACCGCAAACCTGGATGGTACACCCCAACCAGGTGTGCCCCTCTTCCTGTATTTGATAATAGAGTTTAGCTCTGCTTAATTGACACCTGCCTTGACTGTTTCTCTGGTGAATTAAGCTGCTGCAAGTCCTCAGCATTAGCTTCGGATGGGAAGGTCAGGCTTTGGGCAATGACTTTGAACAAACTTGTAGGACGTATCATCAATGCTAAGCAGCTAGTTTCACTTTCTTGGATCCCCCACTACAGGTGGGATCATCTTTTCAGAAATCGAAAGAGATGAATGCAACATTCATCTTCGTGTCCTGCCCTCATGCCCACACTACCCTTGAGCAGCCTGTTTACTCCCATTGTGAAACCTGGTACCATGGACAGCGACGTGAGGGTGGTCAGAGGGGATGTGAGGGTGGCCAGAGGGGATGTGGGGGTGGACAGAGGTGGTATGAGGGTGGACAGAGGGGGTGTGAGGGTGGACAGAGGGGGTGTGAGGGTGGACAGAGGGGGTGTAAGGGTGGACACAGGAGACGTGGGAGTGGACAGAGGTAGTATGAAGGTGGAGAGAGGTAGTGTGAGGGTAGACAGAGGGGGTGTGAGGGTGGATACAGGGGACGTCTGAAGGGTAAAATGGTCTGTTGGGATCTGAGAGCTGATTTCAAATTTGTTCCTGACCACTTTTTGTCTCCTTTCACTTGTTCTGTGATATAAAAGGGGTATGAATCTTCCAAATATCCAATTCTTGACTCCTTTACTTCTGATCTTTAGCTGCCAAGACTTGGGGTTTTGTTTAAAATAAAGTCACTGTAATTCTGGGAAACCTACTTTTAGTGGTGTGTCTTATGGAAAACAGATGCTTCATGAACAAGAGAAAAGAAAAGAAAGGGAAACGTGAAGGGAGCAGAATGGAAGAAAGAAAGGGAGGAAGGAATATGAAAGATCTTCTTGTGTGAATTTATAGGAACCGGGAAACCTTTCTCTGAGGCTGGCATGCATCTAACCTAGTGTGATTTCAATAAGTCAGGGCATTTCCTGTCTCAATAGTGTTTGAAAAAGGCAGTTCAGTGGTTCAGCGATGCCCAGGGAACTTGTGTTTCATGTCTTTCCCCTGTCACCCTTGGGGTTATAGGAGCCTTTCTCCCTATGGGGCCAGATAATTGCTCCATCACAAACACCACGTCCTAAAATGACTGTGTCTTATTATCAGAAGGTAGATGTGGATAACACGGCTCCCTGGGAATTCTCAGTGGTCTTACAGAAAGCCTGCTCCTAAGATCCTTCATGAATCCCACACTGTAGCTTCCAGTCTATACAGTTCAAGAGGAAATGAATTTCTCTCATCTCTTCCAAAAGGCAGAACAATTACAGCAGAATGGGATCCCTGGTTCAGCTCCTGGGATGTAGGATGCCTGGGAAAGCCAGCTTAGGTAGAGTATATGTTGCTTAGCAACAGGAATGTTCTGTGAAGCCTGTCATTGGGCCATTTGTCATGTAAACATACCTACAGAAATGATGTTATTGGATGATATAACTTTATGGGACCACTGTCTTATATGTCATTGTTATGTATGGACATACAATATATGTATGGCAGCAGTATGTGTCACATGACTATGTATTACAATGGGAAATAGAGTGAGGAATCCCCTCCCCCATCCATTCCCACTTTCATGTAGTTACACGGTGTGGATATATATATATATATATATATGTATATATAATATTTCAGGAGTGAGGGAAGACACTTTTAGATGGGTAGAGGCCTTACCCCCATTTAGAAATAGTGTAAAATCATTTATTATTTTGACTCTTGCCTAGGGAGTGTCAGGTCCCTGTGTAGGAAAATCTCTCATTGGTTATTACTATGTTGCCTCTTTCATAAGCCCCAGGGCAATGGGAACAGTGGTTAGACACATGCTTCACCATCAACCATTATTTAATGGGAAATCGGTGTCTGACCCACACCCCGTGCCAAGGTTTGAGTTTTCTCTCTGAGGTGCACAGGAATCTTCATCTGCACACCCACAGGTTGATGGGTTTTTAGAGGGGTGTCTTTGAGAGATAATGGGGAAGAGATGGGTCATACGAGTAGGGACTCAGGATGGGACCAGTGCTGTCTATGAAGAGGAAGAGAGTTGTGATGCAGGAAGATGCTGGGGCCCAGGCTGTGGACCTGCAACCTCTAGGACCATGGGCTAAGTAGACTTCTTCGACATTTTGTAAATAGAGCTTCAGATAGTTTGCTATAACCACTCTAGATGAATTTAATCACACTGTTTTCACAGCTAGGGTAAAATGAGTAAATATGACTATTCAAAATCTAAAAGTAGGGTGAGGTCTCTCTTCCTCTAGATCTTTGAATACAGAGGGAAATTGTTTTCTAGAAATGAATCTTAAATTTTTGTTATAGCTCATTGGCCAGAACCCAGGTGTTATAAATCAACTTCTAATTATGAAAATGCAGGATTTGTAGTTTTAGCCTCCATCTTGGTTGGTGCAGGATTGGCCAGAAAAGGACAAGGACTGAAGTTGCAGTCATAAGCTGTGGTGGTTCAGATATGCTTGGCCCAGGGTGTGGCACTATTAGTTGTGGCCTTGGTGGAGGAAGTGTGTCACTGCGGGGGTGGGCTTGGAGACTCCTCTTAGCTGCCATGCCAGTCTTCTCCTAGTAGCCTTCAGATGAAGATGTAGACCTCTCAGCTCCTTCTCTAGCACCATGCCTGTCTGGACACTGACATGCTTCCTGCCATGATGACAGTGGACTGAATCTCTGAAACTATAAGCTATCTTCAATCAAATGTTGTCACTTATAGGAATTTTGCCTTGGTCATGGTGTCTGTCCACAGCAATAGAAACCCTGACTAAAACATGTAGGCAATCAATATTTGGTTGCTGAATATTCCCATTAATAGTGACAAAAGTGGTCTTTCAGTGGGGGCTATAGTTTCAGTATGTTTAAGAAATTTATTGTTTTTCCATAGTAAGATAATGCAAAATTTTATTACTTGTTCCAATTTAATTTTTCTTAGACTAAAATTATATGAGGAAAAATATTGAATATTGATGGTAAGTGTAGCAACTCAGTCTTCTGAAAATATTGAGGCTGGTGAGAGTTCTTTGGGGCACTGGGTTTGCAAGACCAGGCTAACACTACATGTCCTCTCATGACAACTGGGTTCTGCTGTCTCAGTTCACTAACCCAAGATTAAGCAGGCAATTAAAGTGTCATTACCGTGTCTATGATACATGTCTCTTTGTCAAGCTGAAATAGCTCACCCATTAGAGTCTTTACACTACAGGTGCTGAAGATCTGGGTGCTCCTGTGTATCAGTGGTCCCTATCCCTCAGTGACCCCCATCCCTCAGTGACCCACATTCCTCAGTGGTGACCAGAAGTATAACCCCCAGTCCTTAGTACCAGGTATCATTTACCCATGGCAAGTCAGGTATTTTGTGGGAAAGAATAGGAGTAGTTTTATACTCTTTTTGAAGCACTACACCATGCATGTGTGTGTGTGTGTGTGTGTGTGTGTGTGTGTGTGTGTGTGTATGTATATATTCACCAGCTTATTTTTCTGTCATTGTTCAGTTTGAAAACAATGTCCCAACCATAACTTGGGTGGCTGAGAAGCCAATGAGCTTCTGCGTACTTTTGCTGAGAGCAGATTTCTCCTTTTAAAACCTAATATGTGGTTTACTTATGGTGCCTTATATTTGTCTGTCTTGTTTCCTGAGTGTCTTCCAGTAGATAGCTGGGCTTGGGGACTTCAGTGCAGCCATCCCTCATCCCCTTCTCCCCCCCCTTTAAGCTGATCTCTCTTTGACCTCTCCATGTCTAGACACACATTCAGTTGCTACGGCCTTGACTGCTTCTCATCTCAAACTGGTACCCACAGTATGACATGTGGAATATTTGCTCACAGCTGTCCGTGGGTGCATGTATCCAGATGCTGTGAGCAGTGTGCTGATGGAGGAGCCATGGGAGTGAGTGTCAAGTTAAGGCATGTGGAGTGAGTGTCAAGCCAAGGCATGTAAGAGCTGAGGTGTAGTCCCTGGGTCCCCTTATGGTGTCTCCCAGTGGGCTCTGTATATTTATGCCGGAGCTTCAGGTGGGAGCAGAGACATTGCTTCATCATTTGAATAAAGATTTTTTTCTTCAGCAAAACACATGGCAACACTTTCTGTTATATCCATCTGGTCATCGTCACATATCTCTGTTTCTAATATATATAAAGCGTGATTGGGTCTTAGCAGAGCATTTATAATGTTGATATTTAATTAGTATCACTGGATATTGTTTGTGTTGCTCAAAACTAGGAGCTGAGTGAAGGGGAATTCTTTGATGTGGTTTGGACCCCTTCCATCATTTCTACACTCCACACTTTTGACTGTCTCTAAGAACTGCATTAAAGGAACACATCATTTAGCTATTTTGAGTCACACATAAAACTTATTTCAAACTTTTTTGTTCAGTTGCCACCGCATAGACAGCTGCATTGTTCCGACTCTCCTCCACTATTGTACTTTATGTTTTATTGCTTGGGTAACAAATGGAAGGTTTTAAATAATTACTTTCTGTGTTGTCTGAGGAAAAGTTACAAAGGAGAACATCAACTCTGTAGATATTCAGATCCAAAATTGTGCAGACATTTCCTCCAAATTAAACAACTTTCTCCTGGAGGGTGTCTCTTAAGACCCAAGAAGTTAACATAACTTGAAAGGCTTAGGAAGTTCCTGAAAATTACAAAATTAAATACTCCTCCCCAAGATTATACAGGTACTAAGAATTCCTGGAGAAGAGACTCTGAAGCAGCTATTTTCAGCAGGGAGGCCCAGATATGTCTGAGTGAGTGGTCTCTTACTCTGGGGGATAGTCTTTTGTGTGATGTGGCCATCCATGCTTCCGAAAGTCATCTGTCACCCTTGCTCTGTAAGTAAATCCATAAACCCATTGTTTCACTAAGTCTACCATGGTGGGATTATTTTTTGGTCTGGTGTTAGTGCTCTGTTTGGGGTGAGAGGACTCCATCTTTTGTCTCACCAGGTAAAGTCATAGATGTATTCACTATCACCTGATGCTATTCATCATCACAAGTTCTTGGGAATGCCTCTGGTTCTTAATATGTCTGAAGTTTCATCCTCTCTATTAAACATAGGCAGTGTGTACAAGCTGTATTTCTCACACAGACTATCAAGGACAAATTCTTTCTTATCATGTGAGAGTAAATTAATTAAAGTATTCAGCTAAGAAGAGCAGATGTTCCTTGAGTGTTCCCTACTTACTCTCTGGTGGGAACTCTTATTCTCTATTAAGCTATCTGGCTTTGGCTCTAGTTCAGCCCTGCACGAGTGTTTCTTGCTCCCCCTGCTCTGGATGCTAAATCTTTGTTTAGTGGGCCATCTCTGGCTCCCTTCCTGCTGCAGAAAAGAGTTGAGTTATTGTTATAGCAACTGGATGGTCCAAAAGTCCTAAAATGCCTACTGTCTCATCCTTTACATAAAATGCTTGCCAACTCCAGTTTAGATAAAATTCACAATGGAGTTTGGGATGGAAATAGATATTTATTAAACTCATTTCACTCTCCAGTTTTCCTCGGATGAGCAAAGCTCCCTGTTTGTTCTTTGTCATATCTGTAAGTATCCCTTCCAAACAAATAATACTCCTTGAAACAGAGCATGGTGTTTCCTCTCCATTCAACGTGCTTTCAAATTGAGTAAAGGGAGAAATGTCTATTAACACTATGGTTGTGGTAGGAACTCTTAAAACACAATAGAGATGACACCAGATGGCAACAAAGGCCTCAGGCTTTAACCCTGCACCCACCGGAGTAGGGACGCAGAGGTCAGAGAACCATGTGTCGAAGAGCAGTGTGAGCCTTGCTGGGTCAGAGGCAGGCTATTCTGTGCTGCCTTCACTGCGGACCAGAGACCGTGCTGGCCCACAGCACTCCTCTTCTCTCTCCTATGTGCTGGATAGTCTGCTTCAACTTGACACAAGTTAAAATCATCTGAGAGGAGGAAGCCTCAGTTGAGAGAAAGTCTCCAGTAGATAGGGTTGTGGGCAGGCCTGTAAGGCATTTTCTTAATTAGTGATTGATGGGAGAGGGCCAAGTCTATTGTGGGTGATGTCATCCCTGGGCTGGTGATCTTGGAAGAAAGCAAGATGAGCAAACCATGGGGTGCAAGCCAGTAAGCAGCACCCTCCATGATCTCTGCACCATCCCCTGCCTCCAGGTTCCTACCTTGTTTATGTCCCCATCCTGACTCCTTTGATGATCAACAGTGACTTTGAAGTGTAAGCCAAATAACCAATTTCCTCTCTGAGTTGGTTTATTTTTGGTCATGGTGCTTCATCCCAGCAACAGAAACCTTGCCCATGCAACCTCGGTCTGGCCCCTGCAGCCTGGCCACATTGAGGCTCTTGGTTTTCGTTTCCATCCTGAGAGAAGAGCAGTCATTTCTTTTTCTACTGCTTTTAAGATGGTTCTGATGACAAACTCTAAAACCAAAATGAGTCTCCTTTCCTTAAAATCATTTCTAAATTCCCAGCTTGACGATCACACATTATATATTATGTTAGTATAAGCAAAGCATATGCATCTCAAAGGGGGTCTGGCAAGCCAAGACGTCCCAGCGACTTCCACCACCTTGACAGAAGGGACAGATGGTTGGGCCAGGAGGCTGGAGCCTGTTCAGGTTGGAGAAGTAACTCCTATCATCCACTGCCTGTAGAAAGCCTGTGGGGTGGGCATGGAGCCACGGACTTATAGAGGAACTAGCCTGAAGGATGGTGTCTGTCTGGAGAGAACTGGGCAAGATAGTCAGGAGGAAGAACAGGAGAGACGGAGAGAGAGCTGCAGGGACTATCATGTAGTCTTTAACCTTGAAAGTTGAAAGCAGATCTCAGCCCTCGGTCATGGAAGGTTCATGGAAGGCTTCCTCCTAGTGGGGGTTCTCATTGTAGTGGATGTGGGTTTATTTGGTGGGTGGAGTGGGGCTGGGGTCATTATGGGCGGAGTAGGGGTGAGTTCACTGGTGGGTGGAGTAGGGGTGGGCTCACTGTGGTGGGTAGAGTAGGGGTGAGCTCACTGGTGGGTGGAGTAGGAGTAGGCTCACTGTGGTGGATGGAGTAGGGGTGGGCTCACTGTGGTAGGTGGAGTGAGGATGGACTCACTGGTGGTTGGAGTAGGGGTGGGCTTAGTGCAGTGGGTCTTTGCTGAGTCTTTGACAATGACTCAGATATTGAAATAAACTGACCTTTCAATGGGCACGGTGATGCCACTGAAGCCATTACCGCTGGTCCCTGAGATGGAAGATGATGGGCTTGGGTGTCCTGTGTGACATCTTTTCCTTTTGTGTGTGTCGTCAGAGACAAGCTCAGAGGTTGTAGCATATTTACATGCAAATAAGACCCTTCACAAGAGTTGAGGCCTGAAGAAGGGAACACCACAAGTTGCTTATACATTTAATCCAAAGAAATGCAGGAAATTTGAGATTGGCACTCAGAACTTAAACAGAACATTTTAGAGACATCATTGAAAGATATTAACACACCAGGGGCATAACGTACAGCAGATGGTAACAGCTACCCCAGTAAACTTTTGTACTCAGGTTAATACAACCCTAGTGATCGAATCTGGTGTTAAAAGCTATTTTCCAGCTTGGTAACCAAGGGATGTCCCTTCTAGAAGAATCTTCAGAATGTATCACATGTAGAAGGTGGACCACATGTCTCTGACATCTGTTCCTCAAGTAGTTTCAGCTTAAGTGGTCAACTCACCAATCAATGATGGCTCACCTTTAATTAGAGAACTCAATGCTTCCACTCAGTGCTATCCTCCTCTTCTGACAAGGAGTCACCCTTTCAGCTGCTTGATTAGGAAACTTGTGTGAACTCAAAGCTTCTGCAGGAGGAAGAATCTCCTCTCACGACTGAGAGTGGAAGTTCTTACTGGAGGAAAATTTAATTTGACGGATAAGAGGTAATATCTTGATTTGAGCAAGGCCAAATATTTCAAGTTAATTGGACACGATTCTTGCCTATTTTTTTGGGGTTGTAAATATTTTATACATTCCCTACTCTGAACATTTTATCTGTGATGTTTCTAACGCGTTTTCTGTCTCATTTTGTCCTTTAACATTTTTCATTTTTTTTTTGATGTATGGACATCTCAATTTTTATGACTTTTCCTTCATTATGTCTCAGACTCAGAAGTTGGCTTTCTCATCTCTAGATCAAAAAAATTTTTATGAAGGTTTTTCATTATTGACATTTTTTTTGAATCCACTAGGAATTTTCTTTTGAGAGCAGTATAAAGCTAGAGTTTCAATTTTTCCTCTCTAAATATTTAACTAGTTATTCTACTCCACTTCAAAAATTACTATTTTTCTTTTTGCAATGAATTCTATTCTCATTCTCATGTCCAGGACTGCTCTACAGGATCCTCTCTGCTTCACTTTTCTTCCCACAAAGTTTTCACCTGGAACAATTGCTTGATAAGTTACTATTACTTTGCTAATATTCCAGATACCTGATAGACTTTGTCATTCATTTTTTAAATCAATTATTTTTCAAGGTGTTTTGCTATTGATCCATTCCATTTGAAGGTGCAAATCACAGTAATTAAACTCCGCATAGTTAGCAAATCAGGAGGAGGTTCCTCAGGAAGAGAAGAGGGTGGTGGGTGTGACCATGACAAAATACCTTAAGTGTGCTTACCAAATTGTTTAAGACGACATTTGAGCAAAGGTGTCTCAGCATAGGCCATTTAAAAATCCGTAGCATACATATTTTTGTCTCCGAAAAAAAGACTTTGTTGGGTTGAACATGTAATTTGAAGAATGAACATCTCTGTTATATTGAGTCTTCCCACCCAGGAATATGAAAGTCCATACTATGTTATTTCCTTGAAGTTTAAAGTATTTCTTCATATGGGCTCCATACGGACCTTCTTTGTGTTATAATGGTTAGTATTATCAACTTAGCATGATGTAGAATGACCGGGGTGGCAAGCACCTCAGGAGATCTGCTGGATTATGTCAGGACAATTCATGGGCTAGGATCCCAGACTCAATAAAAAGCAGGAAGCAAATTGACCGTCAGGATTCCTTATCTGTCTCTCAATGGTGGATTGGATGTTGAGCTCTCTCACACACCCACCTTCATGCTTTCCTGCAGTGATGGACTATAGCCCTTCAAACCATAAATGAAAATAAAGCCCTTCTCTCTAAGGGTTTTCTTGTCAAGTGTTTTGTCAACACCAACAAGGGAAATTACACATTTATTAGCATATTTCTCTTTGATGACTACCTTAAGTTTTGTTACTATTGTGATCCAAAGATCTTCCCAATCATGCTTTTTTAATTGGTAGTCAATTACTCAAGGGAAAACAGCTGATTCTTTGGTATCATGCATTTATTTCTCATTAACTAACTCTTCATTGACAAAAAGGTGAATTCTACTGTTTTTTATACATATATGAAGACATATAACTAATGATCAGCCACGAAAGATGCCTTCTACTTGGGGGCAGAGAGAGCTTCCTAAATACTGTCTGATTCCAAGCCCCTTGAATACAGTTACATGTTGTTACAGCTCATGAGTTTTGTCTTGTGTAGAGTGCAAATCTTCAAGTCCCTTGTAGTGAGGCCTTCATCCGGGGACCAAATGCTCCATCCTCTGATAAGCCAACGCTGAAGGGCAGTGTCTGTACTATGTGTTCCTATTGTTACTTCCTCTCAGCGTGTTCTGGAGAGGATGTTCTAGCATCAGGACAACTTGCTATTAAAGCTGAACACAATATAGGCAATTTCTTAACAGACTGAGCAACCAACTAAGAGAATGAGAGACTTGCAGTTTGTAGACTGAAGGAAGCCTCCTTCCCAAGATGCACTGCATCAGCTTTAAGTGGCCTCAGAGGCTGCCAAACTACCAGCCTGGGAACACTTGGTGGATTGCTTAGTCAGCCTCTGATGCAGCTCAAAACCCCTCCTAAGGTAACAGTGCCATGGTAGCCCAGTCTTGGAGAGACTTGATTTGAAATATGGCTCTTGTCAGAAGTTCCCTCCAGAGAATTGACAGAGACAAGCGACTCTCCTCATTTTTTTCTCAAGATGTCTGAAGGCACAATTCCCCAGCAGGGTGTAGTCTTGGTGTCTCATGTGATAGGATGTGGCCAAGTGAACTGGAAACTCGCCCATCATGGGTGATGGGGGGGTGGCACTGATGCTGACACCTCACTACTTGACTTCCTCACCTTTGGACACATTCCCTTCCTTGACCTTGTGATACAGGGTCACTGTATATCGACATTCTACTGACAGACAGGAAAGCAATATGGCTGCCATCCAGCTCTGGGGTGCTCAGTGGCGACCATCACCAGCTCTTTGCTCAGTCTGAGAGCAAGTACTCCTGTTAATAGTCTTTCAGGAACACTTACATCTGACAGAAAATTTTAAAATGCTCGTCAACTAGCAGATGGCTAATTCAAAGACCCAAGTACAATATGAGTCCCCAAGAGACAAAATTGGAAGGTGCATTCGGTAGGGAAGGAGAGTAAGTTTGAAGGGCACTGATGGAGAGAAAGTAATCCTAAAGACAGCTGCTTCGTGTGGTCTGCCAAGGGCTGGGATCACTGTCAGGATCACAAGGACTGTTGTGCCCACCTGTCATGAAATATTTGTGAGTTCACACAGGACTTCTGCTTCATCACATGCCTAGAAGCTTTCATGTGCTCACCATATTTATTGAGTTCACTACCTGGGTCTGATGAGCAGACTGCAGACCAGAAGGCAACATGTTATTAGTACAAAGAGAAAAGAGACAGCCTTTGAAGACCAAGGGGGATGTCTCAAAGGGATGAAAAGGCTACTTAAAAAAGAGATTTTTAAATTTCTATGGCCTGAGTTTCTGAGCTTGAAGGAGGAGGTAGAAACTCTGTGGTAACCTCACAAGGAACGTTGCCTTAGGGCATTAAATAAATAACTGCACGTCTCTGGATCCCACGTTTGTGTATTTAAAGGCATGAAGGAGCAAGCTTGCCTTCTGAAGCACCCAGAGGTGGATGAACACCTGGAGGTGTCTAGCTGCGACTGCACTGAAACCAGCGGAAATGCTGCAAGCCAAATGAGATGACCCTGCTCTCACCTCCCTTTCATTTGCACCCGTCATTTTCTGTGTGTGTCTCCACATAGTTCTGCACCACACTGGCCCAGGCATAGTTCAGGGAGTCCTTTTATGCCTATTGGGAGTTTGTGCTGGCTCGGTGGGCACCAAAGGGGAAAACAGGATAAGATGGACTTCACTTCCATCTTTAGGAATCTTCCTAGAGATGATTCTATAATTATTCCTACTTTACATGTATATGTATGCATTTGTTTACATGCATGTGGGTGCATGTATCAGGTGTGCGTGTGTGTGTGTGTGTGTGTGTACATGTGCACAGGTGCACATACACAGGTGTGCCCATGCATGCAGAGGCAAGAGGTTGACATTGGGAATCATTCTTAATCACTCTTCCATTGAACACTTTGTCCCCACCTGGTGGCGCTGTTCAGGAAGGTTGTGAAGCTTTTAGGTAGTAGAGTCTTCTTAGGATGTGGGTCACTGGGAGGCAGGCCTTAGGCCTTTGTGGCCCAGATCTACTTCCTGTTTATTGCTCTCTTCTTTCTGACTGGATCTAATCCTTGCTCAATCCTTGCTTCTCCCACCACAATGGACTGGATGGAGGTAAAGAACTTTCTCTCAAGTTGTTCATGTGCAGGGTATTTTTGTTATAAAATGGCAGCAACATGGAAAGATATTGAGACAATATCAATCTACCAGTTCTTCAAAAAGATTCCACAGAATGCAGGATCCTGCTCCTAAGTACACACCTAAGACACAAGACGGATACACTTCGGCCTGTGGCGGTTTTCAGGGACTGCTACAGTGTCACTCTTGTGGGCAGCCAATGTGCATACAAGTCATTTATCTCATCCATTCAATAAATAATGAGGATGTGCATTTGTTAGGCACTGGAACATAATGAACAAAAGATAATAGGTCCCAGCTTTAGGGAGCTGTTGGGGTTGTAGCTCAGTTGTAGATTCTTACGTAGAATGCTGAAGGTGCCGGGCTTGGTCCTCAGGACTGAAAACAAAACAAAACCAACCAAACAAACAAAAAAGAAAGAAGGAAGGGAAGGGAGGAAGGAAAGAAAGAAAGAAGGAAGAAAATTTACTTAGCTTACAACACAGTGAAGACCTAGGTAAAACCATGAACCACACGGGCAGAACACACACTCCATCAGATAAGCATGCTGACTGACATGTGCACCGCCATCTTTTACATAGTGGTTTCTAGGCCTCCGTAGAAAAGGTGGATGTTGAATGATGGATGATATGAGGGAGAGATGGGAGACGGCTGTTACCTGGAAGAATGGTCTAGACAGAAGGCTATCAAGTGCAACAGTCTTGAGATAGTATGTGTCCAGTCCAGGGTTCACAACACTAAGGGTCCAGATGTACAGCTGCTGGTAGAATATTGCTTTTGTCTGAATGAGCTGAAGGCTGTAGACATGGGCTGCCATGCAAGGACTTAGGCTTTAAAGGAATCAGCTTTGTAAGAGAACAGAGATAGTTTCCTTTTTACTCATGATGGCAGGGGCGGTCAGGAGACCACTACAGCACTAGCCAGGAAATAGAATGTCTTGGTGTGTTGGACAATAGCTGCGGAAGTGCTGACTCAGATGATGTCTCTGGAGGAAGAGAGGGGTTGGTGGAGGGAGGGGTGCTGGGGCATGGGGAAGAGAACAAGAGTGAGTCTGAGAAAATAACATCATGATGATCAAAGAAAGCTGAAAGGAGAGGTGGCCCACAGACAACAAAAGGAAGAACAGGTGCCTTAGTCAAAGGACTATAGCTGTCAATCAACCTGTCATTCCATAATGGAAGAGACTCAGCTGCTGGTTTATTGAGACTAATGACAGTGAATATTGTAATTCGAGGAGATTTAATTACCTTATCAGTTTGGTTCCCAAATAATGGAAGGGAAAATTCCCACATCAATCCAGGGAATAAACATATTTCCAAACCCAACCAGAAAGCCGCTGCTATTTGCTTTCATAACTGATTCAGGATCAGCCAAGTACGTGATGCTGTCTTTCCCTTTTGTAGCAAGAGTGGAACTCAGAATCACCCTTTGTACTTCATATGCTCATTTCCTTGTCCCTCCAATATTTTGGGGAGGGGGGCTGTTATAATCACCTTTGAATGGCTCAAAAGTGAATTCTGTTGAAAATAAAATCAAAAACTACAAAATGGATAAACTTAGAATCATGCTTCTAAGCTATGTAATGGAACACACATATTTGCTTAAAGGAATGTGTGCCTTGAGTGAACATAACCTGTCGTGTGGGTTGATTTCCAGGCGAATGGTTAGCACTGAACACCATAAGCTCACTGTCGGTGATGAGGACTGTAGGATGATGTCACACAGGTGAAGGCAGGTACAAGATAGAATGAGGCCTGTCATTAGACAAGAAGGAAGGATGGGTGGGAGAAAAGTTTTAGAGAGAGGAGACTGGGGTGAGGCAGAAGAGAAGCAGAGGAGAGAACATGGAGGTGGATGTTAAGATTCCTCTCTGCACATTTACAGGTTGTTATGAATGTTCTTAAGGGATGGGTGTGTACAGGGCTTTGCATGTCTAGGTGGACAATTATATCTTATCAATTGGATCAGAGGTTATTGTGTTGTGTGTTCTTTCATGTGGCGATTTAAGTTCAAGAAAGTATGTGGTGGCTGGAGATACTAGGCCGCCACGGAATTGGGATGTATATTTCTGGCATGGTGGCAACCTGCCTTGGGAACTGGATGGGTAGAGAGATTGCTGCCAGGCTCAGAGAGAAGCCATCGGCAGTGTGATATGGGATGGAGCAAAGCGAGTGAGAGGCTTTGCTGACTGAGATGAAGATGTCTATCAGATATTTTGGGGCACTGTGGTGCTGGACCTAGTGCAGGATAAAAGACAACATTTTTTATAATTTTACAGCAACAGAGGACATGGTGGATGTTACCTAGTCAGGAAAGAAAGAGGCACAAGTGAGATTTCAGATTCAAAGTGTGTCGTCAGGAGGAACCACTTCAGACACAACATAAAGCAGCACCAAGTCTTGATCAGGGGCTTTCAGCTACAGAGATGTGCAGAGAAGTGTCCTCTGAGAAACCTAGATCTGCAAAAGGGTATTGAAGTGTGGGAGCTGTGTAGACTCTGAGGAAAGAGGGCAAGGCAGATGCCAAGGTCTGGAGGCAGCAGTGTTCAGCCCTTGTTGCTGGGCTGAGTTAGTAACTTGGAGTAATTATAGATGAAGTGAGGGCCCTTTTTTTTGGTGGCACAGGACTTTAATCCCAGCACTTAGGAGGCAGAGGTAGTGAGTTGGGGCTAGACTGGTGAGTTCCAGGCCAGACAGGGCTACATAGTGAGATCCTATCTTGCAACAAACACAGACACATCTAGAATCAACAACAGTAATAAGGTTGGGCTATACTGGCTAATGTTTATTGTCAACTTGACTAGATTTAAGATGACCTACGAGTTGGGTCAGATACACAACACTGGGTATGTCTGTGAGATTGTTTCCACACGTGATTGATTCAGAAGGGAAGACCTACCTTGAAGGTGTGTAGAGCCTTCTCCATAGAACAGAAAGTGGGAAAGAGAAAGCTAACAGTACACTGGCATTTCCTTCTGGCTACCCTGATGAGCTGAAACCTCTGAAATCATAAACTCTCTTTAAGTTGTTTCTGTGAAGCATTTGGTTGCTGGGCTTTGGAGGTAATTAACACAGTGCTGGTCATTTGGGGGACAGACATCTTCTAAAAGCTACTATGGTGGTTGTTGCACAGCTCTGTGGATGCCCTAAGACCCACTGAACTGTAGACTTAATTAATCACTTCCTGTGTTTTCCGTGTCTAATGTGTTTGGGGTTTGGGGACCAGAGCTTGATGTCAAGTGGCTTCCTCAATTGCTTCTCCACCTTAGTTTTTGAGACGGTTTCTCACTGACTCTAGAACTCAACAGTTGGCCAGAGTAGGTGATGGAGAAGTCCCAGGGGTGCTCAGTCCTGGGGTTCCAGAAGCACCGCCATGCTTAGCATTTTTATGTGGACCCTGGTGGTCCAAACTCAGGTCCTTATGATTGCATGGAGAGTACTTTACTGGACCGAGCCATCTCTTCAGCTCTGAGTGAACACTTTCAGCGAGTGAGTTATAAAGTATGTGAATTAGGTTTTCACACTATTGTTAGAACATAACAATCTATCCAAGGACCAGGATGCTGCTCTAGGTGACTCCTGATCAGGGCTGTCAGGGGGAGAGCAAGGACGACGGCAAAGGGGAGGAATAGAGAAATCCCTCATGGTGCATCGTGATGGGAAAGCTAAGAGCAGCTTCTAGGTTGGAACTGGTGCCAGCTGGGGTGCTATGGTGGCTGTTCCTGGTTGCCAACCTGACTACATCTGGAATTAACTAAAGCCCATGCTGCTGGGCACTTCTGTGAGGCATTTCTTTCTTAATTAAGCCGTTTGAAGTGGGAAGCCCCATTTTTAATCTGGATCTTCTGAGCTGGGGAGATCCAACTTTAATTTGGGCCACACCTTCTGTTCCAGAAGCCTAAATAAGGATGTTGAAGAAGACGGCTTGCTGTTTGCCTCTTTGTCCTTGCTGGCAAGCCCATTCCTCCACTGGCACTGAGGCCTACTTTTTCAGAATCCTGGCATATATGGAGACCAACTGAGGCATTTAGCCTCATGGAACTGAAGAATTACTGGTTTCTTGAACCTTCTGTGGCTGGACAGTCATTGTTGGAGTAGCTAGACCACAGCCTATAAACCACTCTAATAAACCTCCTTTACATACACACCATAGACATATAAATCATATATACACATATGATTACATACATACTATATACACATACCCTTATATATACATGTATATATGTATACACACATATAAATATGTACACATATACATTATATACATATACATGCACATTTATACATACATTATATATGCACATATGTATACATATATATAAATATACATCATATACATACATGTACACATATACATATATACACATATATTATATAAATTTACATTTATACATGTATATACACCATACATTATATACACACATGCACATATACACACATACACATATACACTATATACATAACACACACATATATACATATGTACACATACATTATATATGTGCATATTTGTATGTACACATGTACATTATACACACACATTTATACATATATACACACATACATACATATGTATGTATGCACATATGCCTCTCACAGTTCTATATGAGGACAGGAAGTAGCATCCAGTTTCCTTCCCAAGTCCCTTCCTATCAGGGTTCCTTCTATCAGTTCCCTTCCTCTAGAGAATCCTGCTAATAGTGTAATACAGGTAGGAAGGGGCTACCTGCATCCTCACCCCTTTGGGAAGACTGACTGCAGTGCCTGAGGCAGGGGAATAGAGGTTGGGGCCTGGCACCTCCCACTGGAAGGCAGTACACAGGTACCCGGAAAAGTACACAGGAGCCGAGGCCAGTCCTTGTCTCCGGAAGATAGCAATCCAAGTAAGGATGTCAGCACAGGAAGACAGCAGGAGTTAAAGCAGGACAAGATCTTCCTCAGAAGATCAGACACAAGAGACTCCAGCAATGTGCAGCGCACGGTCTGGCCATAGAGACCCAAATGTTACTGCAGCAGGCTGCAGAGGAAGATAGGGGCACAGTGGAGCACTAACAGGAGACCCCTATCCTGGGGGATTAGGGAGGCAGAACCCATTGCCTCAGAGTACTTTACACATGGATACCAAGGGAGGTGGGGCTGTGGAGAACCCAGGGGACAGCAAATTTCCTCATCTGAGACAGAGAGAAAAACGCTGTTTCTTCCATTTGACTCGTCATGAAAGTGAAATGAACAGTTTTGTTCCAGATCATAAACAATTGGCCTCCTATGGAAGGGTAAATGCCACAAAGGCCCACTAGCTTGCTCTGGGCTGGATAACAAGCACAGCTCCTGACAGATTGCCCAGCAAAGAGTCAAGCAGTACATGGAATCCCTGTGGAGAGGGTGCTGGGAGGGACCAGCTGCTGCTTCCTGTCCACCTACAGAACCGGGAGGGGCTTTTTGTCTTTTAGACAGACATTAACTTCCGTGTTGTGGGACTCGAAGGAGCAGCTCACTCACATCAGAGTGCTCAGTGGGCTTGGAACTAACTGCCAGCTCCTCTCCCAAAAGTAAATATGGTGGCCATATCATAATCTCAATGAATGGAAACGTCCCTCAGATTAGATAGTATTTTAATTGTCTGGGAGTAAGAAGTGCATCCCACATCAGGTATTAGAGTATTGGAAATGGTCTTGGGGTTTACTTGGAGATTCTTCAGTCTATAAAATGTTTGCTGTGCTGGAAAGAGGCCCTGGACTCACTCCCCAGAATGCAATAAGAAGGTGGCCTACATGCTCTCATAATTCCAGGGCTGGGGAGACAGAGCCAGGAGGATCCTTGGTGTTTGCTAGCTAACTAGCCTCAGGCACTTGGCAAGCTCCAGGTTAGTGAGAGACTCTGTCTTAAGAGAGGTGGGCGGCACCTGGGAAATGATGCCTGACACTCGACATCGGCCTTGATATGTACAAGCACAAAGTGCGCAGATGAGACATGCATGTGCACATGTACAGAGAGAGAGAGGGGTGGGTGGGTGGGGTATCTACAAGTCACAGCTGTCTCTGTTCCAGTCTTCTTCTTCTACTACTCTATAATCTCTCTGTGCCTCAGTTTCTTTGCACTATGGAAGACTGTAACTGAAGATCTTTGGGGCAGGCCTTACTGGGAGCACTGACTTATCACTAGTGCCACCCTTTGAGGAAACAATTCGGAAACACTCTGCAAATGTTACTTGGGAACAAAACCCACTTCTTTTCCTATCTGTCCTGTTCTTCATTATAGCTAAGTGATATCTTAATTCTTCATCGTGATTGTCTAACGCTTCCAGCTGAGAGGTCGCTGGTCTTCCCCAGGGAAAGGACTGGTCTTCCCACCGAGGGATGGAGGAGCCTTGTGAGAAGGTGAAGGCAGCAGTGCACAGGGAAGGGAGGCACTGAGGGGCAGACGTCAGGGGTAGGAAAATGTCCTGCGCGCTGGGGAAACTGAGGGTGGCATAGCTGACTATAACTTCCTATAACAAACCAGGACCTCTCCTATCAAACGAAAGGTCAGCTGGGGTTGGAGGTGGGATAATGTTGAGCACACATTTCTCCACAGAGGGCTTAAAAAAATCCCCAAATAAATCTAAAATGGGTTTTTACCATGACATATGATTCTCAGATATAAAATATTACATTCTGAAGGGTACTATCTGTTCTGCAAAATGTCGAGGTGGTCTGTCACCTATGGTTTTGATAACGTAAACACCACGATTTTCTTATAAAATAATGCAGATTTGTGGCAGAAAGCCTCAAACCAGGCAAGTAATAAAGGGAAGAAATGGCGGGGAGGGTGCTTGGGAGCAGCAGGCTTCTGAGTGCTCACCTCCTGAAAATTAAATTCTGCTCAGATATTAGATTTTGTTGGTAGATATCAGGAAATGTGAGTTTTGGTATGGATATACAGATTTATACTTTGTTATTAGCTTTCATATTGTGTTAGGCTCATGAGTAAACAAGACAGAATTAAACTCAAAAAATGGGATGATTTTAGGTTTTCCAAAGGGTTCACAGAGCTTCCTTCTGTATCCCTTATCCACAGTCCCCTAATGTCACCCTCTCATGTTACCATGGCAACAGTCCAGGATGCAAGCCTATGCTGTTTGTTACAGTCTTGTTCTTATTTCTGTAGCTACCACCTCAGACAATCAACTTACTCAGAAAACACACTGATTTGGATAATTTACGGAGGATTTCAACTGACTGTTTGGCCTTGGGCCATGTCTCATGGTAGTAGATCACCATGACAACACCTCATGGTTGTAGATCACCATGACAAGACCTCATGGTTGTAGATCACCAAGACAACACCTCATGGAAAGCTACCCTAGTGGAGCAAGTGTTCACCTCACATCTGGGACATCATTTCTTCCTTGGGACTCCAGGACCAGAAGACCCCCTACAACATCTGCCTCTACAGCTACAAACTAGTGACCCCTACACAATGTCACACAGGACCCTTATGACCCCAACCACACAGGTGCTTGTCAGTGAACTCTGCAGTCTTATTTGGACTGAGGTTTGCTTTTGGATAGTTTCCACACCTCCCTCCTGATCATTTCTCAGAGCAGGTGTGATGGCTACTGTTAAGTGTCATTATGACTGGACTGAGAGGCTTTGATAAGGACAGAGCTCTGGGTGTGTCCCCAAAGGTGTTTCCAGGAGAGCTTTGGGGTCTGTCCCAAAAATAGAAGCAGACTGACAGGGGAAAACTCATGTATCTTGGGCACTGCCCAGTAGGTCTGAGACCTGAGAGCAGAGGGAGAAAGCTACACGATTCACCTCAGACTTCCTCCCTCCTTCCCACCTACACTGCCCTACACTGGAGTTCAGGTTCTCCAGCCTTTCATCCTGGGATTTGTACCGAAACCCCCAAGGGCTCTGTGGCATTTGGCCTTGAACTGGGGCTTCTGTCAGCATCCTTGGGAATGGGGATCCTGGACTGGGACTGAGCCATCCTCTCCTCTAACTGTCCAAACCTCACCCATAGGCATCGTTAAGGCAATTTCTAATAACCTCACTCTAGTTAATTCGTGCCTGACCAATGCAGTATCTGTTGAAGCCCTTAGATGTGCTGCATGTCCTGCTTAAATACAGTAAATTGTTTGACAAGAATCAGTCTCCTCATGTTTCTGAGCCTCATTTACATTGAGAAAGAACATGAGTGTTATCAAACGTGCTCTTAAGAGCAGTGCTGTGGACAGGACTCTGTAGGAACAGTGCAGCTGGTGACCTCATGCTGGTGACGGCCACCTTTACTAAGGGAATCCACATACTGAAGCTCCCATCTGTGTCAGTCACATGACTGTGGCTCTGATAAAACACCATTGCCAAAAGCAACAAAAGAAGAAATGGAGTATTTAGGCTCATAGTTCCAGAAAGGGTAGGGTCCTCCATGGTGGAGAGGACACTGTGGGGAGGACACAGTGGGGAGGACACAATGGGGAGGCCACGGTGGGGAGGACATGGTGGGGTCGACACAGAGGTGAGGACATGGAACGGAGGACATGGAAGAGAAGACACAGAGGGGAGGACACAGAGGGAGGACACAGTGGGGAGGGCACTGTGGGCTGGACACAGAGGGGAGGACATGGTAGGGAGGACACAGAGGGGAGGACATGGAAGGGAGAACACTGAGGGGAGGACATAGAGGGGAGGACACAGTGGAGTGGACACTGTGGGGAGGACACGGTGGGGAGGACATGGTGGAGTGGACACAGAGGGGAGGACACGGTGGGGAGGACATAGTAGGGAGGACATAGAGGGGAGGGCATGGAGCGGAGGACAAGGAAGAGAAGACAGAGGGGAGGACACAGAGGGAGGACACAGAGGGGAGGACATGGAAGGGAGGACACTGAGGAGGGGACATGGAGGGGAGGACACAGTGGGAGGACACAGAGGGGAGAACACGGTGAGGAGGACTCGGTAGGGAGGACACACTTGCTGAGACCATGCAGGAGGAATGACAAATACCTTTAGAACTCATGGAATGCAGCCTATAGGTTACCACGGCCACATGGATGGGTCTTGGTGTGGCCCAACCCCAAGGACTCTGTGTCCTGAGGACCTTATGCTGTTATAGATAGAGCTCTGCTCTGCTTGCTGCCCTCACATCCCTCCTAATCTAAGAATTATGTAGGAACTTTAAGTGGGCAGTGTCTCTGGCACTCACAATAATAGTGCTTGGTCTCATTCAGGCACTGCTGCTGGAGCAGAGTAATGATTCAGTCACCACTCTAGGAAAGAACTTGAGATGTAGACTGCCAGCTATGTTACCACCCTTAGAAAACTTTGGAAGAATAAAGTTGTTAGTGAAGCTAGGTTGAGATGGTTTTGCTACTGGCTCTGATGTAGAAAATCTTAGGGAACAATTAGAAGTTCAGAAAGGCACACTCTTATTAGTTAAGCTAGGGACGTTTTATGATCAGGGAACAAGAACAACGGCGGCACTGGATGACGTGACTCTCACTGAGGCTGCACTGGTGATGACTGATTTCTTGTACCCATGTTTGCCCTCGGCTTCCTGATATGACTTATTAAGAATTTCTGATGAGTAGACAAGTGTTCTGAGGATTTAAGATAGATATGACTGACTTTTAGATGAAGGTTTAAGATTTTTACAAGATCACTTTCAAAGATGAATAATAAAACAGTTACTCCTTTCTTTGTAACCACACGTTGCTGCCTGCCAGCAAGAAGATCTAGCTGAGAAAACTACCTTGCTTGCTCACACTTTGTTGATCTATAAAAAGTTGCTTGATTATAAACGTACGTGGGGTTTTGAGAATAATTTGTTTTCCTTACCTGTACTTGTAAGGGTATCGGAAAACACATTGTTTTTTCATAATCATCCACTAGAAAAAAATTAAATTGTAATCACATTGTAATTGTATACTACTTAAAAGATTTTTCTGGGATATATAAGCTATGGATGGAAGAAGAAAGTATGGTGTGATTGGAACATTGTTTCTCCCATGCACCAATTGTGGGTTTATGTATGTACGTGTGTAATACTTGGAGCCTGCTTGTTGGAGCTTTGCTCTAACCATTCTATGTGTGAATATGTATCTGTCTGTCTGTGGGTCTGTAGATCTTTAGGGGTGTGTGTGTGTGTGTGTGTGTGTGTGTGTGTTTGTGTATGTATGTATGTATGTATGTGTGCATATATATTTGTGTGTATGAAGTTATTGGACTCTGTCTTTTGTTTTGTCCATACAGACAGAGTGTGTGTGTGTGTATGTGTGTGTGTGTGTGTGTGTGTGTACGTATGTATGCATATATATTTGTGTGTATGAAGTTATTGGACTCTGTCTTTTGTCCATTCAGTGTGTGTGTGTGTGTGTGTGCGTGTGTGTGTGTGTGTATGAATTTTCCTTCTCTTTTTCACTGGCCCCAAGGAGTTAAAAAAGTTCACATTTTTTTTCTGCTGGCCACAGAGTGCCAGCCCCAGTAAATTATGCTTTGTTCCCTCAGAGTAAAGTCTGTTGATTGACTTCTCTGATCGCTGACTGCTTTTGGCAGCAGCCCCTGTAGGTATCTGGATCACCCTGGTCAGTGGCCCTAAGCACTGACCTCCAGTGGCTGGCTGCCTTGGTTTACCCACCACACGGATGCCAAAGCCTGTCATTGGCACACAGTGTGGAGGACATGGTGCTAAGCAGGCATGGTAGCAGGACCAAGAAGATGGATGACCACAGTTTTCCACTGCACACAGAGAACAGGAAGTGGGGTCTAAAACCTTAAAACCCCACCTATTTCTTCCAGCAAGACTTTATCCCCTAAAGGTTCCCTAACCTCTCTCCAAGCAGGGTCCTAGTAGAAAGAGATGGCACACTCAATTGGGGCAGCAGAGGACTCTGGGAGACAGCTCTTTTGCAAACAGCCCATCTCCCTTCTTCGCACAATTTATAAAAGCTCATTGTATTCCTTATTGTGCAGCCTGACTTATTTTGAATATCCCACATATTTTAAGATTCTCTAATGTCTAAGCTAGCAGCACACTCCATTTCCATTTTTAATTGCTTGACAGTTTTATACATTTATATAATGAAGTTCCGTCATTCCCACACACCATTCCTCTGCCCCCTCATGTCTAGCCATCTCCCGCTGGCTACCTTTTCATTCAGTCTTTACTTACTACTCTATGAGGAGTGGGCACCCTCTATTCTTGACTCAGCCTTAGGGTTTTACTGCTGTGAACAGACACCATGGCCAAAGCAACTCTTACAAGAATGACATTTAATTGGTGCTGGCTTACAGGTTCAGAGGTTCAGTTCATTATCATCAAGGCAGTAGCATGGGAGCATCCAGGCAGGCATGGTGCAGGCAGAGCTGAGAGTTCTTTCTACATCTTCATCTCAAGGCTGCTAGCAGAATACTGACTTCCAGGCAGCAAGGCTGAAGGTCTTAAAGCCAATGCCCACAATGACACACCTATTTCAACAAGGCCACACTCACCCCAACATGGCTACTCCCTCTAATAGTGACACTCCCTGGGCATATACAAACCAAGACACTAACTTTATCACATCTTTCTGGCAAAACAACTAAAACTGTCTCCTTAAACTTTGTTCCTAAAATTATTTGAATTATATAAAATCATTAGTTCATCCAACAGCATTAATTCATGAAAAGGCCAACTTCAGGTTGATCTGCAGGAAACTTGCCCAATAGGGCTGATGACCAAGGACCATTAGGCTATGCAACAATGACAGGAACGACATCAGCGGTGAGAAGCAATCCTGGAATGAAGTCTCTGGGGCTGTGCCTCTCCAGAGTGCACCCATGGCAACCACGCAAAATGGTGGGCCATCTCCAGGAAACTCACTTGCTTGCCATAGCCTTCCCTAGATGGCTTCTGTCAATCCATGAAAGCTAGAGAGATAGCTTATTGGAAAGTGTGTGGTACCTCATAAACACCCCTCAATATTCTGTGTGTGATTACCTCAGGAGGATGCAGGGTTTGAAATAACTCGTTTTTAGAGGAGAGCTTGGTTAATGTTTCTTCTCTGTGAAAGAAGTGCTGAAATGTTACCCCTCTGGACACAGAGTAGGAAGAAAAGGTGCTAAGGGGGACCCCAAAAGCTGCCATCATGCCTTCAGGTCTGGGCAATGGGAAGGGCTGCTGAGGTGCACTTGTGTAAGGTTGGTTCTCTGTGGGTGTTCCCTAGGGAGGTCATGCCTAGCCTCCCATCTCATTGCTGAGTCTTTCTAAAGACCCCAGGAGTTTCAGCCTTTGTGGTTTCCCAAGGCTGGGTGTGGTTTGCATACAACCATAGTTTCAGAGGCCAACTCACGCAGTGGACAGCATGGTAGTCCATTCTATTCTCACCCAGCCTTAGACCATAGACCATGTCTTAATTTCTCTTCTGTCACTTTAATAAAACATCCCAACAAAAGCAAGTTACAGGTGAAATGCTGTATTTTATCTCAGCTCAGGTTGCAGTTCATCAGGACAGGAGCATCTCAGTACAGTCAGAATACAACCTTGGAGGGTTCATGCAAGTGCTCAGCTCATTTTCTCCACTTTTAATACAGACCAGGATTGCTTGCCTAGGGAATGCTGCCACCCACAGTGGACAGGTCTTCCCATTTGAATTAACAACATACCTGAAGGTCTATCTCACTGGTAACCACAGATTCTGTCAAGTCAACAATTAACACTAACCATCACAGGCTAGAAGGTGATCAGAGAGATTCAGATCTAAATGAAGTCAGAAGCAAACACCTCCAGAAGCAGACACCTCCAAAACCACAGGGCAAGCCAGGTGGTAAGATCAATGGTTTTTGATTCATCCCCTGAGGTGGAGCTCTTCAGGCAGTAGAGCCACTGTGCAACAGACTATATGGTTGTATTCTATAGATCATGGAGAATTATTTGCTTTCCCAAGATACTCATTTAATTTGCTATTTAATAAATTAGACTATATACATAAATGTATCATATAATATTCACTAAAATTCAAGTGGGGAAAGTCTAGAAACTGAAACTAGGATGTTTGCAAAATTACTGAAGTTCTGTTTCACAATAAGTGAACCAAAATTTATAGTTTCACACTATTCAGGGTCCCCTAACTTCCCTCCATGATTTGTTAACCAATTTATGCTTTGTGTTCAATTGATGCCAAAATAATTGAATTCCCTTTTAAAGGTAAGAAACATGTATGGGTCTAGCAAACATAACAATATAGGAAGAAAGGATGTCTTCAGGTTGGTGGATTGGCTATTTGTCCCACTAAAAGGTTTTAGGAAGCCAGTAAATAGCAAGAGAGATTGGAAAGTACAGTTAGGATGAACTATGGAGAGAGAAAGCCCCTTCAGTCCTTACCTGCCAATTCTAATGAAAACCACCACAAACTCTCCAGCTGTTCTATTCCCATGTTTCACTGCACTGGTTCTTTTTTAATCTTCATTTTTAATTCACTCATTTATTTTGTCTTGAGAGCTTAATTAAGCCCTATGGTGGGCAGACATTTCTGAACACAGTGATTCACTCTTTAATGCAATGCTGTGGTTGGAGGCTTAGGAAGCATAAAGGGGAAGGGAATATTTGGTTTTCTTCACTTGCTAAAGGGATTCAAGGACCAATTCAAATGCTGTTGAAATTATAACAACATTTCCAAAAGTGACACTTAAAAGCAAATGGTTTGTACAAGTGTAAGCATTAGCATATAGGAGCCTTGACCATTGCAAATGTCCCTCAAATGAACTGTGTATTTTTGTGAGTATAACAGACAGCGTTAATGATTTAGAAGGCTGCTGACTGGGATTAATGTCTAGAAACCTCTGGATATTTTAAAATACAACGACTTGGAACATGGTATTTTTCTGCCTGTGGGTTTTACTACACAACAAATTATGTGATATAGTTTTTATTGTAGGGAAAAATCAGTTAACATTAAAATGTCAAAGAAGTGCTCTAGCAGAGGACATTGGCACCAGCCTGCAATCCTGGCTACTACAGAAGCTGAGGCAGAAAGATTGAGGGCCACCTTGTACAACTTAGCAATATCTTGCCTCAGAATAACATTTAAAGCGTGTAGGTGAGGCTCCATGGGGCACTTGCCTATCATGTGTAAGACTCAGTTCTATCTCTGACCATGCAAAACAAGTCTCAACACCCCAATCACCAATCACCAACAACCAATCACCGACCACCAACCACCAACCACCAACCACTAATCACCAACCACCAATCACCAACCACCAACCACCAACCACTAATCACTAACCACCAGTCACCAATCACAAACCACCAACCACCAATCACCAACCACCAATCACCAATCACCAACCATCAACCACTAATCACCAACCACCAATCACCGACCACCAATCACTGACTACCAATCACCAACCACCAATCACCGACCACTAATCATTAACCACCAATCACTGATCAACAACCACAAATCACTATTATAAGTAATTGGTTTATAGTCCTATGTCATTAGTTAAAAAGGGTATCATATGATAATATCATGTATAGCTCACTGAGTAAAAGATCTCATAGAATATTCTTCTAAAAATAAATAATAATTAATGACTGACTGATTGTTCATGTACCATGTAGCAGACATGAGGAACCAGGGATATTATGGGTGTAAAAACATTCTTGTGGAACTGTGATCTGCCAGGTTAGTAGAGGACAGGCACTGATGAAGCAGCAAAGTGAGTGTGGCTGGTGTGTGAGCTGGTGTGTGAGCTGGTGTGGGAGCTGGTGTGGGAACTGGGTGAGAGCTATGGTGGGAGCTGGGGGGTACCTTGCATCATTTGGAGAGTCAAGAGGTCTTGCTTGGAGAAGGGACCATTGGTGGGACTTAGCTAGGGAGAGTGGGTCCACCAGACAAGACAGTTGCAGCACCTCCTCTTCAGCACTAAAGACCACATTGTGTTTATTTGCCACATTTGCTAACCCATTTCTCTACTGCTTACCATCAAGGCTTCTTCCATAATGGAGCCATTGGATAGTAGTGCAGTAAACACTGAGAGGTGGCATCTCTGTGCTATGCTAACTTGGAGTCATGTGGGTCAACACCCAGGACATGTTCTCTTCATATCAGTAACCACAGAAGACCCATTTCACCCATACGCACTGACTGGCCTTACACTTGAGAGAGCTGTCAAAATTCAACTGTTGTATGTGACTAATTAGCATAGTGTCTGTAAGATACTTAATAAAGATGAAGGACGTCACTGGTTCTGTGTTTCCAGGATCCTGCACCTAAGACACATGTCATGAAAACTTAAAATAGACAGAGTAGATTCCCCCCACAACTCCAGTGCATCTCAGGGCACCACATTCCAAGAAAGAAAAGGGAAACTGTATTGGATGATGAGTTAATTTCCGGGATATATAAGTAACTCCCATCACTCAAAAAGTTAGCTTAATTAAAAGATGATGGGCAAAGGATTTTAAGAACCATTTCTCTGAAGATGATTTGCAAATGGCCAGCACACATTAAAACTTTCAATGCTGCCAAATCCAATAAAAATTACAGAAAAGTATCTCCCCCAAATCATTAAAATAGTGACAACTAGCAAAACAAGAGCAAAATTAAAACCCACAAAAATAGCAATTGCTGGTGAGGATGTAGAAAAACTCGAACCCTGATATTTTGGTAGCCCTGTATAGCGTACAGCCACTATGCAGACACAGTAGGGTATCCCTTAAGAGAAACGAAAGAAACACAAAACAAAACAAGAACACGCGCCCTAAAACTGAACCTACTATATGGCCTGAAATAAGAATCTTAAGAAAGTAATTACCCAACTGTCTCCATCATGGTACCAGCAGCAACAGCCAAGGAGGGAGCAAGGCAGGGTTCGCCCTCAGGGAAATGGATAATGGTGATGTAGTAAAGCACACAGTGACGTCGCTCAGTCTCACGAAGGAGGCTCTGACGCATGCTACCGTGCAGAGGACACCGGCGATATCATGTTCAGCAAAGTCAGCCAGTCACAAAAGCACAAACGCAAGACCTATCCCTGCGGAGTCCCCAGAGTAACGAAGCTCACAAAGTCTGAAATGGTTGCCAAGGCTGGACGGAGGGAGTTTAATGGGCAGAGTTTCAATTCTGCAAGATGAAAATATCATGGAGTTTGTTCCACAACACGACTACACCAAGAGATGCATTTGGAAATAACTAAAGTGCTAAATTCAATTTTGTGCTCTTAAAAATAGAAACGTAGAAAGAAATAATACCAAATAGTGTGGCCTGAGAGGCTGAGTGTTCTTTGATGAGGAAGACGTAAGAAGTGGTGGTGTGTCACATATGTCCTCTTCCTTCTGAACAGAGATCCTCCAAGCAAGTCGGGCAAAAGAGGACTCCACAGGCCAGACGAAGGGCCAGTGTGTCTCTGTAACTGGCTGTCATGGAACTCCAAAAAGAGTTTCATGACTGAAGCCTGAATTGGCTCTGTGAGAATTGCTGCCTTGTTCCTGGTTAATGTAGTCAGTTATTTTATATGCTAACTAGGTCAAGTCTTTCTGGAATAAATATAGCGTCCCCTCCCCCAAATGTGGAAGAGGAAGATTCATTTTCAAGTCGGGTTGAATAGAACATTGAAATTGTAGTTTGAATGCAGTGCTGAGAAGGGTCTCAAGCAGAGAGATAAAGGTTATGAAGGATTAACAGAACGACACTGCTCGAATCATATTTACCCACAACCAGGGATAGAACTCTCATTCTAGCGTCACCTGGGAAGAGAATCCCAATAGAGATTGCCTACTGTTTGGTTAGAATTTTTACTGCTGCGATAAACGACCATGACTACAGGCAACTCGGAGAGGAAAGGGTTTATTTCAGCTTCGAGTTCCACAACACAGTCCAAGACTGAGGAAAGCCAGGGCAGGAACTCAGACTAGGCAGGAATCTGGGCCAGAACTGATGCAGTGGATCCAGGCTTAGAATTTTTTGCAGCCTATTTTTAATAAGGGTTCAACCTCTGCTCTAGCCCGACACCCAGCCAAGGTAGTAGAAGAGAAAAGCTGTTAGGATATGGGGGAAGTGAACCATTTCAGCAATAGTTCTTTGGGGGACAAGATCGGTCTTCTTCCTCAGCAGATCAGTCCCATAGCAAACAAATATGACTTATCGGCTCCAGACCAGTCCTCTAGACAGGCAATCAGCACAATGAAGCTTTATCCAGCGGCTGCTGTCCAGTGCTGAAGGCAGGCAGCCGGCACACCCGAAATGGCAGCTGCTGTCCAGTGCTGAAGGACGCGTTAGGCTCACCAACCGGCCTGAGGTGAGGCTGTGCAAGCAGCATACTGCTACAGAAACCTCACGAGCAGTTCTTGGGCAAGCTTCTCTCAATGGCGGTATTCGGAGCAAACCAAACCAATGCTCAGTGCTCATGTCCAACTGTCTCTCAGTCATCTCCACTTCAGAGGGGTACTGCTCACTGGCTTGCTCCTCATGCCTTGGTCAGCCTACTTTCTTACAGCACCCAGGACCACCAACCAGCCCAGGGGTGGGTGCACATACAGAAACTTGGCTGCGGGCTGGCCCAAAGACCAATCTAGTGGAGTCGTTTTCTCAATTGAGGTCCCTGCTTCTGAAATGACTCTAGGTTGTGTAAAGTTGACACAAAACTGGCCATCACCTCTAGATAGGACCGGTCTGTGGGTATGTCTTTGAAGGAGTATCTTATTTAAATTAGTTGATTGGGAAGACCCAGCGCACTGTGGGAAATACCATTCATTCCCTAGGCAGGGTTCCTGAACTGAATAGGAATAGAAAAATTGAGCTGAGCTCAAGGAAACAGGCAAAGGAGTACACATTCATTCATTTTTCTATGCTCTTTACCGTGGATATAATCAGACTGTGTTTCAAGCCCCTGCTTTGACTCCCCACAATTACAGACCACAGCCTGGAGTTGTGGGTGGAAATGAGCCCTTTCTCCATTAAGTTGACTTTTTGTAAAGGTTTTCATCAGAGCGTCAGAAGTTAAACTGGGGAAGACTCTGTGAATGGAGTCTGGGACATGGGTGCTCCTGTTGCTCCACTAGAATAGTCCTTGTTTATTGTGGGTGAGCCAACAGGACGGAAGGGAGGCCTAATGTGGTGACATCTCCAGAACAAATGGCATTTGGTCCTCAGCTCCAATCGAGCACCATAAGAAACGCTATGGGTGTGATAGCAGATGGGAGGGGGGAACTAGATCAGCCTGGGTGACGTCGCGGCTCAGAAGAGGGAGCTGTGTCTGTGTTACTCTCTCCTGTGGGCCATAGGCTGACCCACAGCTATTGGAAACATGCGCCCTTTCTACAACTGACTATGTCTCAGGCCTACTTTCTCCTCCTCAGCCTTGGCTTCAAGCCTGTATTCTTTCCCGGGAGCTCTGAGAAATATATCAAACCAGATGCTGTTCATTGCTTCTCCGAGGGATCCCTCCACTGGGACATGGCATTTCTACACAGGTCCTAACTCCTCAGTATTATTCATTGTGATTTCAGCCTGCTTTTCTGAGGATGCTGTCTTGACGTTCCCCTCTGCTCTTCACCAGGAAGTATGAGCCAAAGCCACATGACTCCAGAGCTGACATTCCAGAACACACCCTGTACAACCCCCCTCCATGCTGGGTTACACGTGGGACCACCGTCTTCATTAATCTAAGGACACAGCATGTCTGCCGCAGGTCTAGCCACCAGTTCCTGCTTTCCTCTCAGAGTTGTAAGATTTGGCAGAGAAAGACTTCAGGATCCTCTCTCTGGTGCCAGGTGCTGTGAACTTCCTTCCTGTGTGTGATTTTGGTGAGGAGTCTCAATGGAGGTCCCTGCTTCTGAAATGACTCTAGCTTGTGTCAAGTTGACATAAAACTAACCATCACCTCTAGGTAGTTTCCCCAGCTCACTGTGGGAAACACCATTCATTCTCTAGGCAGGGTTCCTGAACTGAATAGGAATAGAAAAATTGAGCTGAGCTCAAGGAAGCAGGCAAGGGAGTACACATTCTATAGCATGCTCATTCTATATATGAGGAGTCTTTCCTATAGCTGTGACCTAACATCTGTCAAGGAACAACTTAAGAGAATGAGGGCTTATTTGGGTTCACAGTCAGAGGGTATACAGTCTTGCAGTCGAACTGGCACAGTTGCAGTGGGAGGCTGGTTGCACGCATCCAAAATGGTCAGGTGTCGATGCTGACACTCAAATGAGACCTATCTCCTTTTATTAAGTCCAAGACTCTAGCTTTCTGCCACTTTCCTGTAAAATGGGTCTCCATATCTCAGACAGTCCTCTCTGGAAATGACCTCAGAGACACGTCCAAAGGTGTGTTTCGTGAACATCTTGAATGTTACTGGGTCTAATCACATTGGTCATTGAAGTCTCTAGCATGCAGTAGACCTTAGGAGTAGTGTATTCCCTCTCAGAACAGGTCTGTGGTGTCAAATGCAAGGAGCTGGCTGGCTGTTTCCCCTCCAATGCAGGGCTTAGAGACAAGGAAGGTGTAACTCCTCTACAGAGGCCTGCAGGGCATCTTGAATGGGGCCGCTCTGTTCAGCCAGTCATGGGTCTGTCTAAGGTGCTGAGTTTCCAGTCACAATGACTTTCCCTTTCTGTTGCCTGCACTGATTTTTGCCTCTGATGGTGGAGTCGCAGCTGCCACAGGCTTTACAGAAGTGTTTTCTGAGAAGGCATGAGGATGTGTCCAGGGTCTACCTTTTTGGGGGTTTTGCACAGTTGGGCACTGTCTAAGCAGCCCAGCCCTGTAGTGTGCCTTCATTTGCTTATACAGAACACACGTGTGAATCCACACATCTGTTATTATGACGCTGCTACATCTGTCCTTTTATTATGACGCTGCTACATCTGTCCTGCTCAGTAACCATGGAAGCTGAGGGTCCATCTCTTTCAGAAAGTTTTTTATCCGCTCCTAACTGCCCCTCACCCCCTATGCCCTGTTATATTTATGTAATTTTACCTTTTTGGCGGTGCCAAGACCATTTTGTCCCATTTCTATTTTTGGTATATGCCCCCTAAAATATCTTCGGGTGCCTCCACCTGGGAAAGCGTAATGAGTACTTATCTACAGAAGTTCCGGACACCTCCGGAAGCTTCAGCGAGCAGAGACTGGATAAACAAAGCCTCCCTTCCTATTAATTATACCTGGATATTTGACTCATCCAGGAGGAGAAGAAAATTAATGAGAATAAAAATTAAAGGTAAAATAAGGCAGGAAAATCATGCAAAGGTAACAGGGGGGAAATGGCCACTATTACGAGGCCGAATTGACTAGTGGAGTGTGTGGGTGACACGTACAGGAAGTGGTTGCAGGGGGCAGAGTGGGGGAGAAACCAGGGTGAGCAGATGACTCACACATCAACAGAACAATAAGCCTTACTGTGTGAGAGACGCTGCCCAGCCAGCTCGGTCCACCATCGGGCTTACTGGTCTGCTGTTTTGTCATGGAGTCAGATTCCTCCACCTTATTAAATTGTCTGTTTTACTTTAAGATGACATCTCCACCATGCTTAAAGATGACGGGGGAAACAGGTTCATAAGAAGAATCCTCCAGGCGCAAGAGAATTTCCTAAGGCATTGTGATAGTTTGGATATGAAATGCCCCCGTGGGCTTACATGGTGTCTGAACACTTCGTTTCCAGATGGTGGCACTGTTTCAGGAAGTTGTAAGATACACAGGAAGTGAGCCCACGATGCAGGAAGTGAGTTGCTGGGTATCGGGCCTAAAGGGTTATAGGTTGGTCCCAGTTCCCTTTTCTTCCTGGCCCACTGAGATACGAACAAGCATCTGAATACTCCTACCACCCTACAGCTTCCTACTGTCATGGCTTCTCTGCCGTGGTGGACTGGGGGCCCTGCAAACTGTGAGTCAAACTAAACTCTTTTTGTCAGGTATTCATCCCAGAGATGAGAGAAAAAAATGGAGGTGGGCAGATGCCCTTCCAACAGCAGAAGCAAAGCAAAAAAAATAACACAGAACATTGGGAGATTTTATAGATGTAAGATTTAGGAAGTCTCTTGGATTGAGGGTAAAGTACTTTTTGAATACACACAAGTTCAGATCCCCAGGGTTATATACATGCTTGCTGCTGGTATTACAGAGTCGGGTGGATACTAGTGGCTTGCCGGCTAGTCAGTCTAGCTGCTATGGGGACTTTTAAGTCCAGTCAGAGACCCTGTCTCAAACATAAGTTCAAGAAGAATTCAGGAAGGTCCTACCATCAAATTGTGGCCTCCACATGTGCCATACATGTGAACACCCCTGACACATGCACAGACATGTAACATGCACATGCATATACAAGTGAAAGATTTCTAAGCCTGCCAGCGTTTTCTTACTAGTATTATATCTTCATGTTTATTCTATCCTCCAAACTGCATCTGTGAGAGCTGGGAGCTGGATGGCTCTGTAGTCTGAGTCCACTCAGAAGAGGAAGATGGTAGGGTAGGGTATGGAGAGACAAGGTGGGGACAGGAAATACCTCTTCTGAGCTATGTGGTCACTCTCCCTTCCCAGTAGAATCTCATCATTGAGGAGCAGAGTTCTCTCAAGCTGCCTGAGAGGGTAGGACACAGCAGTTGTTAATAGAAGCCCAGTGAGGACAGACTTATTGTGTGGTCGTCATGTTCTGGGCAGGTGGATGGTCCTCACAGATGAGAGCACAGAATGTGGCAGAAGGGAATTTCCCCCCAGGATGGAGAAGTCAGAATTTGAGGCTGTCTTGTTCTGAGATTGAATTCTGTCCTGTAAGCCATGCAGTTTGCTTGACTCTAGGACATATTTCCTTGACACAAACATCCTGGGACATAGTTCAGATTGATCTTCCTTCTCTTTCCTGAGAATCTGTTGTCCAACCATCCTTGAAGAGTTACTAGAAGCAGGCTCTGTGATGGGCTCAGAGTTTATGAAAACACAGGTCTGTCTGTAGGAGGTCAAGGGCAAGTGATGAAGCAGCCATGGCAGCCCTAGAGAAGTGTGTCACAGGACGGTGACCCAGGCTGGACTTGAGAGCTGAGCAAGAAAGAGCATCTTACTGTCCTACTGTTACTCACTCTGTACGGCGTTCTTAAGATGGCTCTCTGTCCCTGTCCCCTCCCCCTCCTCCATGTTTAAGTCCTCTGTTTCAAAGTTCCGAATTTCAGGATAGAGTAGATCTGCCACGTTTCCCAACCTTATCTCCCCATTCCTTGTTTGGCATCTCACTATTGAGCTTTTAATTTTTTTTGCTTATTTATTTATTTACTTATTTATGTGCATGTGTGTACACGTGCGCATGAATACCTGTTTGTGTGTGTGTGCACATGTGTCTCTATGTGTGTGCGCATGCATGTGCATGTGTGTGTCTGTGTGTGCATGTGTCTGTGTGTGTGCATGCACATGTGTGTGCGTGTGCACATGTACATGTGTCTGTGTCTGTGTGTACGTGTGTGTGTGTGTGAATGTGCACATGTGTATACTAGGATGTACATGTGGAAATCAGAGGAAAAGCTGATGAAATTGGCTTTCTCTTCCACTGTGTGGGTCCGAGGGAACAAACTCAGGTCATCAGGAACTTTACCCACTGAGCTGTCTCTTCAGTCCCCACTGCTGTACTTTTTACTGTTCCTCTACTATTTCTGTCCCATGGAACTCTAAATATGACCTGGCCTGCTTAGCATGGGCACACAGATGAGCCATGACCAATTAGCCTAGTCCACATCTTTATCTAAAAGGCTTAGAAAAGGGCCAGCAATTTAGACGTAAAGCAGAATGGTTGTTGGATCAGGGGAAGCAGAAACACCTTCTATTAAGGTTCCCGGACAACAAGACCCGCCCTGTATATGCTGGGCTCCTACAGAAGGCAGGCTGCCTAAGAGTGAAGCTTGCCTAGAAGAGAAAGAACTAAGCCAAGGGCCCCCTTGTCTCAGGCCCAGCTTTGTCTGGCCACATGTGCGAGCTTGGAGCTTTCTCCCAGTCTCTAACAGTGCTTCAGCATACAGAAAGAACTCCAGACATTAGTGTGACTTGTAGCTTGTGGCTGTTGTACAGTGTGTTTTTGTGGGAGACCTGGGTTGGGGGAGTGACTGGCTGGGTAAGATCTAGAGTACTCAGTTCCATGGCTGTAACCTCAGCTCTGTCACACTCCACCTGACACTCACCACTGAAGCCACCAGCTTTATTTCTCTAGAGTACGTAGATTGTGAGTTCTCTGGTTTCAGTGTCTGCAACATCACTCTGTTCTAATGTTGCTGGCTCCTGGTGGTATCTGTTTTAAATGTCATGTTGCTTGTCCCTGGTGGCATCTGTTTTAAGTGACCAGTTGCTGGTCCCTGGTGGCATCCTTTCTAAGGGCCATGTTGCCAGTCCCTGGTGTCATATGTTCTAAGGGCCATGTTGCCAGTGTCTGGTGCTGTCCTCAATGGTAAGAAACACTAATGATTTGAGTTTTCAAACCTGTAAAAATGTGAGATAAATGTCAACAAATCGGTCCTCTGAGATGCTGGCCTCCGTCAGTTCCTTGTGGTCCTCTGAGACCCTGACACCCATCAGTTCCTTGTGGTCTTCTGAGACCCTGACACCCATCAGTTCCTTGTGGTCCTCTGAGATGCTGACACCTGTTGGTTCTTCATGGTCCTTTGAGATGCTGACACCCATCAGTTTTTTGCAGTCACCACAAATGACTTCAATCCAAACAAGACAAACTTTCCGTTATTATTCAGCACCTGCCTCAATCCTCCTGAGATCATTGCTAGCTGAAGAACAAGCCTGGCAACTCTCTGCTTCTATCTGCATGCTTTCCATAAATTAGATACCATAAGAATCCACCAAAAAGTCCAACCCCTTACCTATGCCTTGGTGCCCCTGGTCTACGGGAATGAGGAGGTGCTATGCTGGTGGCCACTGAAGGATTCTCAGGTAGGAGTGCATGCCACTGGTGAGCTCATAGGCTCTTCTGACTACAGAGATCATCTGTGTGCTGTATGGATGCCTCACCTGTCAATTAAAATACCGATAGCCTATGGCTTAAGGAAATAGAGGTGGGACAGAATTCTGGGAGAGAAGGAGGTGACGAGAGGAACCCAAAAAGAGGTTAGGAGATGGACACATGGACACATGGACGCCTGGACACAGGTAACCAGCCATGTGGCACAATGTAAGTTAAAATAAATGGGTATCTTTAGTTATGATCCTGTCAGAGTGGAGCCTAGCTATATGGCTGAGGTGTTTGTAAATATAATTTGAATCTGAGTCTTATCTCTAGGAGCATAGGTTTGGTAGGCAGAATCGCCATAAACACCACAGACATGCTCACACAGACAGTTCTGTTAAACCCAGTAGGTCACAAAGCAAAACAAACAAACAAAAAATCACATGGACATAGGAAAGGGGCCTGTGAGGACTTGGGGAGCAAAAGGGGTGGGGTCAGCATGATCAAAACATTATTTTATGGGTGAAAATATCAAAGAGCAAGTTTAATATTAATTAAAAAATATTAATTAAAAAGAACTATTCTTGATAGAAATGAAAGTTTGAAAAACTGCTCTCTCTCTCTCTCTCTCTCTCTCTCTCTCCACACACACACACACACACACACACACACACACACACACACACACACACACACACAGTATGTTTTATGAAGTGAGAGCTTTTACGATGACATAAATCTGTGTGCTGTAAATGATAACACATTTTGCCTGCTGCTTTAAACAAATCTATGGCTCATGAAAGTACTCTAGACTTAATTTTTATACTCGTATGCAAACTCCTAAGAGAAACATATATTTCTTTCAAAACAAGAGTGTTCCCTTTTGCTAGTCTGCCTCCCCAGGCTCCAGGCCATACTTTGTGCCCAGTGACAAGAATAATGCTTAAGCCATTAGCCCTATAAATCCCTTAGGAGACAAGATGTGAGTGGTCCGATAGATAAATCGAGTGGAATTGAGCAAATTAGGACTTTGTGGCTGTTGTTACCTTTATTTATTAACCGCAGAAACTCTGTCCTAACCTCCTGCACAACACTTAATCCATTACATGGCTTGGAAGCTCTTCAAGGGTTTCAGCTGACTTCTGTCGTCTTCCACAAGGGCAGATAGAAGAAGCTCCAAAGAGTGAAGAAGTCACAAGTCATTGTGTCTCTTATTGTCAGGGTGTCACCCTCACCCAGATGAGAGCTGGTGTGGTGAGCAGTAGACGGTCATAGCCCACGTAGCACATGCAGGTAGTCACTCAAAAGAGACGTTTTCAGGCGTGTTGACTGGCTGCAGGAGCTTGGTTGAGACTGAGCTTGTCCCTGTTGCTGGGCCCAGGCATCCCTGTGAGTAACAGGAGACTGACCAAGGGGCTCCAGGTGGGAGGAGCCTGTCAAGGTTTCAGTAGCCTTTCCTATTGATGGCATTGATGGCGCCACAACGCTCAAGGAAATGGCAGAAAAGGATATGACTCAAGGACCACACTGGAGACCAGGCATTTTGTCGCCTTCCCACCCTCCTCTGTATCACAATATTTCGATCACCTTCTCAGCCCTGGGGAGTCTTCCTCATGCAGCGTCCTGTGGTTCGTACTTTCCCACGGTGGTTGGGCCATCTATCTTTTGCGTTTCAGAGTCTTTTATTACTTAAATTAATTTTATCCGAGCGAAACGCGTATAATCTGTAATTTGCTATCGTAGTAGCTGTTTTGTTGTGTGCTAAGTCAGAGTGCGGTAAATTTCACTCTTGCTGTCTCTGCCCAGCAGTCATGATTCTGGTTTTGCTTCTGCAGCTTCACCTGTTCTAAACACCTCATCTAACGGGCTAACAGTACCCACTGCGTTTGTCCCTGGGTCCTCAGACTTAGTGCAAGGCTTTCAAAGAGCATCTGTGCACATGGTAGAATTTCCCTTCTTCATGAGGCTGGCTGGAGCTGGGCCGTGCCAGGCGGGGACCGTGTGAGGCGTAGGAATATCACTGTCCCAGCTTCCTCTCAGGCGAAGGCACAATCGGCAGTCAGCAGTACAGACGCAGATGAAAGGGAAAGACAGCACTAAAGAGGAAGCTATTCTCCAGAGATATAATAGAAAACTCCCCCAAGCTGCTTGTAACTTACTTCTAAGAACCGGCTTTGCATGACTAGATTAAAAATAAACCATCTCTTCTCTGTCAGGGGGGGAGGTAAAGATCATAGGCCCCTCACGACTACTTGTAAGGTTAAAGATGACCCAAAGGCAGGAGCATTAAACTGTCCTCAAAGCTCAAGGCTGAACTGGTGACAGTAAATTAGCCGCTCTTTCCTGGCCCAAAGCCAACAGAATTAAAAGGTAAATACTGTCAGCTACGGCCTCCAGAACACGAAGCTAAAAGGCAAGCTGAGAACAATAAATATAGCTGGTTATTATTTCCTCTTAGCTTGAACACAGCCTCAGTCCTAGGCCACACAGAGTGCTCCCCGATGACCAGTAATGTGTCAGGTAGCCATTCACTTCCTGGTGGGCTGAAGGGTAGGGGGAATGCTTCTTACTCAAAGTTCAGGTCACACTCAGGTGTTATCACCCCTCCCCCTTTAAAAAGGGGGTGTCTGGTGGAGAGATTTCTCAGAGCTCTTCCAGAGGACCCAGGCTTCATTCCCAGCACCCACGTGGTGGCTCACAACCATCTGTAACTCCAGTTCCAGGGATCCAGAGCCTATTCTGGCCTCTTCGGGCAGTGCTTGTACATGGTGTGCAGATATACATACAGGCAAACCACCAACACACATTAAATACATAATAATAGCAATACCAACAACAACAACAATGACAATAATGACAATAATAATAAACTATAAGGAACAAAGACCCAGGCTAGCCCAGTTCTTTCCACCGTGTCCTGGTGGGCAAGCCTTACACCTCCAGCTTTCATTGACCATATTTACTTTATTCCAGCTCACTTACTTCTCTCTCTCTCTCTCTCTCTCTCTCTCTCTCTCTCTCTCTCTCTCTCTCTCTCTCTGTCGGTGATTCAATCCTAATAGCATACCTGATTTGCCCGACTCTGATAAAAACATTACTTTGAAATGGATCTAATACAAGCTGCCAGGAGCAGCCTGTTTTAACTCTATTTCTGCGTAGTCTGAGATTCTCGCCTGCATGTCTCTATTTGTATCAATTGTCACTATACATGTTTAAATAATATTTTGAGTTCACAAAATTTAGCTGCCAAGCAGATTCACAGATACAACGCTGTTTAAAAAAAATTGAAGTTTCTCACTGTGGCCTGGAGAGATGGCTCAGCTGTCAAGAGTGCTTACTACGTTTGTAATGGACCCCACTTCATTCCTAACATCCACAGTGGGTGGCTCACAGCCTCTTGAAACTCCAGCTGCAGAAGATTCAGTGCCTTCTTCTGACCTCTGCAAGTACTACACACTCTTGCACATGTACACGCATGCTCGCACACACACACACACACACACACACACACACTCCACACCACACCACACACTTAAACACAAACACAAATAGGCAATTGAAAAATAAATCTTCTTTTGAAAGTTTTCCATTATTTGATTAAGTCCCTTCATGTGTTCCTGTCTTATCTCTCAGTGTTCCCACAATCTATGCGTATAAGCCTCAAGAAGGATGCTACCATTCTCCAGACTGTGTTCTACACAACCCAAGTCTTCCAGGAAGTCAAAGCTACTGCAGATGTTGGTGTCTTGAAAATTATGTCATTAGTGTGACCTTGCCTTCGGTCCAGCCTCCAGCTGTCAGCTCCTGTGGTGCACTGTCACGGACTCCGTCTTGCTCCATAGATCCCATCTGTGTGTTTCGGAGGCCATGCAATCTGTAGTCAATAAGCAGAAGGCAGTCTAGAGGCCAGGATGAGAAATTGCTTGATGGGTCACGGCTGACTACCTTTTACCTACTCCCCTATCCACATTTGCTTTGATCATTTCCTAAATGGCTGCACTGTCCTGGAACATCAAGGAACCTTCTGACAGGAGTTCAGATAGAAGAACTGTATTGAGTGAAGATATTTCAAGGGTCCTGTATTTGGTAACTGCCACATTAAGAAGCAGGTAGTTTTCCTGGCTGTAAGGCTTCAAAGACCATTGGATTCGTTACTTCGAGAATCTAGGGATGAAAAGTAGGTAGCCCATCCAAAGTTATTTGGCAATATGAAAATCAGTGGGCACCTGCTCACGTGAAAACACAAATGGGCATCCTTCTCAGGACATAGCACAAGAGCTGGCGGATGGTGGCACCTGAACCAAGTGCTCCAGGCAGCAGGTGGATGGTGGCACCTGAACCAAGTGCTCCAGGCAGCAGGTGGATGGTGGCACCTGAACCGAGTGCTCCAGGCAGCAGGTGGATGGTGGCACCTGAACCGAGTGCTCCAGGCAGCAGGTGGATGGTGGCACCTGAACCAAGTGCTCCAGGCAGCAGGTGGATGGTGGCACCTGAACCAAGTGCTCCAGGCAGCTGGTGTAGTGTTCTAGGCAAGGCAAAGTCTGAGGGTTTTTCCATTCACCTTCCCATGATATTATTCCTAGTGAAATGTATAAACATTGCTAATTCAAGGTTGCAAACACACTTGTATCCTAAACATGTTTTTCAAGAAGGCCAGACAAGTTAGTGAGCAGAACCCAATGTAATTTGATGTCTGTGCATTTGAGGAGTCTGGGGAATGGACTGGAGGTATGGGGGGCTCAGACCCGGCTCTTATAGAGATCCACAGTGGGCCTGTGCTGTATACTTAATTGAGAAATTCTCATTGCCCCTCAAGGAGGAAAAAATCACTTGGAGTATCAGGAATATGGCTACATCCTCCCAATTTATCTAGATCTGCCTTGGTTACTGTGATGGTTTGTATATACTTGGCCCAGGGAGTGGTACTATTTGGAGATGAGGCCTTGTTGAAGTAGGCGTGTCACTGTGGGTGTGGGCTTTAAGACCCTGCTCCTAGCTTCCTGGAAGTCAGTCTTCTGCTAGCACCTTTCAGAACTCTCAGCTCCTCCTGCACCATGCCTGCCTGGATGCTGCCATGTTCCTGCCTGGATGATAATGGACTGACTCTCTGAGCCTGCAAGTTAGCCCCAATTAAATGTTGTCCTTATAAGAGTTGCCTTGGTCATGGTGTCTGTTCATAGGAGTAAAATCCTAATGAAGACAGCTCCCTAGTTACCCATTGTCAAGAGGGGTCATGACCTAGAACTAATTTAACATGGCAATATATTTACAATGTGAGTAGAATTTAAATTAAGTTTATTTTAGTCCAAAAGCCAATTTGCTTCTGGTCTGAAGACCCTTGGGCTCCCTAAGGGCCACCTGGGCCCATGAGGATGTGATATCAAGTCAATGCTGTAGGGGTTTCAGGATGACTTTCCCAAATCTATCTCTACCCTTACCTCTGATGTGACAAAACAAACCAGTGAACCATAAACTTGTAGGTCAAACTTAGCTATCAGCCATGGTTCACTGATACAGCTGGTAATCTTCTCCCGTGATAAACAAGGACGGTGAAAGAGAGGGAGGGATGGAAGGGCAGAGTCTCAGAGAAGAGGGACAAGAAATTGCCTCCCCTCCCCAAACCGTACCTACAAGCTAAACCATAAATACCCGAGAAGCAGGCTTACATGGGCTACAGTCCAAGAATGGAGGTCCCAGCGCAGCTTAAGGGAACTTGTTCCTTGTGTCTACTGTGTGGGTTCCGTCAGCCTTGGTAACAAGAGCCTCTATTTACAAAGATACCCCAGTCCTCGGTGTCAAAGCTTTACGGGTGACATGTTTGGATCAGGAAGTGGAAAATCTGCAGTATCCCACTTGGAAAATGCTTGTTCCGTGAACATCCTAGGTATCTTTGAACTCACATGGTGAAATTCTATGCGTCTGTATGGTAGCATTAGGGGGCGGAGCCTTTGGGATACACTTCAGTCAGGAGGGTGGAGTCCTAAAGAAGGAGGAGTCAGCCTAGGGAAGAAGAGAACGATCTTTGTCTCTTGATCCTGTGAAGATAAAGAAGGACGGGCATTGAACACCATGAAGTGAGTCCACCCAGCCCCATGACCTCTTCAGCCCCCAGAGCAGTGGAGACCTGGTCTGCTGGTTGTGCTGTCCTCCTCCAGCAGCTTGAATTGGTTGGTGCTACTCTCACCTTACAGTATATTTCTTATTGATATTTTTCCTGATTCAATGTGTTAGCTGCTTTTCTTATTGCTCTGGCAAAATGCCCGATAGATCCAGCTCTAAGAAGAAAGTGTTCAGTGTGAGGGTTTAGTCCATTGTGGTGGCAAAGGCACAATGTTAGGGGCGTGAGGCAGCTGCTCACAGTGCCCTGTGCCAGGAAGCGGAGAGACAACTGCTGGTCATCAGCCTTTCCTCTGAGACTCTGCTATGGGATGATGTCACCTGTTCTCAGGGTCATTCTTCCCACCTAAGCCAATGGACTCTAGAAAATTCCTCACAGACTCACCCAGGAGTTTGTCCTGCTCAGCTGACAACTGAGGTTAAGCATCACAGGCAAGAAGCTCTTTCTTTTTAGTCAGGGCTGGTCTGGAACTCACTGTGTAACCCAGGCTGGCCTCAAATTCAAGATCCTTCTGCCTCTCTCTTGTATGTGCTGGGGTTACATATGCTGGCTAGCATGCTCGGATCCACTCCTAAATGATTATTAAGACATCACTTGTTTTGAGAGGGAACATTAACTGTTCTTTTCAGAATACCTGAGAGGGTCGTCCATCACTGTCACTGGGTTTTCTGGAGCACTTGCCATTTTACCAAAGAACTTAATTGATTGTTTTCTAAATTGGCCACTCTTTGAAGTAACTTGTCAAAAAAAAAAGTAATTGGAACTGTGCAATATATAAATAAATAAAACCTCCTGCTCATTCCAGAGTGATTATAAGACAGATAGTTTATTACCACATTACACAGGTTGTGACAGACTGCCTCTAAGTTGCCAGGCATTCCTACCTCCTGCCATGGGCCTGTACAATTAACCTCCTCTGCCTGCCCGTGGGTGGCAAATACGGTGTGCTTGACCCAGTCGAATATAGGATGGCATGTCTATAATCATATGAGTCAGTAGGCATGCTTCCCAAGAGCTCCCATCTTCTGGTACAGGTGAATGATGAGGCCAACTGGAAAGGCCCATGTTACCAGGAGCTAGAGACAGCTCTGGGCTGAGCCAACAGCCAGAGATAACCTGAGTCTTGCCAGCAGTCCCTTGGGTACGGAGACTGACCTGCCTCAGTCAGGTCTCAGGCAAGACCCTACTCCTGCCCCTGCCCAGAATGCACACTCTACAGACATTGATTCAAAAGGTACAGGTACTGGACTCCTGACCTTAAGAAACCAGGAAGCTAAACATGTGTCCATTTAAGCCTCTTAATATAGTGATTTGTTGATCAGCTGTTGACACCAGAGCACAGATTTGCCTTTGTGTGTGCAAGTGTGTGTGAAGCCATGGTTGACCTCTGAAGGGCACACACTCATATCACCCAGGATTCATTCTGTTCTTCTTACCCAGAAATCTCGGCATCTGCAGCAGAGGATCTCAATGCCATTTCTACATTGCAGGGTGTTTTCATCTTGAAGATTACGCTGATGGGGTGTCCTTCAATGAGTCTCCCAGTCAGTGAATGGCTCATTTTAAAAGATGCTTCATGTCTTATGTCTGTCCAGAATGGGTATAGAACCTAGCAGAACAGTTTCCCCAAACTGATAGCTCAATATTGCTCACTGAGAAACCACATTCTGGTGTTTTTATCTTTAAAATTGTTGTTCTTTGCTGTCTTGGGGTTTTACTGCTGTGAACAGACACCATGACCAAGGCAACTTTCATAAGGACAACATTAAATTGGAGCGGGCTTACAGGCTTAGAGGTCCAGTCCATTATCATCAAGGTGGGAGCATGGCAGCATCCAGGCAGGCATTGTGCAGGAGGAGCTGAGAGTTCTACATCTTGTTCTGAAGGCAAACAGGAGAAGACTGCCTTCCAGGCTGCTAGAATGAGGGTTTTAAAGCCCACACTCATAGTGATCACTTCCTCCAACAAGGCCACACCCACTCCAACAAGGACACACCCACTCCAATGAGGCCACACCTCCTAATAGTGGGCTTAGGCATTTTCAAACCACCACACTTGTCTTTCTTTCTTTCTTTTTCTTTCTTTCTTTTTTTTTTTTTAATAAATCTAAGTATAAAGTACAGGTGTGTGTGTGTGTAGGGGCAGAGATTCTTTATTTTTTTATTTATTATATGGGGGCATCAGATCTCATTATAGATGGCTGTGAGCCACCATGTGGTTGCTGGGATTTGAACTCAGGACCTCTGGAAGAGCAGTCATTGCTCTTAACCATTGAGCCATCTCTCCAGCCCCACACTTGTCTTTCACAAGTGTCGACGAAGAGTAATGTTTGCAGTTGTAGAGATCCAGTGACCCAGCATGTTGGATAGCCAATTAGGCTGCACATGGTGCGTTTCCGTAGGAAGGTTTTTTCCTGAGTAAAAATATTTCATAATCCGAAAGGAGCTTCTAAACCAATGATGGAAGCCAATCATTTTAACTTTAAGGAAATAAATGACTAAATGACTAAATAAATGTTTGTTTTCAATAAGGTTTTGGATTTTAAGCATCTTCGCTTTCAGAGCCTAAGGGTCTTGCTGTATTGATGGGGCACGGATGAACACTAGCTCAGGGCAAGCTAGAGGGACTAGGTATGTATCCACATGGCAGGTGGCAGGTAGCAGGTGTTGAGCACCTGACAGCCACACAGCCATCCCTGTCTTAATCAGGAGCTGTAACTACTGCACTCCAGCCTCAACAAGACTGAACCAGTTGAGGTTCTTTTGTAGAAAGAGTAAGCAAAGAGGATCCTTAGACCCTTACCTAGAGCCTCAGCTGTTACTCCTATGTGTCAGTGTCCTCTCCTACCTGTTGCATATGGACTTGGCCGGTGCCAGAGTACGTAGAGGCTAGAAGGCTAAGTGTGTGTGTGTGTATGTATGTATGTATGTATGTATGTATGTATGTATGTATGTGAGTCTATATGTAAAGCTATAGGGCGTCACTCAAGATAGCATGAGACTTTCAATCAGAGGAGGGACAGTCATGCACCTGTAAGAAAGCCCCTACCCATGTACCCAAAGTAAGACCAATAAAGTCACTGTCCATTGAGCTAGGGCTTGGCTGAAGAGTTCCCTGGGTTTGTTGTTAATACTTTACCGGGTCCTCCTAAGAAGAGTTTGTGCCGAGCCACGAGGTGGTCTGGTCATTCTGAGCCCACTGTTCTTCTTTGCCATCAGCTCAGAGTCTGCTCACCCTCATGTGGACCTCTGGTACCTCCTCTTCCCATTCACAGTGAAAGCCAAGATCTTTTCAGGCCCCTGAGCTACTTCACTTTAATCAGCCTCCAGTGCTTAACTGGATTGCTTGCATCTGCCTCCCCCTTGCCTCCCTGACTGAGCTGAGCTGATCAAAGCAGCCTCTCTCCAGGCTTTGCCCCTGTCCATCCTTTTGCCTGGAAGAGCCTCCCTTTGATATCCACAAGATCCTACTTCTTCAGTGTCTGCTCCAGTGTGTCCTGTTAGAAAGGCCACTCTAGCACTCTGTGCAGAGACATGGCTACCATAGCTGCCCAGCTTTGTCATTTGCATGCATTTATCACCTTGGGGTGAGACAGGGCTACATTCAACCCCATCCCACCCTACTCCTACATTCTGCCTACACTGTAGGAGAATAAACACTCATGAAGAGAAATACTATATTTCAAATAGGCTTCTTGGAAATGATGGCCCTTTCAGTGTTCTCCATCCCGGTAGAAGAAGCCAACATTGCTCTAATGTGATTGGATACCTCCCCTGTCATTCTTTAAGGCAGTTTGTGCTGGCAATCCTTTGCTATGTTCTACAATATGTAAGTTTAACATTGTTGCATTTTTACTGCAACATTGTTGCACAGCTTTATTGTATATATCATAATTAGATACATGTGTTTACTGTGAAATGAACAAACAGAAGTGATGACAGTTCTGCTTGTGTGTATGTGCAGCATGTTTGTTTGTGCTTCTGGGGGCCAGCGCTCAGTGCTGGGTATCTCAATCATGCTCCTTATTTTTGAGGCATGATCTCTCACTGAATCTAGAACTTGCTATTTTCCAGACTGCCTAGGCCACAGGCTTCAGGGATCTGGTGGTCTCCACCTCTACACACTGCAGCTGCGAATCAACCACCACACCTGGATTTACTGTGGGTGCTGGGGGCCAAACTCAGGTCTTGATGCCTGCTAAGTGGGCACATAATGCACTAGGCACTCCCCAGCAATAAGAAACTTTATCTTTTCCAGCATCAGCTCCTTTTATGTGCTGGGAATTCGTACTCACCGTTACTTTGAAAGATACCACAAATTGTTTTTATCACTAGCCACCCCAGTAACCATAGGACATCAGTTGCTCTTTATTTAGTTTCTTTCCAACCTTCCTCCCTGCTAATCTTCCTAGTCTCTAGTGACCTCTGTTAGGAGATCAGCTATCTAGTTTCTGAAAATGATCAACAGCTCAGGACTTACCGTTCTACAACTGGCTTACTTCACTTAACACGATGACCTCGGGTCCTAATGACATAGTTCATTCTTTCTGTGTATGAACGTTCTCTGTATGACACTTCTATATTTGTGTGTGTGCACCTCTGTTTGTGTGTATATGTGTGTGTACCTGTTTGTGTATGTGTGTACCTGTTTTGTATGTGTGTGTATGTGTGTGCACCTGTTGTGTGTGTACCTGTTTGTGTGTGCGTATGTGTGTGTGTACAACTGTGTGTGTGTGTGCACCTGTTGTGTGTGTGTACCTGTTTATGGGTGTGCATCTGTTTGTATGTGTATGTGTGTGCACCTGTTTGTGTGTGTGCACCTGTTTGTGTGTGTGTGTGCATGTGTGTGTGTACCTATTGTATGTGTGTGCACACACCTATACATTGCTGGAGGCAAAATAAAGCCCCAGGAACTTGTCCCGTGACCCTCTGCACCCAGCTGAACTCAGGCCCCTGTGCTTGCACGGCGAGTGCTCTTACCCTCTGAGCCCTCTCTCCAGTCCCGTTGCACATCTTCCTTATGCTGGTAGGCATTGCTGTGCAGTAAGCTCAGCGGTGCGAGTGTCTCTGGTGTGGTAGCCTCACCCACCTAGAAACAGGACTGCCGGATCTATGGCAGCTCTGCTTTCAGTTTTTGTTTTTGTTTTTTTGTTTTGTTTTTTCTAAGAATCTCCATCCTTTTCCTAAATGAGTATTTTATTTTCTGTGTATGGGTGCTTTGCTTGCATTCATGTACATGCACCACATACAAGTATGGTGCCCCTGGAGGCTGCAAGAGCACATTGGAACCCCTGGATCTGGAATTACAGATGATTGTGAGCTGCCTCGTGGGTGCTGGGAAACAAACACGGGCCATCTGTAAGGGCAGTCAGCTCTTAACAATTCACTTTCGTTAGGATCCTCTATCCACAAAAGTTTATTTTTAGTATTTTAAAATTGTGTGTGTGTGTGTGTGTGTGTGTGTGTGTGTGCATGCATGTGCCTGTGACTATGTGCATGTAAGGACATTGCCTATAAAGCTCAGCAGTATCAGATCTTTTTGGAACTGGACTTATAGTGGGTCGTGACCCATCCATGATAGCTGCTGAGAACTGAACTCAGGTCTCCTGCAAAGCCGTTGGTGCTGTTAGCCACTGAGCCATCTCTCCAGCCCACAATCTTAGTTTTAGTTAATTAATTTTCATGTATGTGTATGGGCACCACATGCATGCCCAGTGCCCATGAAAGCCAGAAGACAGAATTAAATACCCTGAAGTCAGAGTTCCAGGCAGGTATGAGCTGGGAACTGAACACGGGTCCTCTGCTAGAGCAGCCAGTGCTCTTCACCGCTGAACCAGCCGTTATGGTTTATATGTGTTCGGCCCAGGGAGTGGCACTATTAGAACGAGTAACCCTGATGCAGTAGGTGTGGCCTTGTTGGAGGAAGTGTGTCACTGTGAGTGTGGGCTTTAAGACCTTCATCCTTACTGTCTGGAAGCTGCTAGCAGCCTTCCGATGAAGAAGTAGAATTCTCAGCTCCTCCTGCACCATGCCTCCCTGGACACTGCCATGTTCCCGCCTTGATGATAATGGACTGAACCTCTGAACCTGTAAGCCAGCCCCAATTAAACGTTGTCCTTTTAAGACTTGCCTTGGTCATGGTGTCTGTTCACAGCAGTAGACCCCTCGTCCTTTTCCCACTGCACTTATATTAATGTGTATTCCTACCAGTGTTGCATGGGAGTCCTCTTCCTCCTCATCTTCTCAGCTTTTATTATTATTATTTTTTTTATCTTTGAATGGTCCAATTTTGGCAACATCATCCCTTATGGTAGTTTTCCCCCTCCTGTCTCCCTGACCATTGGTGGTGTGGAGAACCTCCATCTGCTGGAGTTTGCATGTTTTCTCTTTGAGACGTGTGTGCTCATTTTTCCACATTGATTATTTGGGCTTCCTTTTGGTGCTCAGGCTTTTGAGTTCTTTATCGTGTATACAAATCCGTCATCAGGCAAATGGTTTGCAAACGCGTCCCCCACTCTGCAGGACGCCTCTTTGCTCTGTTAGCTGATTCTTCTGCTTGCTAAAAGCTTGATACTTTGATGTAATCCCATTTATTTGTTTTAAATTAAAAAGAAATCAGCCTGTGCCTTTGAGATCCCTTTAAAGAGTTCTATCCACACAAACGTTTTCTAGAGTTTTCCTCTGTTGTCTTATAGAGCTTCCAGAATCGGGATTTCCGATTTGGTCTGTGGTATGTTTGAGTTGACGTGTGTGGTGGGAGGTTAGCACATGGCTTTCTGCTTCTCCATGTGCGTATCCGTTTTGCCAGCACCATTTACCCAAGAGGTGGTTCCCTCCCACTGTATACATTTTCTTTCATTTTTGTCAAAGGTCGGTTTGCTGTGTGCACACAGAACTCTGTCACTACAGGAGCCCACATGTCATCTGTCTTGCTTCTACCACACCTCGATGATTTCTATATAGTTTTAGGAATGTTTTGAAGTCAGGCACAGCAATGCCTCTGCTGGGCCTTTTGTGGTTCCCTGTGAGTTTTAGGATCATTTCCCACTATTTCTGTGAAGAAAATCATTGGTATTTCGAAGGCTTTCTTTAGGACCGTTTCTCATTTTGCAAGAGTTGATTTACTTAAATGAGAAAATGTGTCCCTAAATTAGACCGACTGGGTACATATAAATACAGTTGGCTAGAATATGCGAAATCGAGCAAATGACAGAAAGCGCTATCGTTTGCCCGTTCAGTGCCACAGCATGGCCAGCAGCTACTCCCTCAAAGAAAAGGTTCCCTTCACTGCACACAGCACGTAAGAATCAGACTGTAGAGTGGATGGAGCATTCCTCATAGAGGTGAGAGCACACTGAGATAACCCATCCCTAGCCTGGGCAGTGTGTCTTGGCACATAGGCACTCTCCTGGCCTGTGTGACACCGCCTCTAGGGTCAGGACATCACTGAATGGGACACAAGTGAGAGTGAGCTTCATTGGCCAGATCCCAGTCACATGACTGGAACCATGAAAGAAGCTTGGAGATAAAGGAGTTCATTGGTGTTGGGTCAGTGTCTTAGTGTATCAGGCCATGGGAGACTGGATGCTTACAGGAGGTATCCATTTGGGCCATGGCTGTGGAAGTGGAGGCCAATCACATGGAGCTGCTATTGGGGGGGACTTCGTACGGCTTTGTGACATCAGGTGTAAGAACAAGAGAATGCCAGGCCAAGTTCATTTGCTTCTTCAAGAATTCATTCACTCTTGGGGTGACAGCATCCATAGATTACTTTATGGGGGTGGAGCCTTGCAGTCTAATCACCTCCAGGGATGCTCCACCGAGCAGTGTCACTCTCCCTGTTAGTTTTGGAGAGGACGTTCAAGCCAGAGAAGATAGCATTAGAGATCTCTGTGACACAGATATGACCACAGGAAGAGTGAACTATTTATTTGTCCAAATTAATATGAAACTTTCCCTGAGGTGTCTCAGCGTTTGTTGCCACCTAGCAGCCTGGTGTTAAAATCCCCATGTTGGAAACTCAAAACAAAGCAACCATTTGTGAGGTTTCTGAGGGTTGAGGGGGCGTTGCGAAGTTGCCTCAGTTGTTCAGAACACTTTCTCTGAGGGCACAGGGCTGGAATTCTGATCCCAGCATCGGTACAATCAGCTGTATGGTTCTACACACATGTAGCCACAGTTTCAAGGACAGAAACGGATTGCCAGGGTCCGCTGTATCACAGACTATCTTTATCCAAACTATAGAAAGAACTCAAGAAACTAGACATCAACAAACCAAATGATTCGATTTAAAAAGGAGGTCTCTAATGAGATCCAAACAGAGAATTCTCATTAGAGGAGTGTCAAATAGCCAAGAAACACTTAAAGATGTGTTCAACTTCCTTAGCCATCGGGAAAATGTAGATCAAAATGACTTTGACATCCCGTCTTACACATATCAGAACGACTAAGATCAATAACACGAATCCCAGAGGATGTGGAGCAAGGGGAGCGCCCTCCGTTGTTGGTGGGAATGCAAACTCATACAGCCACTCTGGAAATCAATATGGCAGTTCCTTGGAAAATTAGGAATTGATCTACCTCAAGACCCAGCTATACCAGTCCTGATTATATACCCAAAAGATGCTCCATCATCCCACAAGGACGCTTGCTCCACTATGTTCACAGCAGCTTTATTCATAGCAGTCAGAAACTGAAAACAACCTAGATGTCCCTCAGCTGAAGGATGGATAAAGAAAGTGTGGTCTATTTACTCAACGGAGTATTTCTCAGGTGTTAAAAACAAAGACATCATGAAATTTGCAGGCAAATGGACAAAACTAGAAAAGGTAGCATCCTGTGTGAGGTAATCTAGACCAAGAAAGACAAACGTGGTGTGTACCCACTGATAAGTGGGTGTTAGCTATAAAGGATAATCATCTGACAACACGCAGACTCAGAGAAGCTAAGGAATGAGGAGGGATCTAGAGAGGACCCATGGATCTCACTGGGAAGGAGAAACAGAACGGATTTTGCTCATCGACTTGGGGTGGGTGAGAATGGGAGCAAGAGGGAACAGGTCAGGGAGGGAGGGACAGAGGCAGAGAGTAGAGAGAAGATGGAATTGGGGGCCACTGGGGTGTGGTGTGGAAACCTAGTGCAGTGGAAATTTCCTGGAATCTATGAGGGTGACTTAGCGAGGACTCCACATAATGGAGGATACAGAGCCTGAACCAGCCATCTTCTGTAATCAGAGAAAGTTTGTCTCAGCTGCTGTTCTATTGCTATGAAGAGACACCATGACCAAGTCAACTCTTACAAGGTAAGCATTTAACTGACGGCTTGCTTACAGTTTCAGAGGTGACCATGGTACCACAGGTTCACTAAAAGTTCCTGCCTGGAAGGAAATAGGGAAAAGATGTTAGAGGAGGATTCCTTCTTCTGGTCTCTACCCATACTCACATGAATAATAAATAAATATTTTTATCAAATAAGTAAAAATTTTGAGGTGAATTTGGGGCTGGGGAGATGGCTAAATGGTCAAATTTGAGGATAGGAGTTTGATCCCCCGAGCCCACTTCAACTCCGGCCGTTGAAGGCATCCCAAGGTAGTACACCACGTGTATTTGTACACACACACACACACACACACACACACACACACACACACACACACACACACACACACGATTCTTTTTTTTTTTTTTTTTTATTAACTTGAGTATTTCTTATGTACATTTCGAAAGTGTTATTCCCTTTTCCCCGGTTTCGGGCAAACATCCCCTTCCCTCCCCCTTCCTTATGGGTGTTCCTCCCCACCCTCCCCCATTGCCGCCCTCCCCCGACAGTCTAGTTCACTGGGGTTCAGTCTTAGCAGGACCCAGGGCTTCCTTCCACTGGTGCTCTTACTAGGATATTCATTGCTACCTATGAGGTCAGAGTCCAGGGTCAGTCCATGTATAGTCTTTAGGTAGTGGCTTAGTCCCTGAAGCTCTGGTTGCTTGGCATTGTTGTACATATGGGGTCTCGAGCCCCTTCAAGCTCTTTCCAGTTCTTTCTCTGATTCCTTCAACGGGGGTCCCATTCTCAGTTCAGTGGTTTGCTGCTGACATTGGCCTCTGTATTTGCTGTATTCTGGCTGTGTCTCTCAGGATCGATCTACATCCGGTTCCTGTCAGCCTGCACTTCTTTGCTTCATCCATCTTGTCTAATTGGGTGGCTGTATATGTATGGGGCCACATGGGGCAGGCTCTGAATGGGTGTTCTTCAGTCTCTGTTTTAATCTTTTGCCTCTCTCCCCTGCCAAGGGTATTCTTGTTCCCCTTTTAAAGAAGGAGTGAAGCATTCACATTTTGATCATCCGTCTTGAGTTTCATTTGTTCTAGGCATCTAGGGTAATTCAAGCATTTGGGCTAATAGCCACTTATCAATGAGTGCATACCATGTATGTCTTTCTGTGATTGGGTTAGCTCACTCAGGATGATATTTTCCAGTTCCAACCATTTGCCTACAAATTTCATAAACTCGTTGTTTTTGATAGCTGAGTAATATTCCATTGTGTAGATGTACCACATTTTCTGTATCCATTCCTCTGTTGAAGGGCATCTGGGTTCTTTCCAGCTTCTGGCTATTATAAATAAGGCTGCGATGAACATAGTGGAGCACGTGTCTTTTTTATATGTTGGGGCATCTTTTGGGTATATGCCCAAGAGAGGTATAGCTGGATCCTCAGGCAGTTCAATGTCCAATTTTCTGAGAAACCTCCAGACTGATTTCCAGAATGGTTGTACCAGTCTGCAACCCCACCAACAATGGAGGAGTGTTCTTTTTTCCCGTGATCCTCGCCAGCATTTGCTGTCACCTGAGTTTTGATCTTAGCCATTCTCACTGGTGAGGTGAAATCTCAGGGTTGTTTTGATTTGCATTTCCCCTGATGACTAAAGATGTTGAACATTTCTTTAGGTGTTTCTCAGCCATTCGCATTCCTCAGCTGTGAATTCTTTTGTTTAGCTCTGAACCCCATTTTTAATAGGGTTATTTGTCTCCCCCGCGGGGTTAACTTTTGAGTTCTTTGTATATTTTGGATATAAGGCCTCTTATCTGTTGTAGGATTGGTAAAGATCTTTTCCCAATCTGTTGGTTGCCGCTTTTGTCCTGACCACAGTGTCCTTTGCCTTACAGAAGCTTTGTAGTTTTATGAGATCCCATTTGTTCCCATTCTTGATCTTAGAGCATAAGCCATTGGTGTTTTGTTCAGGAAATTTTTCCAGTGCCCATGTGTTCCAGATGCTTCCCTAGTTTTTCTTCTATTAGTTTGAGTGTGTCTGGTTTGATGTGGAGGTCCTTGATCCACTTGGACTTAAGCTTTGTACAGGGTGATAAGCAAGGATCGATCTGCATTCTTCTACATGTTGACCTCCAGTTGAACCAGCACCATTTGCTGAAAATGCTATCTTTTTTTCCATTGGATGGATTTGGCTCCTTTTTCAAAAATCAAGTGACCATAGGTGTGTGGGTTCATTTCTGGGTCTTCAATTCTATTCCATTGGTCTATCTGTCTGTCTCTGTACCAATACCATGCAGTTTTTATCACTACTGCTCTGTAATACTGCTTGAGTTCAGGGATAGCGATTCCCCCTGAAGTCCTTTTATTGTTGAGGACAGTTTTAGCTATCCTGGGTTTTTGTTATTCCAGATGAATTTGCAAATTGTTCTGTCTAACTCTTTGAAGAATTGATTGGTATTTTTGATGGGGATTGCATTGAATCTGTAGATCGCTTTTGGTAAAATGGCCATTTTACTACTATATTAATCCTGCCAATCCATGAGCATGGGAGATCTTTCCATCTTCTGAGGTCTTTTCAATTTTCTTTCTTCAGAGTCTTGAAGTTCTTGTTGTACAAATCTTTTACTTGCTTGGTTAAAGTCACACCGAGGTACTTTTATATTATTTGGGTCTATTATGAAGGTGTCATTTCCTAATTTCTTTCTCGCTTGTTTCTCTTTGTGTAGAGGAAGGCTACTGATTTATTTGAGTTAATTTTATACCCAGCCACTTGCTGAAGTTGTTTATCAGCCACACACACGATTCTTATTTAGCACCTAGACTTACCTTTTGAATTTATTTTAACTGACACATAGCAATTGCACATAGCCATGGTAAACAAGTGATATTTTATACTATCTTTATATATATAAAGAAATCAGGGGAAGGAGTAGTTTCATCATGAACACCACCATAAGACAATGGAACTCACATAGAACCATCTTTCAGGGTCATGAGCTCAGGCATGAAAAGCAAAGTAACATGAATGTGTCAGAGCCTCAATTAGTACAATAGTAGCACTTCTTTGAGATGGTCCCTAAAGACCTTAATGGATGGATTTCTCCAGAACAATCACACTGGGGATTCAATTCTCTCTAGATGAACAGAGAAGCTGAACTTGGGGCAAAATGGGAAAAAAAAGGTGAAATTTGAAATAAATGTAATATTTCTTGTCACTGTCACAATGGCTGTTTTTAAAATCAAATACACACAAAACAACAACAGAACAAAAAAACCAAAACAAGACCCCCATGGTTCACTACAGATGCCTCTGGATTTAGAACACCTAGTAGACTGTTGGGGTGCACCTTCGGGTGTGTGTAGAAAGGATTAACTGAGTTAAGGAAGCCCACTCTGATATGGGTAGCACCTTTCCATGGATCAGGCCAGGAAGGCAGATAGAACAAGAGGAAGCTTGCACAAGAGACAGCATTCCCATGATCCCTGCTTGGCTACCAGGTTACCCAGAGCCATCAACCCCCCCACCCCGGTTCCCTGCTTGGCTACCATGTGAACTGTCCTCTTCCTCCCATCACATATTCTCCAATGTGACAGACAGGTGGACATTTCCACAACCGTGATACAAAATAAGTCCTTGTTCTCTTCGATTTCTCTTGAAGGCATTTTTGGCCTCCCTGCTGAAAGCTAAGTAGCTATTCTTGTAGACATTGCAATAAAGAAATGAACATACACATCAGCTTACTGAAAGAATTGCCTAACTAGTGCCTATCAGCTGTGTTTTTGGAGTGTAAGGACAGTAAAATAGTTAACTTTGTTTAGAACTTACATGCACTATAAAACACCCCTGAAGTTTATTTTATTGTATCTGCTGTAGCTCTAGGAAGCATTCTTGTTATTGATATACAGTCTTGATTTATGGACAACATGACAGAGCAGGCAAGATTATTGACTTCTGGTGAAGCATTTGACCAGAGTCACTTCATGAGGGAAGCGATCAATCAGCGTTGACTTTCCTGGGAGGATTTAATCCATTTGCCTACTTGTTGACTCTGTAGACAACTGCAGAGCGTCCTGTGGCTCCCAAGGATCGACGAGAGTGGAGGAAGCATGGCAGATGAGTTCTCTAAGGCACAGGATTTACACTGACTAAATGGAAATTTTACTTTGGAGACAATGTCTGAGATTATGTATGTACCACACCCTCTTGTAGCAGTAGAGAAAATTTAGAGTTAGCAAGTCTAGTAACTGTGGGTCAGGACATCACAGGGTCAGGGAGAGGAGTGAGGGTCAGAACCCAGCCATCATAAGCTTTAATCTATGGCATCTGAAGAAAGATGTGCAGGAAGCCCTTGTTTTACAGACAGATTATCTTCACACACTGGAAACCACCTCATCAATATTTATTTGGTCTAAAGACTCATGACAATTCTAGAAGAAGACGATACCTATGGAATATTCTAGTGTGGACTGCCTTCCTGTCTTGTTGATAATAACAATAGTTAACACTGCTTGGTTACTTATCAGGTGCCAAGCACTGTGGTGGAAGAGTGCCCATTTCAGTCTCACCTCATCTTTGTGAACTAGAGTCATTCATTGTCTTTGACCTGTTTTAAAGACAGGGAAGCTGAGACATAGGGGTTCAAGACCTCGCCCATGGTTGGATATGAATCTTCTAAAAGGTAGATTCAGGATTCTAACAGAGTGGACTTTGGTTCTCTCGGTATTGTTGGATGTGTGTGTGTGTGTGTGTGTGTGTGTGTGTGTGTGTGTGTGTGTGTGTGTGTGCAGGCAGAAAGCTAGCCGTTCTTCCCGGGTCCCTCCAGGCAATCTCCCTAGATCACATTTAGCCCACAGAAGGAAGAGGAGGGCAGTGTACCTCAGTGCTTCCTGCCTGACTGAACCACCTGATGCAATGCTGTTGTCGACAGTTCTTTCCATACTCTGAGGAAATCACTATAGTTTTCCACCTAAATTATGACCACAGTGCCAGAGGCCCCAGAGAGCTACACCCCTCAGGGCCCCATAGTGCTGACATAGTAGCACAGTGAGTGAAGCCTTTAGCAGGAACCCTGTTGGGAGCGTCCTAGTTGAACAATGACTCCTCTGTCCAAAAATATCACCCAGACTGTTTGCTTAGCAATCAGGCAACCACTTGTTCCGAATGCCATGTTTCCCTTAAGCATTAGCTACTGACAGCCGCACACTGCAGCCATCGCTTGTAGCAGCTGTGATGAAGACAAATGGGCAGCAGGCTGTTGTTAAAGGATCCACGCAGATTCATCACAGCTCCAGACATCTGACACACCGATTCCGAGGGGTGACTTCAGGGCTCTAGCTGGCAGTGGGTGGAGAGGAGTCCGATTATCTCGGGGTGGGAAGCTTGGGGTTGATATTCTCTGCAGGGAGGACACCAGCTCTGGTGTCTAACTCTGGTGTTTCAAAACCACACCAGTGCATCTCATAGATCATTTAGGTAAGGTTGATTCTGATTGATTGGGTACCGTTGTGGCTTTGTGATTGGAGTTACTGCCTCCGTCCATAACGGCACTGAAATAAACATATTGGAAAGGTTTTTGAGTTGGAACCTGGACTGTCTGTGCCAGTCGCTCATGCTTGTTGGTTAGCTCCCGTATGCCAGGGCAGTAATGACACTTCAGATCCCCTAGAAGGAACATGTTGTGGGTGCTGGCATTGTGTGTACACCACTAGCATATTCACTTGACTTTCTAATTTTATGAAGTACGCACTTTGCTGGGGCAGGTGAGACAACGTGTATCTATGATGCCAGCATTCCAGGGGCAGATGCAGGAAGAGGGTGCAAAGCCAGTCTGGGCCACATGGCAAGACCCTGTCACAAACAGACAGCCCGAGGGCTAGAGATGCAGTTCAGTCATAGATGCTTGCCAAGCATGCGCAATCCTTATGGTCCTTGGCATCGCACTTATTAAAGAAAAGTTTTGAAGAAGTAAAACCCTATTCATGGAATGGACAGGAAGTAGCATTGTAGGAAGATGTAGTTTTGGGTTGGGGGGGAGACACATGTTTCCATTTTCTTCCTAACCTAAATCACACTTTGCAAAATTAGCTTTTTAATGTTAAATAGTACAGTTGTGGAAACAGAAGGGCTGTTTTCTTCCCCCGTGAATGAGTGAGGCTGGGGCCATGTCTAAGGACATTCCAGGTCCATTTGGGACTCCAAGAGAGTCACAGAAGAGGACTTGCTATCCTTCCTATGGAAGGAGGGGGTTTCCCTAAGCTCTGGGCCACAATGGCGTCACACCAACTTCCACACTTTAGAGGTGCATGTGCAGGTGCACACATACACTCATGATATATATATATATATATACACACACACACACACACACACACAGAACACATGCAACAGTACACATGACCAATGTGCAAGTGCACATACAGCTTCTGTAAACATACTCATGTACAAGTACACATACACACATACACAACATATATGACATCTACATATATGCATAGACACACAATATGTACAATATTTCATGGTTAAGTGCACTTATGTGTCTATATACTACTCACTCCTTACAACCACCCAGCCGCTCTCTGCAGTCCTACCAGAGAGACCCAGCCTCTCGCAGGCTCCCTCATTATCAGACAGCAGCTGGTACCAGCAGGGGCCCTAGGAAAGTACATGCCCACAGGTCTGGTCCCACACAGCACAGACCCTCCTAAAGCCAAGCTGACAGTGGTTTGCCATATGGGCCCATGTGCCCACTCAGTAGGAGCCACCTTGAGGGGCTTCCCACAGGTCTGTAATAACATTCTGTCCCACTGGAGCTGTGAGCCAACTGTGAAGTCAACGTGACAGCCAGACAGATGGAGATCAGGAGGCCAGCTCTGCTGCTCATAGAAGGGCGGTCCCTGGATGGGTTTGCCACCTCTGCTCGCCCCGTCTGCTGTCTGTTTTGGGGCATCCCAGGAGGGCAAGCTGGGGATTTAAAATCAGACATTTTCCCAGACTGCTGTCTTTCACCGGTCCTGTGAGGAAAGGGAAGAGACCTACTGCCAGCTGTCTACAGTATTGCGATAACTTATCTTCACCTAACCTATGGACAATACGCCAAGGGTGGCTGTCACCGCAGATGAGACATCGCTCCTCAGATAAAGGGTCAGCAAGAGGGGAATGAGAGGCCAGCACGGTTACTCAACTGCGCTTTCAGAGGATGCAGGGGTGAAGAGTGGCCTGGCTATGTGCCTCTTCGTGGTAAATGTCACACCAGCCCCTCGCCAGGACGGCTCGCTCCTCAGCATCGACCACTTTCTCTTGGGGTATCTTCTTGAGACTTCCGGTAGCAAGGAGAAATATATATATGTAAGAAGCAAATAAAATATTCAAATAAAATATTCAAATTTACTTTGAGCCATGTTGAAATCCAGGATAAGATTTTATTCCTATCTTTATTGCTTTGCGTGTTACCTAACCACACTGCCAACGTACCTTTATATAAGATTCTGAGATGTGATTAAATGTCAACATTAAGATGATCTGGGAATAAAATGTCAACAAGCTGAAGTTGAATACCAAGCCCATCTCTTATTAAATTCCTTTGGAGGAGGATAAAGCTCTGCTGAGCTGCAGCAAAAGACAGATGAAACCCCCGTGCCTTCAAACAAGGACAGTTTGCTCGAAGGACTTCTTCCCCCATGATGTGGGATCTGCTCTGTGTCCCTGCAGTCTTTATCCTTTGTCCCCATGAACACCACCTACTGACCTTGAGACCAGGCCTCCTGAGCTTGCACGGTGACAGTACTGGTCACTTCCTTATGTTGCCTGAGCCCTAGTTACTTAGTGGTTCCCCAGTCTGATCAATGCACATTCCAATAAATAACACTCTCCTGTCCTTAAAGCAATTCGTTTCCTATCAGAGGACCAAACCAGACACAAAGGGATGAGAATTTCAGCTCACCCCTGCTAATTATGAATGGGAGGTGATGTGTGGGTGGTGGTCAGATGGGCTAGCTCCTGCTCTCCTCTCTAGCTTCCCACACCCAATGGTCTAGCCCTAGGTACAGTCGTCCTATGTGCTGTGTTTCTCAGACAGACACCTTCCAACTTACACCAACCACTCAGGAGTCAGCAAGATTAATTTAGTTATTTACACATTCTTTCTTTCCTCCCCTAACTAAACGAACATTTATTAAGTGTCCAGTGGCTGCTGAACACAGCTGAAACAAAATAATTCTGTTCTTCCGGGCCTTGTATTTCTTAAATTCTCTTTGTTTATTGCCTTTTAGCACATTGGTCTAAGGAGACTGACTTTATAATCTGCAAGGAAGAATGATTTTTTTTTGCTAATGGAGAGTTCTCACAAGAAGTGAGACCCAGGCACATTCCCCTCTTGGTTCCTCAGAGCCAACACAGCCTCTTCTTGCTCAGCTGCAGTGAGTATGAAGGTTGGAAAGGCCAGAGGAGAGGCTGGGTAGGGGCATCTCAGATCTGTGGAGTTCAGCACCCTGCAGGCATGGCTCCTGGATACACCTAGCAGGCTGGGTTTCCAACTTCCCAGCAGGCTGTGGACACCCCCCCCTCCCCACATAGTTAGAAGTTGGTGACATTAATTCATGATTCCACCATTCTGAGCTGGGGTAGCACAGTGTTCCTAAATGGAGCAGAGATACGAGAAGACCATTTGTCTTAGAGGGAGAACAACGGCGAAGTCCATCTCCCGAACTCCTGAGACATTTGGAGGGCAAGCCATCTTGCCACACAGCAGTATTTGGAGGGGAAGCCATCTTGCTACACAGCAGTATTATTTTACAGCCTTTGCATCTATTTACAGATGAGGGACCTCCAACGACCGGGAAGCCCGGCGTGAGAATTACAAGACATGCTACGCGTTAGTGTGTGGGCATGTGTCGTTGTGGCTCTACCAGTCCCTTCTCTTAAAAAAAAAGGCATCTTCAATCCTTTGAAACCAACACACTCTTCTCCCATATAAGTGCTTGACAAATCCAATGTTATGTTCAGATGTAATTATGTTGCTACTACAAGGGTGACTTGCCCTTTGAAATGCTACCAGCAGGACTATAAATAAACGTAGGACAAATGAAGCTAATTAGATACCCACGATGATAATTTAAACTTTGACTCAGGAAATGAGAAGGCACAGCAGGCACAGTAGAGCTGGGGGGAGGGGCTGGGAGCGAGTGTCCCCCTCTCTCCAGAGCCTGCACTTCTCCACCATCTCGGTGAGCCTGCCTCTCTCTTACCCACTGTTTCAGTTCCCAGTGGTCAGCTGATGACTAACATCCCTGACAGAATGGCTTTTTGTCATTTCAATGTAGGTATTTCAAGGCTAAATGGGAGCTGCCCAAGTGTGTGATGACCATTGGTTTCCTATTAGGAGCTAAAGACGTATGAATACTTCGTGATTTGACTTGAAATATAAATTTAGTTCTCCAGAGCAGTTTAAAATAATAATAATAAAAAAAAAAACCCACAAAAAAAAGCCCGATGCATGGAGCCAGGGCAAAAGCTATGGGCGGAGATAGAATGTGCTGTAGTGTAATCAATGTAAATTGCTCTGAGCTCTTGGCTGGGTGATAATGTCTTCTTTCATATAATCCTGACACAGACTATTAATCCATTAAGCAGCAAAAGGCTGAGCTAAACCAGATCTCTATCTTGTAAGGGAGTTAGTTTCGCTCAGGTTGAAAATTTATTGGTTTTGGCCAAAAAGCCGCCAGAAAACCTCACAGTCACGCTGTGATTTTTAAAGCACATCTCGAGCAAGGAAGCAAGATGATTTTAATATGTTTTCTGTCAAACATTCTTTTTTTTTTTTTAAATCTGCATCCTGTAAACCAAACACGTACACAAATATGCTCTGTGCTTTAAATGACCAGGTAAAATGTGGTTTAAAATAAAGTCAAGTATTGCACTCAAGATGGGACAGTGGGTAAAAGCGTGTGTCACGCAAACTCCAGGTCTGTCCCTGGAACCCATGTGAAGGGTCTAGATGTCGCCCATCTGTACCCTCAGTGCTTCCTATATAGATGAGTGGTGGGGACAGACTGCCTGAATCCAGACCTAAGGGCTAAGTCTTCGAGAAAACGTGTGTCCTTCCTAAGTTACTATCTTCCATCCAGACATACTGGGGTCAGCAAGCCATAGAGGAGGAGCAAGGATCTGGCATGCAGAGATCTGACCTAGGCAGACCCTGGAATCTTCTGGGTTACGGCTTTGAAGAGACTTAGGGCAGGTTCAAAAACTCATTGCCCTAAAGTGCCTTGGCGTTTGGAAAACATGAGCTGGATTTGGCCGAGATCACTGTTAGTATCTTATGCTTCCCTAGAAAAAAATGTCATGTCTAGAACCCAGCCTGTCAGAAGAGAGGTTTGAGAACCATGCAATCCTATCAAAGCTGGGAGGCAACATGGGTACTCCAAGTCCCTACGGGAGTCCAGTGAGGCATAGCTGGGAGTTTAATGGCCAAATCCTTAGAGTTTGAATAAGGCGTGCTTTTCAACAGAAAGTTCTTAATGGTCCCGTCTACAGTTCTTGAAGGCTTGGTGGGGCCTCATTAGGACAATGGTGGCACATGTCATGCTTTTTCTGGTGGCTACTTTAAAAGGTTTTTCATCATCTGTGGTCAATTTGAATATGTGTTGTGCCAGGAAGCCTTTGTGAACTCCAGTGACTTCCCAGGAGCCATTCTGATGTAATTGCATTAGAATCTCTTTATTTAAGCTCCGACTTGGTCCATACCACCGGCTCTGATGCAGGAGAACAGAGGGTATAGCCCCGAGTCTAATTTTAATCAGATATTTGTAGAGGCAAGAAGGGGGTACCTAGCCTGGCACACATCTGATTTGGGGGAGGCATTTTGGCCTTTAACATAATTGACTGGTGCTGGGAGAAAACCCACAAACTTAACTTCTGCTTTCCTCCTGATTGGTGATTGTTAGGAAGTGAAGGGGCAGGGGCAGGCTTAGAACTTCAAGGTGCAGGGGTTGGGGATTTAGCTCAGTGGTAGAGAGCTTGCCTAGCAAGCGCAAAGCCCTGGGTTCGGTCCTCAGCTCCGGGGAAAAAAATAACTTCAAGGTGCAGATTTGTTGGCGGGTAGCCTGGAAACAGGTGGTAGATGTAGGTTTTGTTGGTGGGTAACCTGGAAACTGGTGCTAGGTACTGGCCTGTTAGTTAACTCGAGTTCAACCCTAGGTCAGATTCTCTAGGATGAAGTCTGAACCCAAGACAGCAGACAAAAGCAACTCTGGGAAGACCGGTGGGTTTAAGCTCACCGCCTGAGGGTACAGCCCACCATCATGTGAAGGAGTATTTGTGTGAGTGGTTTAGCTAGGTGCGTGGTTACTGCAGTCACAGTCAGGAGGCAGAAAGACGAATGCTGGTGAGCTGTTTACTTCTCCTAGTTTACCAGGCCAGGATCCTGTGGATTCTGTTGCAATCGCTCAGGATCTTCACACTTTAGTTAAACATCTATGGGCCACCTCACAGAGACACCCAGCGATTTCCTCCCAGAGGATGATGCCCGGTTCCAAAGTGAGTGCTCCGCGCGCTGTTGGTGGTGACCAGTGCGCATGCGCACCATGCCACCCACCCTGCTCTCTGGTGCGCACAGCAGGCTCAAGCACCTGCCCAGCCTGCTTCACTTGCTCAAATCCCTGCTGGTTTGCTGCCAGAGTCAGATATCTGCCAACAATCTCATCAATTAATTGGTGTCAGGTGCACACTTTTCTCCACCCCCCCCCTCCTTACAAGTTATTTTTCTTAAGTTTTTACTACTTAGGGAAAGGCAAACGATCGTTATGTATTTCAACAACTTGCAGTGCTCAAAGTCTCATTAGGAGATTTGCTGTTACCTATTCTAAACTATGCCTGGTTTGGTTTTCATAATTCCTGACTTAATTCAGTTGATTATGCCTGTGTTTCATGGTCCTCCACCTTTAAGTCATGACTTCACGCACTGAGCCAATCCACTGGCTCACCTAACTGTTGTTTTTGGTTGCTAAGGAGCCACCTCGGCTGGGTTCACTGTAGCTTTTGCTACAGGCTTCTGCTTCCAGACTCCTGCAGTGGCTTCTGTCAGTAATAGACTAAGACAAAAGGATGATAGGTACCCTCTGTTCCTCAAGTTGCTTTCGGTCAGTGTTTTATTACAGCAACAAAGAGGTGAGCCAGCCAGTCCTTTACTTTCAAGAATCCCGGCTGAAGCATCTCCACGCTATATCGGTTAATGAACAAGTTGATGGGGTTTAAATCTCGACTCACATCCAGACAGACCACACCAAACCAACATGGTTCCACATGGAGAGGCTTAATGAGAGAAGAGTAGAAGAAGGGATAAGTAAAGGCCGGCCATGAGCACGGGGCTGGGGAGGGTGGGGAGAGAAGAGACAAAGGGGAAAAGGGCAAGAAAGCAGAGGAGAGAAGAGCAAAGAGAGTGAGGAGGGGGCAAGCAGCCCCCTTTAGAGTCAGGCATACCCGGCTGTTGCCAGGCAACTGTAGGGCGGACTTGCAACTGTGAGGGTGGAGCTTAGACAGAATACAGAATACCAACACATGGCCTACAGGGCTCATCACGTCTACCCACAGGTTACCATGTTTATGTTTTACACCTATCATTGCTTAAGAAACGAGAAAGGTGAGAGCAGTACATTTTGTTGCATTTGAGTCACTGGTTACATTTAGATGAGTTTACCCAAAGACATTATTAATTGCGTAAAGAATCACAGTCTTTTTTTTTTTTTTTTTTGAAAGAAAGGCGATTTTATTAAAAAAAAAAACAACAAAAAGGGAGATGGGACCAGAGCACAGGTTAGTCCATCCAGAGCACAGGTTAGTCCATCCGGGCCTTCAGCGTCCTGGTGGTGATCTTGTCTTTTTTTAATGATGTGGACAATGACGCCCATGCAGGCATCGTGGTCCACGGCATTTAGCATGGCCTGAGAAATGGTTTCACACAGGCGTTCTGGATCCATACTGGACTTACACATCCCATACATCTGTTCAGAGCAGATATCACTGACTTCGAAGTCATCAGTCACCATGGGACAGCCAATGAGGTCCAGAGAGTCTTACTTTCATGTGTTGGACTGTTCACTACAGTGTGGGGGTTCTGAGACCTGGGAGGGAGGAGGAATATTCAGTGAGCTTGAGTTTTAACTGGCACTGGATACTTTGCTATAGATAAACCAACAGTGATTTGCATAAATGACTAAGAAACTACCAGTTATTCATGGTCAGGAAATTCTAAAGGATTCTAAAGGATCTGCAGTATTGGCCCAGGTTCTCTAATTGAAAGAAATAAGGCAATTGAAGAAGAAAATTGATTTACATAGCTAATTTATCACAACCTTTCGTTTCCATCATGAAGACCTATTGAAGTATTGCTTATTTTTTAATTTCCACAGTCCCTAGAGACCTTAAACCTACATAGGACTAGAAAATGGATCATGGTAAATTGAATTCAGTACCAGAGTTGTTTATCCTTCCACTGTAGAGCCAAGCCATGGGCTGCAGATGTGTTTGGAAGAAAACATGTTTATTTAGTTTCTAAGCTCAACAAGTAACTATTGTGCCACCTCTTTTCCTGGCCCTGTGCCTTGTGCTAGACACGTGAGGTGTAACATAGCCCTTTGCCTTCAGAAAGACTCTAACAGACACAGAGGTGTATAATTAGAGCAATAAATCAAATGTCCACGCTATGGCCAGCATCCAAGCACAACATCTTCCGAAACACGATGAAGACAACCTCACAGACACTGTCTGATAGAAATCATACATTAAACATTCCGTATCATTATCCACAAAGTCACATAGGAAAATAATCCTAGGAGAGCTACCATTATTCTGAGATCATAGTAGTAACCACATCCAAAATAAGTCTTGAAACATCGGTATTAGCAGTAGTTGGGTGGTTTAAAATGATTACTTTCTACTTTATGAACATAATACTTTTATTTATTTGTGTTGCAAATTACAGACAGCTTATTCCTATTACATTCACCCCTACTGTTCCTCTTAACCTCCAGAACCACCCCTCCTCCGTCCCTCCCAACTTCCTGTCCTCCTTTTACAATTTAGATTCCCCATTTTCCTCTCCTTTCTCTCTCTCCCTCTCTCCTGCCCTCCTTCTCTCTCTCCCTCTCCCTCCCTCTGTCTCATTCTCTCTCTCTCTCTCCCTTTCCCTCTTCTCTCTCTATACCTTCTTTCTCTTCTCTCCCTCCCACTCAGTGTCTCTCACACGAATTCATGTTTTACTCTGTCTCTCTCACATCTTCTGTGGGAAGATATGCTCTCTCTCTCTCTCTCTCTCTCTCTCTCTCTCTCTCTCTGTATGTGTGTGTGTGTGTGTGTGTGTGTGTGTGTGTGTGTGTGTGTGTGTGTGTGCATAACAGTAGTCTCAGGAAGAACACCAATAGGAGATGCTGTGGACCATAAGTAGTCAAGGGAAGTTGATAAATGTCAGGGTAATTCGAATTTTGAGAATGCGGGAAAGGCTGTCCAGAACCATGGCTGGAAATAGGATGAGGTAGACCCTGACAGGTCCTGCTGTCCTGTAGACTGGGATTGCTTCACCAGGTTCCCAAGGATCACTAAAATATAAGGAAGCTTTGGTTCAGAAAGGCCATTTTGATTGGTGAAGTGAGTGCTATGGGAAAAAGAAATACAATTCCAAAGATCCCGCTGGGTGATGGTTCTAGATGGCAGGAGCATCACAGAGGCAGGGCAGTGAGGGCAGAGAGGAAAAGATAGCAATGAGAAAATTTTATGTGACTCATCCCTGATTTTATCAACAGTTGGAAAGGAACTTCATCAGAGATAAAGTGACCCCCTAAGGTATGATGTTGGGGAGACAGTGAAGTAATCAAGTCAATGGAGAAAATGCAAGAATCTGGCTTGAGGTGGGGGATAATTAGTCCAACGCAGCATATGGAGTTTGTTCTGTTTGTAGGCAAGGGCATCCAAGGATGGAGCTGGGGATTATGGGCTGGGAGCTGCCAGCATAAGGGCCAGGTAAGGAAACACAGCGCATGAACTGTGTCATGAAGACAACAGACGCTTGGGTTTGAAAGTAGGCAAATGAGAGGCAGCTCTCAAGGAAGGAAGAGGGCATGGTCAAGGGGATATAGTTCTGCAGGAAGGCCCAGGGCAAGAAGCTTCCAGAAAGCCAGGATGGTTGGAAGCATCTCACAGCACAGGAAGTATTGAGGCAGGGGTCAACTACCAAACAGGTTGCTTTGGACTGAGAAGGGATGGAGAAGCTGGTGTGAATTGTGGCTTTGGACTGAGAAAAAATGAGGATGCTGGTGTCAATTGTTTCCTTGGTCTGAGAAGGGATGAAGAAGCTGGTGTGTATTGTTGCTTTGGGCTGAGAAGGGTTGAGGAAGCTGGTGTGAATTGTTGCTTTGGGCTGAGAAGGAATGAGAAAGCCAGTGTGAATTGTGGCTTTGGACTGAGAAGGGATGGGGAAACTGGTGTGAATTGTAGCTTTGGGCTGAGAAGGGTTGAAGAAGGGGTGTGAATTGTTACTTTGGGCTGAGAAGGGTTGAGGAAGCTGGTGTGAATTGTTGCTTTGGGCTGAGAAGGAATGAGAAAGCCAGTGTGAATTGTGGCTTTGGACTGAGAAGGGATGGGGAAACTGGTATGAATTGTGGCTTTGAGCTGAGAAGGGATGGGGAAACTGGTATGAATTGTGGCTTTGGGCTGAGAAGGAATAAGAAAGCTGGTGTGAATTGTGGCTTTGGGCTAAGAAGGGATGGGGAAACTGGTGTGAATTGTGGCTTTGGGCTGAGAAGGAATGGAGACGCTGGTGTGAATTGTGGCTTTGGGCTGAGAAGGAATAAGAAAGCTGGTGTGAATTATGACTTTGGACTACAAATATCCATCTTTAGATAACGTGAAAAGAGGCAGGGCCCTGGGCTCCATCTCCACATGCTGTGGTGATGAGTCCTGCTCCTCTGGCTGCTGTGCTGTGCAGGTAGGATATGGTCACATCACTGGAATGCTCGTTCACCAGCCTGCACACAGCCTTTGTCAACTCCACTGACTTTAGATCATAGTCTTTCTGTTTGGAGAACGCCTACCCTGTGTACTGAAGCACGGTTAGCAGTGCCCACCAGTAGATAGTACACAACCAGCTCCCTAGACTGTGAGTACCAGAATTTTCCCCAGGCCAAAAAAAAAAAAAGTCTCCTGGGAGGAAAAACAGAGAGTCATTACCCTGGGTGGAGAATAAATAGAACCTTTGAAGACATTAAACACGGGGTGGGTGAAAACCAGCGCGTAAAACTGTCTCATGAAGGTGTGGCTGGTGACGGATACCACACCTCCAGGCAGCGCAAGCCTGAACAGTGGGGGCAAAGGAAGCCATTATTTTTCCTAAAGCAATCAACAGTTTGTCTCTGTAAGGACAACAGGAAGCTGTAAATGTCGACAATAAAAAGCATTGCATACGGACACGCAGGCCTGGCCTCCTGTCTTAAGTCTGGAGACGTGAGAGCTTGCGGCAGCGGCCATTTATTTGGGGCATGTGGTGAATGGGACCCATTTGTCCCCTTTGTGAAAGTCCTCCTGCATCTTCAGGAGTTGGTTATAAGCCCTGTTAGAGTCATAGAATTTCGTCTCTACGTTATCAGGTTTAGGAGCTCCTCGGTTTAAAGGTGGAAGACGATGTTCTTCGTTCTTGAGTTGCTTTCCCATGTAGTAGATTCTGGGGACTATTCCTTGTTACTGGAAGACGTATTCTGCCTATTTCTCTTGATTATGTCTTATAAGATGATGAGAACATAAGCCACCCAGCGAGCGCACTCCTCTCATACCAAGTATGCAGCTGTGGCTCCCATGCTCGGTTCTAACACACGTGGATTAGCGTAGTCACTGGAGAAATAACCCTTGTGTGTTTGTTGTGGGACACTTGACACTGGCCTTCTAGAAGGGGCTGAGCTGACAGGGGAGCCACAGGGAGGGGTTAATCTTCCTCTTGGCCTCATGGGAGGAGAGCTCTGCAAAAGCATCTCGGGGGGCTCACCACAGTGTCTACAGGGTCAGCCTCTGACGGCTGGGCAGCAAGCTGGTCTGCCTGTCTGCCCTGCCCCTTGTTTGCACATCGGGTTCAAGCTTGTCTCTCGGTAGTTCTCCCCCAGCTCTGTGGGTGCTGGTAACAGCTGTAGAGAAGCCTGTGCCTTTGTGAATGCTTGACCTAAAAGAAACCTGGATAGTTAATGCTGAACATCAGTTAACACCCATGATGGCATGTAAGCCAGCGGTGACTTCTGCAGTGGCTTCTGCAGAGACTGGGGCTCAGAGGTGTTTTTCTTTTTTTGCAGCAGCTGTCTCAGGCAGGGGGATAACCGTTAGTAAGCCCGAGAGAAACATCACCTCTTCTTAGGCTTCGTGTTTTCTGGTCCTCCTGTAGACCCTTGCCAAATGATGCTATTAATGTCCCCACTCCCAACCCAGTGATTCTTAACAGTAGCCTATTTCTTCTAGCCCACGCTCTGCTCTGTGTTAATGCTTCTGCAACCATCTGGGAACATGGGGTGCGGGGGTACCTGGTTAAATTTGCAAAAGGGGGCCCAGGTGGTCATGCTTTGTTCCCAGTTAGTAAGTGGCTGAGCCGATGTTTTCCCCCCAAGCCAGATTCCAGAGCCCATTGTCAGAGCATTGTGCCTCCTCCATGCTCATGCTCCTGCTGTCTTGCAGCTGCAGGAATGAATGGTAATTGTGGACTCACAAAGCACAGAGTTAAAACAGCCACATTTGCATAATGATTTAAGAATTGCAAACATCCCAGAAAAGTGATTCTGCTCGTGGAGATCATTGGGATGGTTGTCTGGTCTTGCTTTCTTTTTACACATGAGCATGCCCAGAAACCCAGCTATAAATATCAGGTGCACTTATCGCTTCTCCCTTAATGACCTGATGAAGAGAGTCAGGGACCAAGTACTCGAATTCTCATCAGCATCCTCTGGGCATTGGTGCCGGTGCCCCTGTGAGTGCCTGAGGTAGCAGATGTTCTATGCTTTATGTAAAAGCAGCACAGTATCCAGCTGTAACCTGTGCACATCTTTACAGTTTCAATAGACCGTAGGGGCCAGGGTGATGGCTCAGTGGTTAAGTGCCTTGCAGGCACGGGGACTAGATCACCAAGAAAACACAGATAGTGTTGGCCTGTCTATATCTCATCCTCAGAAGGAAGAGATAGGGTCTCCCCAGAGCAAGATGATTCGTATCTGCAAGTTCTGGGATTGATTGAGAGACCTTGCCTCGATGGATGAGGTTGAACAGCGATAGAGGATGCCTCTAGACAGCCACCTGTTAGCTATCTGGGTGTGAGGAAATTACCTACCGCACATGGCTAGGCAAGGAACTCTGGGTTAGTGCAGTGGACCACACATAGAAGTCATGAAAGCATCAGAGGGCTTGATATCGGTTAACCCACGATGTCAGTTTGAAGGCTTTGTGAAGATGCCTGGCTCCACTCTGGGCCTTGCTGGCAGCCTTTCTGCTACTCTGAGCAAGCAAGCAGACATCCCAAGCAGAACTCTGCTCTGAAGGTGATGTGCTCAAAGAGTTTAAGTTCAGTCTTTTAAAAAAAATGATGTATGAATAAAAGTCTATAGGCTTGTATTTATTTGCAGAAATGATCAGACATATTTCAGGAAGTCTTGGACCTCAGAGCGACCATTAAATTAAGAATCATGCTGTCTTGCTCTCAGCCTAGATGATATCACTCTTTCACTTCTGGCCTGTGCTAGCTGGATGCGTTCCAGAGGAGAACGGAAAACTCTGAGGAATGGACAACTTCATCCCCGTGTTTCCAATTGTCTCTTCACATCAAGAAAAATATACTTCATCACAACGAGCCAGGACTGCAGTCAAGGACTCGGCTCACTTCAGTAGGGAGAGGCTACATCTTGCTGGTGTCTCTGAAAGCTAAGACGCCACACCAGCGGAGTGGGGGCTCTCTAAGTCTCAGTTCTCACTCTTTACCCCAGAACCCACTGCTCTTAGCTTCCACCTCCTGCTGGGCCATAAGCAATACCAGCATAGGGTATGTTTCAGAGAATCTTTCCATGATCTCTACCAAGAGGGAGCTCCCCATACATGCCAAAGAGGAAACTAGGCTGACTGGATTAGCACATTTGCAAGTACAAGGAGTTTAAAAAAAGTGAGTGTGGATACTCTTCTTTACTGGCTCCCAGCCTAGCTCAGAGAGCATGGTGAAGCTGACCCTATGCCTCTGTGGCAGCCTCGATGCCGAACTAACGCTGAGTTGGATGCTGATGAGATCGAACTCCGGCTTCGTTCTCTGTGTAGACTCCATAGTTGAGAGGTTTCGGTATTTATAACTTCATTTGAGCTCGTTTGTCTACGCCCACGCTGCTCTGCTCTGCCTGAGCTCTCTCTAGCCACAGCCGAGAGATGCTGTCAACCCCTGTCTGAGACAATGAGGAAGGGCATCCACCAAAGAGGCGATGGCGGCCAAGTTCTGAAATCCCGAGCCAGAAGCAAGCCTTGGGCAGACATTACGCACCTGTTTAAGCCCATTCCGCGCAGTTCAGGCTCATTATGGGTTGGCAGATTGTGGCGTCTGGATACCGCTGCCCAAACTAGATGTGTATTTACCACTGCCATCCTTTTCGGCACAAGGGTTCTGCAGATCAGCGAACAAAGTGCTCGTTAATGCTCGTTTCCTGCCCCTTTGACACATGCGCACTGCCAGTAAAGTCCCCATGATGATTCATCTTGGCTGACAACTTGATTGGATCTGGAATTGACTATGAGACATGCCTCTGGGCAGCCCTGTAAGGCTATTATTGCCTGAAGGAGTAACTGGGGACTAGGGGTGGGGCATGGTGCTCCCACAGAGTGTATGGTACCTTCTGTTATCAGCCCGGATGTAGGGATGCCCCAGGAAAGATGTTGCTCTTTGCCTGCCTGCTTTCATCCTTGCTGGTGAGTGCATCTGGCTTGTTTGTTGCTATCACTGCTGCCGTTCTTCACTGACGTTAGATCTTCTTCGTCCGTCTGCTGTGAGCTGAAGACCAGTGGCTTCCAGGAGTGCTCCAGGTCTTCAGTGGGACTATTGAGGCTTTCAGCTTCACAGAGTTAATTACTGGATTCTAAGCCTTTTGAGTGCAGAGACAACTATCACTGAACTACCCACATCATGAAACCAACCTAATAAACACCCTTTTAATACACATTCTTTCTGTTAGTTCTGTCCCTCTAGAGCACTCTAATCCTATAGTACCTTACTCCTGCTCTTAGCATACAAGCTTGCATGTGCACGCGCACGTACACACACACACACACACACACACACACACACACACACACACACGGGGGTGGGGGGAGAGGGGGCTTGAATAGTTTCTAGGAGTTGGGGGAAGTCAACAAGAAATCCTCAAAGCACCAGCATCTAGGGCAGCCTGGGCCTGTGACAAGTGTAGAGCCATTGTGCAGCCCTAGCGATAGATCCAATCCTCCTACAGGCACTTGTGGCGTGTGCTGACCCAAACCTACCTTATGGTCTTAATTACTTTTCTCATTTTGTGACAGAAGCAACTTGAAGGAGGGAGGATTTATTTTGGTTACAGCCCCTCCTTTCTAGGTGTCTGTCTGAGGCATCAGGAGCTGATGGCATGGCTGGTTACATGTCAGTCACCCAGGAAGCAGTAAGGTCCACCGGAACTGGGGCTGGCCATAACTCGGTAGCTCCACCCCACAGCTCTGTGCCTGCTAGCTAGGTCCTGCATCCAGAAGGTTCTACAACCTCAGGAAATAGCACGAGCCTGGAGACCATCACAAAGCCTCCTCAGCCTCTGGTCTGTACTTTCTTTCTTTGAGAGGCCCTTGACTCTCACTGTGCCTAATGCACCCCTTATTGTTCAGCAGTGGCACACACATAAAGTGCTTTGCAAAGCTAACCCACATTCCAGAAACAAAGCAAATTTACCAAAGAAATGACAATATTGTCTATATACGCTTTCCATCCTCTATGTTAAGGTAGGGTTTCCTGAGATGCGCTGTGCAGCTGGTCTTCCCTGTCCTTACCCATCGGTGTCTATGCTTCACTTAGAGCATAGGAAGGTTCACCTCTCACAGACTGTTCTTTCCTCTTGAGTCAGCCTCTCACATTTCTATCCTATCCAAAGCTCCAGCCCATGGAGCGTGCCACTTACATTCAGGATACTCCATTCTCTGTCAAACCTCTTTGGGGAATGCCCTACTAGACAGATATGTGTCCCCAGCTAGTCTAAACCCAGCCAGGCTGACGATGATGATTAACCCATACAATGGAATAAGTCAACAACTGAATAATTTCCAAAATTTTATTTGCAATCCGAAAATTTTACCCTTTGTACATGGATTTATAGATTTCGATAAATGATCTTTGACTCAAGGGCTGCACCTCCTTAGAGAGCAATTCTAATCCCACCTCTCTGTGCTCTCTGCTGAGGGAGCCCTTCTCTGTTGCCCAACTGACCACGATCCCACGATTGGTCGGTTTTCTGCTTTGCAGTTTGGTCTGTTCTAGAAACCACAGAAAGAGAATTGTACACCATGTGGCCTTTGGTGCTATGCTTTTTAATAGCGGGAATCATTGACGATCCATCCATGCTGTGTTGATCAATAGAATGCTCTATGTATTCTTGAGTAGTCCATATTGTACCCGTGAACCAAAGTTTACCCAGTGTTGTGTGAAACTCATGTGAGCTATTTCCAGCTCTGGGCAATTACGAAGACTGCATTGTAATTCATGGGGTTGCCTTTGTGAGAATAGAGGCTTCCCATTCCTTGAGTCGATAATTGGGAGGGGCCTCCTGGGCCATAGAGTGGGCTTGTATTAAACTCTGCAAGAAGATGCCATGTTGATCACTAGAGCTGCTGTTTACTCTGACATAATCAGCCGACTAGTGGCGAATGGAGAGCCTGGGGATTTTCTATGGGTAACAGTGTTTGTGGTTATAACCAGTTTTCTTTGCAGCCTTCACTCTTTGGAGTTTGTCCTAATGGCCTAATTCACAGACTAGCAATTCAGTATTATATTCAACCGAAGGAGGGAAAGATGTCACTGTTTTGCCATGTTCTTGGGGGAGAGACTGAAAGCCTCTTGCTATTAAGTGTGAGGACTTCATGACAAGGAGAAAGGCAGCTGGCAGCAGCCTGCATCTCTCTTTGCTTCCCACAGAGGCACTGTGACCAGCTGTCTCACACTCCCATAGCTCCTCCACTATGACAGACTACCCCACAAACTGTGAGGCCAAGCAAAGCCTTCTTTCTTTAAGCTGAGTCTTCACTCCCACTATTGTATCATAGCACAATAAAGTAACTAATATGGCAGCCCCTGCTGACCTGTGTCATCGGCAGGTGGATGTGGATCTAGCCAAGCCACTAAGCAGGTCATGGGGCCACACCACAGCACTGTCTGCATTGTCTGGGTGATGAATTACATTGGCCATTTTTACATGCTCACTTGTGGTCTTTGATGATGCTTGCTGAGATCATCAATGAAACTACATTAGGTTATCCATTTGACTTTTCTTTTCCGTTTTGCCCATTTTTGAGATGGGTTCCTCCCATCTACCCCAGGCTAGCCTGGAACCTGTCATCCTCCAGCTTCAACTCCCTGAGTTGTTATTGTAGACTTGCATGACGCTTTGCACTTGTGACTTTTGAACTTTTTCTGTCAAGTTCTCTGTGCATTATGGATGCAGATCCTTTGCCAGAAATGCGATTTTTCCATTATTTCCTCCAAGTTTTGGGAACACAGTCTTAGTTTCTTAAGTGTGTCTCCTTCAAAGCATATACATTTTGTTGTGAGAAGATCCAACGTATCTTTTATTTTCTGGACCATGCTTTTGGTATGATATTTTTAAACTCCTCAACCAAAGGTCTTTTAAAATCGTTTTGTCCTAGGAGTTTTATAATTTAAGAGCCTGCGCTTCACTCTGACTCACTATAAGGTATAGCTCAATATCGTCCCTCTATAGCTGTGTGCAACCCAGCGCTGATTGTTAAGGAAGAGCCCTTTGCCCCTGACTGTTTTTTACATCTTTGCCAGAAGTCAGGGCTCTGTTCTTGTGTGGATCTATTTCTGGGCTCTCAATTTTGTTTCATTGATCTATATGCCTGGCCTCTTCTCAAAGTTACCTTTCTCATTGTATATTTATTTATAGCACTGTTCAGATCCAACTCTGGCCTTTTCCACAGTTTTTCTGTCTATTCTGTTACTTTGCTTCACACACACACACACACACATATAGTGGGCAGAGCTGAGCTTTCCAATCTTAAAGCTCACCCTCAGTGATGCACTCCCTATCCTAAGCCTGCACTACCTAAATCTTTCCAAACAGGGCACAACTGGAAACCAGTGTTCAAAGAATCAGGTCAAGGGGCACATTTTTAATCTGGACCACCACATCCCACTCCCTGGGCCCCATAGGCTCATGGGTGTACCATAATGCAAAATGCATTAAGTCCAACTTCAAAGTCCCCATGGTCTCTTGCAGGACTCAACACGGAAAGTCCAGAGTCTCTCCTGAAATCCCCCCCTTGTAAAGATCTATAAAACAAAAAGGCAAATTATAGATTTTAGTTATGACGGCACAGAATGTACATTACCATCCCTAACAGGAGGAACCTGGCTCATAGTGAGAAAGCAGTGGACCAAAGTAACACCAGAACCAGGTGTGGAAAATACCAATCCGTGTCAGACGGGGTCAAAGATGTCTGCCCTTCCAGAGCTGCTGCCTTCAACACTGATCTCTCCTGATCTGGTTCTATTTCCTGTATGGACCACTCCTTAGGGGATAACCCATACCTCTGGCTCTACAAGCATGTTGGGGTCTCCACGGCAACCCAGACATCACTTCCACAGCTTTCTCATGTCCTTTTGTACCTCTTGCTCTCTCATACTCTCCATGCAGCGCCTCCTTTGACATGTTGCCCAGCCTCAGTGGGACCTCTTTTTTTTTAATTAGATACTTTTTTATTTACATCTCAAATGCTATCCTATTTCCTGGTTTCCTATCCATAAATCCCCTATTCCACCCACCTCTCCCTTCTTCTATGAGGGCGTTCCCCAACCCACCCCTTCCCGCCTCCCTGCCCTGACATTCCCTACATTGGGGCATCGAGCCTTGGCAGGACCAAGGGCTTCTCCTCCTATTGGTGCCCAACAAGGCCATCTTCTGCTACATATGCAGCTGGAGCCACGGATCTGTCCATGTGTACTCTTTGGATGGTGGTTTAGTCCCTGGGAGCTCTGGTTGGTTGGCATTGTTGTTCTTATGGGGTTGCAAACACCTTCAGCTCCTTCAATCCTTTCTCCTCCAATGGGGATCCTGTTTTCAGTTCAATGATTGGTCGCAAGCATATGCCACTGTATTTGTCATGCTCTGGCAGAGCCTCTCAGGAGATAGCTATATCAGGATCCTGTCAGCATGTACTTTTTGGCATCAGCACTATGGCCTGGGTTGGTGGCCATATGTATATGGGCTGGCTCCCTAAGTGTAGCAGCATCTGGATGGTCTTTCCTTCAGTCTTTGCTCCAAATTAAATCTCCGTATTTCCTCGTATGAGTATTTTTGTTCCCCCTTCTAAGAAGGACTGAAGCATCTGCACTTTGGTCGTCCTTCTTCTTGAGCGTTATTGGTGTGTGGATTGTATCTTGGGTAATTCAAGCTTTTGGGCTAATAGCCACTTATCAGTGAGTGCATACCATGTTTTTTGTTTTTGGTTTTGTTGTTGTTGTTGTTGTTGTTTTGTTTTTTTGTGATTGGGTTACCTCACTCAAGATGATATTTTCTAGTTCCATCCATTTGCCTATGAATTTCATGAAGTCATTTGGAGAGTGTTGGCATTAGGTCTTCTATGAAGGTCTGATAGAATTCTGCACTATACCCATCTGGTCATGGACTTCTTTTCGTTGGGAGGCTTTTAATGACTGCTTCTATTTCTTTAGAAGTTATGGGACTGTTTAGATGGTTTATCTGATCTTGATTTAATTTTGTTACCTGGTATCTGTCTAGAAAACTGTCCATTTTATCCAGATTTTACAGTTTTGTTGAGTATAGGCTTTTGTAGTAGGATCTGATGATTTTTTGAATTTCCTCAGTTTCTGTTGTTATGTCTCCCTTTTCGTTTCTGATTTTGTTAATTTGGACACTCTCTCTTTGCCCTCTGGTTAGTCTATGGGTTTATCTATCTTGTTAATGTTCTCAAAGAACCAGTTCCTGGTTTTGTTGATTCTTTATATAATTCTTTTTGTTTCTACTTGGTTGATTTTCAGCCCTGAGTTTGATTATTTCTACTCCTCTTGTGTGTATTTGCTTCTTTGTGTCCTAGAACTTTCAGGTGTGCTGTCACTAGTGTATGCTCTCTCCAGTTCCTTTTTGGAGGCACTCAGAGCTGTGAGTTTTCCTCTTAGCACTGCTTTCATTGTGTCCCATAAGTTTGGGTATCTTGTGCATTCATTTTCATTAAATTCTAAAAAGAAAGTCTTTAATTTCTTTCTTTATTTCTTCCTTGACCAAGCTAGCATTGACCTCAGTTTTTCTGTGTCTGTTTAGTCTCTGTTTCCATGATCTGTACATTGATGAGAGTGGGGTGTTGAAGACTCCCACTATTATTGTGTGAGGTACAGTATGTGCTTTGAGCTTTAGTAAGGTTTCTTTTATGAATGTGGGTACCCTTGCATTTGGAACACAGATATTCAGGATTGAGAGTTCATGTTGGTGGATTTTTCCTTTGATGAATATAGTGTCCCTTTTTATCTTTTTGTTGATAACTTTTGGTTAAGGTTGATTTTATTCAATATTAGATATTATAATGGCTACTCTGCTTGTTTCTTGGGACTATTTGCTTGGAAAATTGTTTTCCAGCCTTTTACTCTGAGGTATTGTCTGTCTTTACTACTGGAGGTATGTTTCCTATTTGCAGCAAAATGCTAGGTCCTCTTTACGTATCCAGTCTGTTAGTCTATGTCTTTTTATTGGGGATTTGAGTCTATTCATGTTGAGAGGTATTAGGGACCAATGATTGTTATTTCCTGTTATTTTTGTTGTTAGAGGTTTAATTATGTTTGTGTGGCTATCTTCCTTTGGGTGTCATTGCAAGGAGATTACTTTCTTGCTTTTTCTAGGATGTAGTTTCCTCCTTGTGTTGGAATTTTCCATTTAATATCCTTTGTAGGGCTGGATTTGTGGAAAGATACTATGTAAATTTGGTTTTGTCATGGAATATCTTGGTTTCTCCATTGTGCTGATTTGGTAGAGGCCTGGCTGTTTCTACTAGGTCATGCCACCACTCCTGATTCATGTTTGCGATCCCAATACTGAACTGGACTGCTAATATACTGGTGAAGTGTTACAAGTGGATTGAGTTGCTGCTACTGATTCCTTAAGCTGAACTGCTGATTTCCTGACAATGCAGATGGGATATGCTCCAAAGAACAATTTCTAAACAGGTACACTTCCTCCACATTCTAATAGCCTTTCTTTGCCACCCCCTTGGTGTGTGGTGTGCTAGAATGGAGATTAAATCATCCAAGAAGCCTTATTAAAAGTAGGATTTGAAAAATCAAAGCTAACAGTCTGTCCTACTTGAACCTCCCCAAACAGCACCCCTAACTGGGAACCAAATGTTTAAAAATATGAACCTATGGGGAACATTTCTCATTTCAATCTTCCTTTCTTGCCTCTGTAAATTCTTTGAGGTTTTCTATGTCGATAATAAGATCTGTGAAAACAAGCAGTTTTATCCCTTCCCATTCTTAATATTTCCTCCTCCTAGCTGTCATGGATCACTTCACCTGTCAACCAATCACAACTCAGAGTTACTTGGGAGGAGGGTGACTGGTGAGTTGCCTAGATCACACTGACCGGTGGTCATGACTGTGGGTGTTTTCTTAATTGTTAATGGATACAGGAGAGTCCAACCCACTGTGGGTGGTGCCATCCCAAAGCAGGTGAGTCTGGGCTATAGAAGAAGGGGAGCTGAAAGAGTCAGTGAGAGCAATCCAGTGAGCTGTGTTTCTCCATGTTCTCTGCCACACTTCTGCCTCCACATTGCTACAATGAGCTCCCACCTTGGCGTCCCTTGGTGGTGGACCGTGATTGGCATGCACAAACTTAACAAACTATGTCTTCCCCGGTCAGAGCATTATTACAGTAACAGGGAGCAAACTACCTGATTCCCTAACTCTTGATGGAAATGGGTTATTCTTCTGTCATCTTGTTCTGTGTTTATCACCAGCTGTTCTTGGGTTTTGTCAGATGATTTTACTATCTCTATAGAGAGGGTTTGTTTTTCTTTTGATTTATCAATATGTACATTGTTTGAACTGTTTGATATTAAATCAGCCTAGAGTTGTTGAAATAATGGTTATGATTTATATTTTTGCATGTCATTGAGTGAAAAATGTTTATAGAGTAGATTCATTGCAGGTAGTGAAGGCTACATGCTTGGCACAAGCTAATCACAGTAGCGTGAGGGCTGTGTAGATGTTTGTTTTTCTTGATTAATGTGTGTGTGTGTGTGTGTGTGTGTGTGTGTGTGTGTGTGTGTGTGTGTGTGTGAACCACAGCACATATGTACAGGTCAGAGGACAACTTGTGGGAATTGGTTTTCTCCTTCAGCTGTGAGTTCTGGGCATTGAACTCTGTTCTTCAGACTTGGCAGCAAATATGTTTGCCCGCTGTGTTACTTTGACAGCCCCTGCTGAAACTCTTAAGCTTTTTTTCCTTTGTGGAAACCATGCAGAGAATATACCTGGAGACAAAGCACTCTGGGGTTAGGGAGACAAAGCTGTACCCTCTTTCTGACAAGCCTGGACATCTTGGAGAAGTGCTCAACAGAACTTGTTTCCCCCCAGCAGACAGTGCTGCTATAATAAATGACCCCAAGACCCCAGGATCTGATCAAACGGTCATCTGGCTGCTGCTGCGAAGGGTGTTACAGGTACAACTGGGGCGACAAATCACACTAAGGAGATTGACCGTAGTAGGTGGTGATTGTCCTGGTTGCCAGCTGAGTCCGATGTAATTGCACTGCCTTTCAGAGCCTAAGTGGGAGACAGGGAGACAAATGCAGAGCTCAGAGATGACCGAGATCTGCCTGAAATCTGCCAGGTATGTGGGTGGCCTTTAGACGAAAGTATGATGGTTTTCTAACAGGCAGCAAGGAAATGGGGACCCAGGTTACAACCTCATGGAACCTGGCTAAAGCCTGAGATAAAAGGGTTTGGAAATAGATTTATTGCCCAAAACACCTCTAGAAAAGAACATAGTCTGCTGATACCGGGATGCGGATTCTTAAGACCCCAAGCAGAGACACAGCTGAGCTGCACTATGTGTGGACCTCAGATCAATGGGCCTGTGAGATAATCACTGATAATCAATCTACTGAGTTGGTAACTGCTGCTGTGTTGGAAGGGTGAGGAAGCTCTCCCATGTGGTTTGCTGCTGCTTGCTGAAGACACAAGTGAGGACAGTGTCTTTAGCTGTGAAGATCAAACATCACAAATAGAGGGCTGGAGGGATGGCTCAGCGGTTAAGAGCACCGACTGCTCTTCCAGAGGCCCTGAGTTCAATTCCCAGCAACCACATGGTGGCTCACAACCATCTGTAATGGGATCCAACGCCCTCTTCTGGTGTGTCTGAAGACAGTGACAGTGTACTCACATAAAATAAATAAACAAATCTTAAAAAAAAAATCTACCATCAGACTAACTCAATGTGTGCAGGCATCTGAGGCTGGATTCTGTTGACTCCAGAGAATAGAAGGCCCTCTGTCTGACTTTAGACAACCAAAGGAAAGGCCGGGATTTAAGGCTTGGATTTAGAGAGGGAGGACTCTAATCAATGAGCGTGCTTTGAAGAGAAAAGGATGACAGGAGAGCTCTAGCAGCCTTAGCAGTGGAAGGTTCTAGAGTTTTTACTGTGACTGGGACTCTGCTCTCACGATCCTTCTCTCTCCTGCCGGAGTTTAATGAGATGTCATATCAGAAACCCGGTTTGGGAGAGCAGACGCGGGTGAGGAAGAGAAGACAGGAAGGGAGGGAGATAGGGAGGGAGGGGGACAGAGACACAGAGACACGGAGACACGGAGACGTTAAGGAATTTGCCTCCAGAGTTGTAGAACGTCTGAAATCTGGAGATTTCAGACATTAGAGACCCACAGATGAGCCGAGGCTGCAGCATTTTGCGTCTGAAGGCACCTGGGTCAGAGTCCCTTCATAGTGTCTATCAGTGTCATATAAGGCCTTCAGCCCTTCCATAATATGGCCAATAATCAGCTTCATCCAAAGTCCACTGGTTCCAGTGTTCATCTCATCCAACACATTCGATTACACATGTGATGCTGGGGTCACGTTTACTCATAAACCCAAACCTCCTATTGTGTACCATATGGGATTCTACGTGCTTACATAGGTGCTATGATAGTTTTCTGTTACTGTAGCAAACACGTGACACAGATTAAACTTATAGCAAAGGAGGGTTTAGTGGCCCATAGCTCTGGAGTTTTTAATCCATGACCTTGTTGCTCTGGATGTCATAGTGGGAACATGTGGCAGAGCGAACAGTGCATCCCTCGTGGTCAGGAAGCAGAGGAAGGGGGATGGACTGGGATCCCAGCATTCCCTCTGAGGGCATGCAAACAATGGCCTAAAGACCTCCTATCAGAAAGGATCCACTAACTCTTGTGGCTGAAGACCCACCTCTGAATACATGGGCCTTTGAGGGACATCCCAGATCTTAATTAACTACAGCAAGCACTGGGGCATGTTGGGCCTGGCACTGTGCGTTGTATATTATAATTCAAGAAAAGTTGGTAAATCTCAAAGCCTAATTGTGGTCCTGCTAGTACAACCCATGTGCGGGGTGTGCATGTGTGTGTGCGTATGAACATGGAGGTCAAGGTCACCCTAAAGTGTCAGTGCTCAAGCACCATCCACTGGTCAGGGGCTCATCAGTTAGGCTGAGCCATTTGTCCTGCAATCCCAGGGATCCTTTGGTCTCAGCCTCTTCAGCGCTAGGAAGCACACGCCACTTCAGATTTCTCTTTTTAAGTTGTGAGTCAAGCTCAGGTTTTCGTGGTTTTGGGCAAGCGTTCTCTGTCTGAGCTGTCTCTTCAGCCCTAAACAACTAATTTCTTAACCGACACATCAAAGAATCCCAAAGCCTCTCCGTGGTTTCAACCATTGCTGGGAGCAGCTCAGAGCTAGTTTACAAGGCGTGCACTTTGAGTTGGAAAGTGAAATCAAGATTACTCTCTTTGAGGAACAGACCCTGGGCTGCTGGACTGAGTTATGGTGTTCCAATCAAGAATTGACAAAGACTGTCTGCACTCCAAAAAGACAAAATCATGAGGAATCTGCAGAGTGAGTTAGACATGCTTGTGTCCGCTTAGAACAAGAGGACTCCATCTCCTCCTGGCCGTCGCTGGACTTCACCCCATAAAGCATTACAGTGGGGTGTTCTGGATATATCTCAGGGACACCATCAAAAGCCTGGTGAGGCTCACAAATTCTGTATTTCTCTTATGATCCTAGGAGATTTCTTCCCAGCAGGACTGAGTGCTGCTGGCCTTAGTCACTATTTAATTGATTTTCACTTTGAGTCCATTGAAATCACAGCCCCACCCCCTCCTGGCTTCCCTCTAGCCCACCTGGAGGGTATAATTCAGGCAGAATCTGACAATTATGGATCCAAGTTCACAATGATCAGCACTGTGTTTCCTGTGGCTCCTTATCATTTCCCAGGGGTTGAATCAGGCAAAGGTGTCCTCATTCTCTAAGCAAGGGAGCCCCAGACAGACAGTTGTCAAGGCAACAATCACACACACACTGTGAACTGGGGAGGAAAGGCCGCTTCTGGCTGCTGGGAGTCTGCACACTGTTGAAGCTCCAACTTAATTTGGGGGTTTGGCAAGAGGATTGTTTTTTTATGACTAATTATAAAATGTACCCAGTGTTATTAGGCTGGGTGATAGATGACTGCCTCAATGTGATGTGGAAATTTAAGGCAGTCTTCAGTGTGAAGCAACCTAGATTAAGTGAGCCTAAACGATTGGCGGCTCTTCTTTGTCATTCCGCACAGTGTCAACAGCTCAGTGTGTGTGTGTGTGTGTGTGTGTGTGTGTGTGTGTGTGTGTGTGTGTTGTGTCTCTGTGTATCTGTGTGTCTCTCTGTGTGTCTGAGTGTATGTTTGTGTATGGTGTGTGTGTTCACATGTGTGTTATGTGTGGGTTTGTGTATGTATGCATGTGTGTATGTGTCTGTGTGTTTGTGTGTATGTGGTGTGTGTACCTGCACATGTGTGTGTTTGTATGTGTATGTGTGTTTGTGTGTACATATATATGTGTGTGTTTATGTGTTTATGTTATGTTTGTATTGCACGTGTATGTATGTGTATATATGTGTGTGTGTTTGTGTGTGTATGTGTATGTGTGATTGTTTGTATGTGTTTGTGTGTGTATGTGTGTGTCTTTCCAATTATTTTGCTTCTGACATGTTCCAAGTAGAAGGTACTGTCCCCCCCCCACACACATACATATTAAATGGGATATGTATAATACATGTGTAGGAGACATTAGTGACTCCCACAAGGTGACTTTGAGGGTTCCACATCCACCTGTTTGTTTATTCATTCTCTGCTTTGCATGCCCAGCTTCACTCTCTGCTCACACACTGGTTTGTTAAAGCCCAGGTGAAAGGTGCTAATGTCATAAAGGAAATTGGCAATGAGGCATTGCCAGGCCAGGGCACAAACACAGATGCTTCTCCCTTGCCATCCCTTTTGCCTACCTCAGGGTGAGATTCAGGCAGAGTTCTTGAAGTTCCAGATTTCCACCTGCTCCCTTTCGTTATTTTTATTTTATATGTACGGGTGTTTTGCTGGTGTTTGTGTGTTTACTGCATGTCTGTTGTCTGCAGCAGTAACCGTGTGAAGTTATCATGTGAAGTTATCAGAACCCCTGGAGGTAGAGTGACAGACAGCTGTGAGCTGCCATGCAGGTGTCCTCTGGAAGAGCACCCAGTACTCGTAACTGCCGAGCCCTCTCCCCCCACTCGGGTACTGTCTACCTTCTTAACAAATGTGTTCTTGAAAAATCACACCAAGAGAACAAGGCCTTCTAAATATGGCACAATTGATGCACACGTGAAGGAAACATCACAGGCTTATTGCCACAACACACAGGGTCCGTGTAGGTCTGAACCAGACATAGAGGTTACACACACACACACACACACACACACACACACACACACACACACACGGGGGTGGGGTGGGGTGGACACATGTCTACATCCCTAAACTGCAAACAAAAGCTTAGGGTTCTGTTCATTTGTTTGTTTTGTTCTACTCAGATTTGTTTGTTTTTATCTTGTTTTATTCTTTTTCTTTTTGTTCTTTAGATTCCTGTTTGTTTTCTAATGAGAGATAGTAAGATAGGATGTGGATTTGGGCAGGAGAGGAGGATCTAGAGGTAGTTGGAGGGAGCCATAATCACAATATATTGAATGAAAAAAAAGCTATTTTCTATTAAAGAAGAAGGAGAAGGAGTAAAGAAGAAGAGGAGGAAGAGGAGGAAGAGGAGGAGGAGGAGGAGGAGGAGGAGGAGGAGGGGGAGGAGGAGGAGGAGGAGGAGGAGGAGGAGGAGGAGACAGCCAAGCATGTGGACACACACTTGTAACCCCAGGATCCAGGAGGATTTCTACAGGTTCAGGGCCAGCCTGACCTTGTCTCAAAAACAAATTTAAAAAAAGTAAATAAATAAGATTTAAAAACATAAAAGCCAGAATGTCTTTAATCAAACTTTATATCAAGAGCGGATCCAGTAAAAAGTAAAAAGACACCAGCATCTAGGGATCTGTCTTCCTAGGGTTTGGTTGTGAACAGGTCAGGTGCTTTCCTGGGCTCTCACCCTGGGGAAGTACACCGGCCTCCAGAAGAGGAAATTCAGTTGCCTGGGGGTGGGGTGGGGGGGAGTATCATCATCTCCATCTTTAGCAGATTTGCCATGAGGTAAGACAGAATTTGAATCCTTCACTCAGGTGTTCTTCCCTCAGCAATGTAAGCCAATGCCCTAGAGACAAATCTGTCATGTGCACAAGTGTGGTCAGCCATTATTGTGAGTTGGTTTTATGCATGTGTGCAAGTAGCATCCCTCCCTGAGGGAGAGCTGGCCCAGGACTGTACCTTATGCCCATCTCATCTCCCCAGGCTAGCTGGTGGAGGTAGGAAGCCCTGCCCCAGGCCTGGGGATAGCTCAGAGCGATGACACAACTTTTCACCCCTCTTTGCCTTTGGGGACCGAATCACTTCTCTTTGTAGCATTCCTGCATGTGATGAGACAGGTCGAGTGCAGGTGCACTAGTTACTAAAGCTGGAGGTTCATGAAAAGATAGAGTATGGCCAACTGCTGATTTAGCTTCTTTCAAATTAATTTCTCTATAGAAGGGTGGTCCAACGTAAGAACTAGACATGAAAATAGATGGGGGGGATTTTTCCAGATAGCCAGCTCTGGGGAGAGGTTCAAGTCCTTACTTAGAGTTCTCCCAAGGTTTGTTCAACAGCACAAGCCCTCCTTGCAAACAGTAAGTTCCTTCTATGCTCCGGGTGTTGAGAAATGTTCTCGGAGGGCAGTAAAGAATAAAGAAACAGAAATCACAGGAGGAACGCCCCGTCTGGCTCTCGAGATCTGAGACTCTGATGGGGAAAAGAGATTCTAAGAATGATGAAGTGTCCCTATCAGTGCAGACGTCACAGGAACCCAGAGGAACTGGGGAGACCTGGGTCTTCAAGACTGGGTAGAGATTGTACAGGAGGAGGGACAGGAATTAAGAATGACTGGACATCCTTGGCATTGAGGATGTGGGTGTAAGGAACAGTTGGCTCCTGCATAGACTGTGGAGAGAGTAGTGCTCAAGCTAGGTACGTGAGAGTGAGGACGACACGTGTGTTGCTGTATGCCTATAGTTTCAGCTACCTGGACACTGAGCCAGGAGCACAGCCAGTCTGAGATCAGCTGGGGAGACTTAGGGGAACTCAGCAAACCTCTATTCACTGTCCAGCATTCTCCACACCTGCACGGGTTATGGATGGAGCCTGCTCTACTCTATTTATTTATTTATTTATTTATTTATTTATTTATTTATTTATTTAGCTTTTGTAATTTTATTTCTCTTTTATTGAAATTTTCCCCATATAATCTATTGATTAGACCTTCCCTCCCCCAGCTCCTCCCAGATCCTTCCCCCTGCCCCACCGACCCAAGTCATCGACCCCCTATCATTCTCTCTCTCATTAGAATACAAATGGGCATCTTAGAAGTAATGTTAACAAAATGAGACAAAGCAAATAATAGGACAAACAAACAGACGCAAGAGAGCCCAAGGAAAAGCTCAAGAAACTCATATAGACACAGTGACACGTGTGTTCTCACATAAACACAACACTGGAAGCCATCACACACACACACACACACACACACACACACACACACACACACACACACACACACAGGACCCATGAGGCTTAAAACAAATGCTCTGACGAAGAGTCTTCAAAACTGACACTGAGGTTTCGTGTTGGCCTCTACTACTGGGGTTAGGGCCTGGCCTTAAGAGAGGGTTATAGATCCACTGAGACTCTGTTGGAGAAAACCAAGTTTTGATTTGCAAGTTGTTATCAGTTGAGGATAGCTCCTGAGTTGGGCATGGGGACTTGCGTCTGCTTCTCCTCTTACCTATGGGACCTGGTCTACCCTCTCTCTGTGTGGGCTCTGATCCTGCCACAGTCTTTGTGAGTTCAGATGAGCATAGGTCATGCTGTGAAGACCTTATGGGACTTGGTTTGTCTCATGCTGTTAGCTGCTAACCCATTCTGTCAGACAGGGAACAAGGCCCCACAGTGTTGGGAAACTGACCTTGGATTTCTAGTCTCCAGAAGGATGGGAAATCGTGTTTGTGAGGCACCCAGTCTCTCGAACATTTTTTTCTACTGGCCAGGGATGACTAAGACAATTTGTGAGGTAGAATTCTGAAGTCTCTGAATGTAATCCTGATGGTTAGTGCTGTTTGTGGGTACCTCACAGGATAACTATGGATCCCCCCCTCACCTAAGGGGGATGAGACAGAGCCTTCCCAGCCTTGCTAGGTGAGTAGAGGAAAACAAACATGTCGTTGCTCAAAAGCATTCTGGCAACTGTTATGTTTGTTCAGTTATTATCCTGAAAAATATTAATGCATGTAAGGATATTTTTCTGGTTATTGACACTAATGCTAATATAATATATATTTTATATATAAATGCTAATATATAATTATATATTATAATATACTACTGTATAATATATCATATATAATATACGTATAATGAACTGTTTGATGCAGAGTTTAAAAGGGAAGAGCAGGGAGGATAATTACTCGACCATAATTGCAACAGACACTGGGCAGTCCTTTCTTAGAGGCAGAAGAAGGATTCCTGCCCTGTGCACGGGTGGATGGGCTTCCCACCCCATATTTGAGTGGATGGACTTCCCACCCCGTTGTTTTTGAGTGCACTCGGGTGGATGGGCTTCCCACCCCGTATTTAAGTGTGCTTGGGTGGAAGGGCTTCCCACCCCGGACAGACGCCTGTAGATGAAGGATTCCTACTCCGAATAGTCTTTTTCTTTCTTTTTTTCCTTTTTAGAAAGCGCACAGGGGGACGCCCCAATCGCGCAGGTTCTGGGACGCGTGAGAGACGTTCCACGAGCCAGCCTTTGTCGGGAGGACCCGGCAACTGACAGTCAAAAAGATCTGACTGTGTTTAAAATCTTGGACTGACAACTGTGTTTGAAATCTTGAAACTGTTTGCTTTGTTTGTCAAGGAGTTTTACTTGGTCCTCTTGGTGCTTAACTTAAAAGTTAAAAATAATTTGCTTGAGAGAAATTGTTTTCTGCCGGGGAGTTTTATCTTTCTCTCTTGAGCCTCCTCCCCAAGGAGAGCTGCCCCTCTCTTTACTCCCATTGTCCAGCCCAGCTGCTGTTAACCGTTGTGTATGAAGGACTCCAGGTTAGCGAGTGATCCATCTGAAGCAGGCATTAACAAGAACCTGAAAGCTTTACCTTAGATCCTGAAGAAAAATTCTCCCTGTCGCTTAAACATTCACAGCTTCTAAGGAAGGGACAACACAGAGTAGGAAAATGTAGGGGCTGAGGGTGGCAAGCATGCAGGCCTGCTAACAAGCTACAGGCTGCGCGTGGGCAACAGTGCAGCTCTGGCCAAGTCAGCGTAAGAGGAGGTTCAAGGTAAGGAGGCCGGCTGGGGTTGGCGCTTTGACAACAAAAAGATAGCGTAGAGTTAGTGGTTGTATTATGAGACTTTTGGCCCTGAAAAAAAAATAATCCAGTTGCTGCCTTCAGTGGCCAGACCTTCAACACTTGCTCACAAAAGGAGAGTGTTCATTAAGAGAAGTTCTTTAAGGGAGCCTGCCTTATCTGCTGGCCCTATTCCAAGAGAGGAGTTGATCTCCAACATTAAGTAACCTTCCCTGTTAGTCATCATTGACATGGAGAGTGCCTTTGATCCTATCCCCACAGCAGCCAGTTCCTGCCCCTGTGGTCAAAATGCCCCAGGTTGGGGGGTAGAGAAGCCCCTAAAATAGTTTCAAAGAATCTACAACAAACTGTGAAGAACTTTGTTTTACCAGTCAAGATTTAGAATTCAGGCTTTGGCGGTGGCCAAGGTCAAGATTAATGTTTTCTTTTCCATGGGCCTTTAAACCCAGTGAGACAGTTTGGTAAAGGGCTGCTACTGAGGTCTTGATAGCTCCAGGTGAACTGGTTAATCTGGGTTCCTTTTGTGGAACACCATCTAGTTTTTCCTCTTTGTCTATTGTCTGTCCTTGGTGCACCAAGCTGTCCATGTATGTCAATTCATGTCTGTGGTTTTTGTTTCTTGTTGCTTAAATATTTTATGTTTCATGTTCAAAAGAGAAAATGGTAAAAACTTTATTTGCTGGTCGTTCGCACCTTGATTTGGTTTTAACTCGTTTCAAAAAGGAACAGATGAATAAAAAGCAGTTTCAATCAGGCCTTTAGAGCCCTGTACCTGTAGCCAGGAGTCTAGGTCAGCTGGAGAAGCCGCCCGGGGGGGCTGAGCGTCTGCATGAGCTGATCTTGAAGGTACCAACAGCTCCTCAGATTCTATGGTAATAAAACTGATGGCTGTTTCTCTTAGAAAATCTTTGACTGTGGTTATTAGACTCAACAGGTGAAAATGGTGCTTGGTCTAAATATTAAAGATATGTGTAGCCACTTCAATTTTGTTTCTCATTGGTTTTAAATGTATAAATATGCTCTACATGCCTTGGTTATGGACTATCGGCTTTTAAGTTATTAGATATGGTTAAAAAGATATAATATTGGTAACAGAAAGTTGACATAAACCTGGTAATTTGGATGAAGTCGTTCTAGACAACATGTGACGTGGGCCAATCTAGGGAAACAGGTCTAAATTGAGATAATATTTTTATGAAATTTTTATCCTAGAAACCAGACTTCTAAAAGAATTTAGGACAATGTCTCCTTGTTGAGGTATTGGAGACTACAAACCTTTGCTATTTGTACAATGGCCTTTTTGTCCAAGAAGGCCTCCTGGTTTAGCTGTGTGACTAAAATGCTGTTTGCCCTCTTCAGTAGACCTCTATTCTCAAGATTCTCTTGTTTTCTCACCATCCCATTTGAGATGCTTGTTAGTAACTGTTACAGGTCTTCTTTAACACTGAGGAAAGACGGAATCCTACTAGAGGCCAGAAAGAATGTTCCAGACACGGATAGAAGACCCTCACTCCTGACTGTTAACTTGAATACGCCTAAAGGTAGGGAGTGCCAGGTCTGCTGCCAGGCTCCAAGGGTGGGTCTCTGAGGGGCTAGAAAATGCCCCACCAATTTGGCTAAAGTAAGAAAAAGATATAAAGAAAAAGTTACAGAAACTTGAAGGGTTAAGCTAAGTCACTGAGAGAGTTGTTGTAAGTTACAGAGAAAATAAGGTTGATATATGGTTCAGGGTCGGTGCACAAAAGTGGACAACAACTAATAGCTGTAAAAGAAGATACAGACAGAGAGACTGTGAAAGAGAAAGAGGAAAAAAGGTAAAAAGAACAGGAAACTAGGGAAGAAAAGAGACAAGAGAAGAACATATACTGGCCACAGTAGTTAGGGAACCTAGGAAGATAGTACCTGACAACAGAAGAGAATTCCTGGCTAAAGATCAGTGTGCCTAATACAAAAAAAAGGACACTGGGTCAGGGACTGCCCAAAAAAGAACAAGAGGGGCCACTGGAGAGCTTCTTGGTCCTAGAGTGCTGGCTATGTACAGAGATAGAAGGGAAGTGTAGATACAGGGACCCAATGCTCTGTGCTCCTATGTCCTCCTCCCCCAGTGGGCCAATATCCAAAGACCTTGAGTACAAGAGGCTACTGGCAACGAACAATACTTATGGACTGCCCGAAGAACAGTGGACCTTGGCGTGGGCCGGGTAACCCACCCACTAGTTCATGGTCATCCCTGACTGCCCCTATCCCTTGCTCATGAGAAAATTGCTCTCCAAAATGGCTTACATGGGCTAAAATGGCTGGGTGAGGCCATGTGTATACATATCTACAGACTGTGTATGTGGAGCTTAAGACCTGTCTCAGTGCACCAGTACCTGATGCTGAGAGATGTGTGGCTTAGTCCTGTTCTGCCTGGAACACATCACTCCTGCTAGCCGGACACTAACAATTATCACCCAATCCAGGACTTAAACTGTGATAGAGTGGCTGATGTTTTGCCTTTGAATAGAGTGTCCCAAAAGATGGGACCACTGGTCAGCTGCCATGGACTAGATTCTCCACCAGTTGGGGACAATCTGGTCACCTTGCTGCCCAATCCAGACCTGGAGCCACCACAGCACGAGTGTCAAGCACTGACAGAAGCCTATGGGTGGAGGAAAGACCTCTGCAACTGGCTGATAGATAAGGGGGTGCTGCCATGGTGGACAACACAATGTCATCTGGGATGGCTGAACCTCAACCCCCCAGCACATCAGTGCCGCAGATGCCTTTGCCATCTCTTGGATTCCCTGGTAAAGCCAACAACTGTGAGTACTAAACATTGCCCAGGACATCAAGAAGGAAGAGATTCAGTGGCATGGGACAGTAACAAAACAGATAAAGTGGCTCGGGAAATGGCTATACAGGAGCCTATCCTGGTTACAGGCCTACAAGAGACAGCCACTGGGAACTGAGATTGGACTAAGGGATGGCCTCACTTAGAATGTACAACAGAAGAAAAGGCCCAAATTGCTTAAACAACAAAAGACAATGACACCCTTGAGAAAGCTATACTCCTCAGAGAACAAAGAAAAGACTCACTTTGCCAAATACAGAAATGGACTGGAAGAAATCGTCCCCCTATTTAAAATGCCCAAGGTAATCTGGTCAGACAACGGCCCTACTTTCGTTGCCAAGGTAAGCCAGGGTGTGGCCAAGTATTTAGAGGTCGATTGGAAATTACATTGTATTTACAGACCTCAAAGTTCAGGACAGGTAGAATAAATAAATAAGACTCTAAAAGAGACCCTGACCAAATTAACCATGGAGACTGGCACAGACTGGGTGACACTCCTTCCCTCTTGCTCTCTTCAGAGCAAGAAATACCCCTTCCCGATTCAGCTTTACCCACTTTGAGATCTTATATGGGGCCTCAGCTCCTCTGACTGTATTAGATGATGTTACTGAACCAATATGTCATAGTAATAATGATTTATGTGTCAGGGTAAAAGACCTACAGGTGATACAGAAAGAAATCTGCTCACAGCTGACAACAGCCTATGCCCCGGGGACCCCCGAGACATCTCATCTGTTCCAGGTCGGAGACTGTAGCTACATACAATGACACGGAGCCCAGACACTCGAGCCTCGCTGGAAAGGACCGTACCTGGTGCTACTGACCACCCTGGCAGCCATCAAGTCTCAGCCCTCACCAGCAGCGTACTAGCTGTTGGGGCTGAGAGTTGGGACCTAGAGGGACACTCAGATCTTCAAAAAGCTCCCTAGATTTATACATCAGATAAGTGACTGGGAGGTTGTTATAATGCTCACTTGAGGAGTGTGCTTTAGAAACAAGAATTTCATGTTTGCCCTGGGTTCCATCGAGAAAAATATAGATAGGCTTGATTTCTATTACAAATGATGTAACATTACATATGTTAATACTCCTAACACTTCTTGGGACTGTGCCTCAGAGACCATAAGTTTAAAAGTTCTAAGATAGTCATGACCTTGGTGTATAGGTTTAGATAGTGTTCAGATTGGAATCCTAAAGAATTTTTAGCTGACCTCCAAGAATACCTAACCTCCCTCTCAGAGATAGTCCTTCAAAATAGGAGAAGATTAGACCTGATATTCCTTAAAGAAAGAGGGCTATGTGCTGCTTTGAGGGAAAAATGTTGTTTTTACCTCGATCACTCCGGGACCATTAAAGATTCTATGGCTAAACTTAGAGAGAGGTTAGACAAGAGACGACGAGAACGAGAAACCACTGATAATTGGTTTCAAAGCTGGTTCGATAGGTCCCTATGGCTTACCACCCTGCTGTCAGCCTTAGCTGGTCCCTTCATTATCCTCCTCCTTTTGCTCCCTGTTGGGCCCTGCATCATAACCGCCTTTTTGCTTTCGTTAGGGAACGGATTAGTGCTATACATGTCCTTATGTTGAGACAACAGTATCAGGCTGTACGGGGTGAGGAGCCTCTAGACGCTAGACTCATCATGTAGTCCTAAGATTAGAACTACTCACAACAAGTAGAGGGGAATGAAGAGTTAAATTTCAAAAAGTTAGTCTCAAACAAAGTCCAGACATGCCTGAGAGAATTTGAGATAGGGCTCACTGGCCCGACTATCAGCTCCCAAGGACACTGGCCATCTGGAGCCACCCCCTCCCCTTCCTTCACTCCCTGAGGATGGGTCATCCCCCTGCTGCAGTGAGATGAGTTGCCCTGCCCACATTGCTGAGATGCTAGATTACACGTATGCTTTGTTGATGTAACTCCGTGCCAATAGTAACTGTGCACCCTTTGTATTAGCCAATTATGTATATCCACACGAAACCCCTGGCTTTCCCTATATAAGCTCCTGCCTAGAGAGGCTCGGGGCTTGACTCAATCTCCTGTGTGGGATATGTGTCAGCCCGAGATCTCGTAAATAAAACTGCCTCTTGCTGATTACATCAAGACCGGCTACTCGTGTTTCTTGGGGGTACCCCAACCCGTGACTGGAGCGAGAGTCTCCCCAAGTCTGGGGGTCTTTCATTGGGGGCTCGTCCGGGATAGGAGCGTGACCCCCGGAGACCTGAATGCCTCTTGGAGGTACGTTAGTGTGAGTGCTGGAAAGCGGCTGCTGTGTGAGTGTGAGAGTGTGTGTGTGCGAATTAAGTCCTGTAGTCTGTGTTTTTCGGTACCGGCTTAAGGTCTTTTTGAAATTTAACTCTTCACAGTGAACCCTAGGTTAGGGAACCAAACCGCTGACGCTATGAGTAGAATTGGCTTGTTAACCGCTATGCCCAACAACGATGCCCTTTCAAGTTTTAATCCATTCTTACTGGCTGAAGCTTGCTGGTTATCTTTTCGTATCTACATAGGTGTCTGCTCTAATAAGTAACAAAAACGAAACAGAAAGCATGGTTTCGGCTTTCTGGATGCGTCCCTAGGAATTCTGGGAGATATTCCTTCTGTGGAGCTGGGTGCTTCCTGCCTGCTTCAGGCACTTCCGGCGGTGGGTCAGCGCCTCTCCCAGCCCTTCATCGCCTTATGGGTTAACCTTGCTTTGAAACATCAGATCCATTTCCATCAGAGCCAAAAACAGTATCCAATTTTCCATCCATTAGGTAATGCCTTGTGATTAAATGCACACCCCAGGATGCTCTTTGATGGAAAAGCTGTTCCCAAGGTCCCTGGAGGTGTACGGAGGGTGCAATCCATCAGTGATGGTAACTGATCAGATCTGGGGACTGTGACAGTTAGAAAGTGCTTCTCATACAACAGGACCTCGGTTCATCTCCATTACGTGAACAAGAGAGGTACATCCGCAGTGCGTGTTCTTACTTTTATCACCCATTCATCATAGATACAAAGTGAGAAAACCATCCGGCAGCGGAGACGGGGCCTGCGTCCTGGCGCATGACCCAGAGGATTGTACCGTTCTTTTCCAACTCAAGTTGCCTCTTCCAAGGTTTTCTCCCCATCTTTGGTTTGTCAGGTGGAAGGATGGTGTGCCCAGCTGTGTTTTGCCTGGGTCTTGTCTCATCCAGCTTGGTGTCTTCTGGGCTCCGGGATCTAGGGTCTGCTGCTGTTCATTAAATACCTGTTGCTTTTGAAATGTGCCCCACCTACCTGCCTTGAATGGTGGAGTTGTATGTATTTGTTTTGTTTACCCTGCTTCTCAGTCTGGACAGGTTTTTCTGTGCCCCCTTCAATAACTTTTTTTTTTTTTTTTTTTGAGCTGGGGACTGAACCCAGGACCTTGCGTTTTCGAGGCAAGCGCTCTACCGCTGAGCTAAATCCCCAACCCCCTATGCCCCCTTCAAACTGTGAGATTCTCTTTTCAGATGGGTCCTGTCTGCTAGTGCATCCAGCAAGGACTTCCTCCTTTCCTGCTAGCGCTTTCGTTTCCAGCACCTCCTTCCTTCTCTTGTTCCGAGTCTGATCTCTCTAGAGACATTGCTTGTCTGTTCTTTCCTTTTATCCCCTGTTGGCACGGGCAAGATGTTAAGCAGTAGAGGGAAGAAGCGGATTCTCAGGCAGTTTAAAACTTTTAAATGCTGGTCTTTCACTAAGCAGTGGAAAATCCCCAAAACGGATTATAACGTACTGGAAAGCACTTTGATTTCATTACAAGATTAAAAAGAGGTGAGCACAGAGGTGCTTACTGTGAGCAAAAGCTAGACGGTAAACTGACCAACCGACCAACAGTAAGCGTGGTTGGCTATTTCCTGTCTCGAGCACACTCTGTGGGCTTAGGTTCCCAGAAAAGCACTTAATACCAGACAGCAAGGCCAAACCAAGGACAATAACAAAAACATAAATATTTCTTTCCTGTCTGGACCAAAGGAAGGCAGAGTTCTGACTTCACACCCATGGCACTTGGTCCTGGAAGGGGTGCTAGCTTTCACTCTCCGACAAAAAATGACATGATCTTCTCCATCTGTGGTCTAGCAGCTACTGCCCCTGGTGTGCAGATGTAGGCTGGGCCCTTGAAACACAGTTGTAGTAGTTCGCCCTGAAACTTCAGTATTTGTTTTTATTTTGGGGGGCTATTGTTGTTGCTGCCGTTGTTGTTTTACACATCCAACAAATGTCAATGAGTTTTTGAGAAAAGTCTTCCTGATGCTGTGACCGTGAAGTGTTGGTTTCTAAACTCTTTACGTTTTGAGTCTTAGAGCAGAAGGCTCAAGTTGCCCTCTGCTGGGACCCTCACTGGGTTCTGCGGAAGAAAAGGCAAGAGGCTCTGTACCTGAAGTTATGGAGGAAAGATGGCAGCCAGACAGAGCAGAGATGGCCATGGGCACAAGAGTCCAGGCTTTTCACACTGCCCATGACACGGCCCTTCTACTGAGGGCACCTTTGACCTGGAGATAGTGGGTATTTCTGAGGAAGACAATAGGGAAGAAGCTCCAAGGTTATAGCAGCCACCTAACCTTTTCCTGTGTTCCAGCCACTGATACATCTACTGTCCACCCAGTCGTGGAAACCCATGAAATTACTGAGCTGGAAGACTCCAGAAGCCCCCTTCCCTTTTGCCAGGCAGGGTCTTAAGTAGCACAGATTAGCTTTGAACTCTCTGAAGCTGAGACCGACTTTGAACTCCTTGTCCCCCTGGCTCCAATTCCCAAGTGCCGAAGCCATACTTGCATTTTTATAAAGGAAAGAGAGAGCTGAGATGTCAGAAGAATCCGGGCTTTTCACAGTGCCTGCAACACGGTTGGTTCTACAGACGCACATGGCCATTCCTGGCTTTCCCTCGGCCTTTTTAAAGAAATGCAGAAACGGAGCCATGCTCCCCAGAATCCATTGCAAAGCTACTGCTAACTCTCGACGGCAGTGGGGTATGCTCTACTGTTAGCAAGGCCTTTTGCTTTCATTCTATTTGTATTTTCATTCTGTTCTATCCCTTGGAGATTAAGTCTTCTCTGAGAAGATATGTACACATAAATTTGTGCATATATATTTGTGCACATATATATATACACACATATATATATACATATTGCATGCACATCCTGGAGCCAGGGGGACCAGGAGTTCAAGGTCAGCTTCAGCTTCAGAGAGTTCAAATCTCATCTGTGCTACTTAAGACCCTGCCTGGCAAAAGGGAAGGGGGCTTCTGGAGTCTTCCAGCTCAGTAATTTCATGGGTTTCCACGACTGGGTGGACAGTAGATGTATCAGTGGCTGGAACACAGGAAAAGGTTAGCTGGCTGCTATAACCTTGGAGGTTCATATACATATGTATATGTACATACGTAACCTTGGAGTACACATACATATGTATATTATATATGTAACCTTGGAGTACACATACGTATGTATATGTACATATGTATATTTGGAGCATAAGAACTGGCCCTCCATGTTGTCATCTAACTCCGCAGGACATTTATAAAGGTGAAAAGAAGAAAGAAAGGAAGTAAAGGATCACTGTGAGACGAGAGCGAGCAGCCAGCCTGAGCCGGCTCCCTTCTTACCTTGTCACCAGGCAACAAGAGGCATTTCACCAGACCTGCCCCCACCTCCATCGCTCTGGCATTCCGATGGAGATCCTGTGAGGAAGAGAGATGAGGAAGGTCTATGCGTCCCTTGTTCACTGGTGAAGGACGAGGAAGACAGCTGAGACAGAGCAAAAGGACGGTTAACCTGTGCCACAGGAAGATACCGACTCACGATGACGGAGTCATCTGAGGACACTCACTGTGATGTTTTTGTTTTGTTTGTCTAAAATAGTATACGGCTTTTGTCACATGCTTGCCCATCTTGTGTCTCAGCTCTCAGAGTAGGAAGGGACCTGAGGATCTGCTTCGTGCTTCCTGATGGTCTGATCCTCTCTGAGCCTAGGGGAAATAAGGCCAAACCTATGCTAGAGTGGGCTGGATCTTGGATTCTCTGGTCAAACTGAATGCTAGCCCTTCAATTCCATGAATTGGTTTTCCTTATTGCACAAATACATACATGGATACATGCATGCATATATACATACATTGCACATGCATAGACATATTTATATACATACACACATTTATATACATCATAGACACATATTTACATACATACATGCATTTATATACACATACATACACACATACACATACCTACATACATATACATACCTACATACATATACATACACACATATACATACCTACAAACATATATACACACATACACACATATATACAAGCATATACACATACATACAAGCATACATACATACATTCATACACACACACACTTGATAACTGAGCTACTAATGAAAGCACAGTTTTATACCAGTTTGATAGTTTTTACAGGATGATATGAATCCTATATGAATTCTGGCATGATGCTCTTTTATGTCTATGTTTCTCAAACTGTGAGCCGAAGTGTCCAGAATAAGTACTTTGAGCTTGGAAAAGCTGGCGTAAATAAAGTCAATGTGACAGAGGTTTGGAACACAGAAACGCCTATGTCTACCCCAGAGCATGAATAAAGCACAGTCCATGTGGGGATCACGGATCGCTTTCTCTTCTGTAATGGTAAATGGGTCTTAACTGGAGAATCATGAATCATACAACACGTTACAGGCAACACGGCTATGTCCAACTGTTAAGTAGGCATGAGGTGGCAGCTGTGAATGTAGTGGCCAAGGTGAGGCAATCTGTGAAGCCTAGTGAGTCCCCAAGACCATATATAATGTGTGCTTGTGTGTGTGTGTGTGTGTGTGTGTGTGTGTGTGTGTGTTTGTGTGTGTGTACACTATGTTTCTCCCATGAACAAAGACCTATGATAAAAAGCAGAATTAAGAACGAAATAGGATGGCTGTTACAAGTATTGGCATGGGAGTCCTGTGAACGTAGACTCTCCTGTCTCTTGTATAAAGTCTTACTGTATTCACTACAGTTCCCTGTGCTGTGGGAGGTGATACTTAAACACTCGGGATTCACTTTATCTGCTCTATGCTCCCAGCATACCTGGAGATGTGGGGCTATCAAGCAATGAGATCAGAGAAACCTCAGTGCAAATACGTTGTATCAGGAAGTTGATCTGAAATCTAAGACAGTCATTAGAGGCCAGGGAGTCATCGGGTCAGGTCATGTCAGCACCACGAGTATACAGACAAACGTGGGTTGCGTCCTGGGCTGGAAGGCAGAACCCTACGAGATGGCATCCCGCAACTCAGAGAGTCTGCTGTTTGAAAACGTAAATGTTTGTTTCTTGAACTTTCTGTGTAATACAGGTCTACAGTTGAAGGTGAGTGACCGAAGCTTTGGAAGGTGGACTGGCTATGGAAGTCTACAGTGCTTTTAGAGCGAGCTTACCACACTAGCTGTGGGAGCCGAAATGAAAGCTAGTTAACTAAACATTTGCCTTTGCACAAAGTCATTTATCAGACCTTAAAGTAGATAATCTTTTTTGAAAAAATAATAAAGGCGCGGAAACGCTGGTATGAAACAAGGTTAGGGAAGCTATTTTCTTTTCTGTCCTTGGCCAAATTCTAGCCCCACCAGAGACAGAGATATGTAGAAGAGGAGATAGTCTGGAAGAAAAGAATTAGCTTAAAATAATCCCGGGAATCCAGGCAGAGGTGCGTGTCCACTCTGAAATAGGACGAGAGAGACACAGTGACACACAGTGACACACAGTGACACACAGTAACAGACGTGAGACCCAGTCTCCTGCAGGGAGCAGGGAAAGTGTGGGAAATGCTATCTTTAGCTTAGAAGGCAGTACCTTGTCCTGTGTCCATAGAAAATATAAACACGAAACATGCATGAGGGATCATGTAGCCACACATATGAGGAGAAGGGAAGGCCAATTTATGTCATGCACAGAAAGAAATGCAGGCGTCAGGGAAACTCAGGTGCAGCTCAGACTCTCTGAGTTTATTTATTTTTAAAAATGAGAATGTTGAGTCAAATTTGTTAAAATGTTAAGTACAATATGAATAATAATTTCCTAATGATGATTCACATTTAAAGTACAGTTTGTCAAAAAAGATGTCTAAAAGGAGTCATGCGTGCTTGAGAAAAATAATGATTATGTGACTAAAGATAGTAATTACACTCTGAGATAAAAAGAGGTTCCGCCCACCTGTCACAGACGTCTCCATAGAGACTTGTCTCACCGTCTGCTTTACTGCCTTGGACTCATCCCCGATTGGAGAAAGCGAACGCTACCATTTTTTTAAAGTGGGATATTTGCTTAATAAGCCAGCTCCTAGGACTATCAGGAGCATTACAAAAAGAAATCTAATTAAATTCAATTGGGCTGTTTAATCTTTTGTGTTTTACTGTAGAGATTTAAGGTATATGACTTGCTTTTAAACACACACACACACACACACACACACACAGAGAGAGAGAGAGAGAGAGAGAGAGAGAGAGAGTAAAATTCTTGCTACAGGTAAGACTTAACACACCTGTAATCTCACAGTTATTGTTGGTGTTAAGAAATAATAAAACCTAAGAATTACCCAAGATACAATCCACAGACCACATGAAGCTCAAGAAGAAGGGCAACCAAAGTGTGGATGCTTCAGCCCTTCTTAAAAGGGGAAACAAAAATATTCATAGGAGGGGATATGGAGACATAGTTGGAGCAGAGACTGAAGGAATGGCCATTCAGAGCCTGCCCCACATGGGTATACAGAGGCGATGCTGGCAGTAAACCATTGAACTGAGAATGGAGTCCCCGTTGGAGGAATTAGAGAGAGGATTGAAGGAGCTGAAGGGGCTTGGAAACCCGTAAGAACAACAATACCAACCAACCAGAGCTCCCAGGGATTAAACCACTACCTAAAGCCATGGACAGACCCATGGCTCCAGCTGCATATGTAGCAGAGGATGGCCTTGTTGGGCACCAATAGGAGGAGAAGCCCTTGATCCTGCCAAGGCTGAACTCCCACCCCCGTGTAGGGGAATATGAGGGAGTGGGAAGAAGGATTGATTATGGAGGGGGAACACCCTTATAGAAGAAAGGGAGGGGGTGGGTGGGATAGGGGGCTTATGGCCAGGAAATCCAGAAAGGGACTAACATTTGAAATGTAAATAAAAAATATCCAATAAAAAAAAGAAAAGAAAAAGGAATAGTAAAACCTCTCTCAGAACGCTTCTAGTATACGTTCATAGACAGTATTTTGTCTGACTATGTATGTATACAGTTAATAATAACTAAAATAACCCAGAAACCCAGAAATGTTCTCATCATGTACTTACATCTCCGGGATCTTCCCATGTTGCTGGAGCTTCCTCACACCCTCCTTAACATTCCCTTCATTGGTGAATTCCAAGACCGAGTGTCACCTGCTTGGATGGGTCAGGGAAGGACCTTTGGAGAGCCTGCCCTCCCCTTGGTAAAATAGCTTCCTGTTAGCCTAACTTCTCTGTGTTTTACGGGCTTCGATACACATCAGGAAGATATACAGACACAGCTAAGGAGTGAGGCTAAGATGTCAGTCCACACAACGTGGAAAGGCCAGGCAAAATATAAAATTGTTGAGAGTTTCACAGTTGGCCAAGAAACCCAAGACACCAAGATCCCGCCACTGCCGTACCTGTAAGTCTTAACAGGATAGCTGAAACCTTTGAGTGATTGTATCCAGTCCTGTGGGAAAAGAAACTCCCAGAAGCTGTAAGGGAGTCGATTAAAAAAGTGCCAAGGGTAGGCTTCCTTCTTATGAATTGTTGATCAGCGATGTCTCTGACCCCCGTCCCCATTATCACACTAGTGCTGCGGCTGCTGGTTGCGGGACAAACCGCATCGTGAGATGATATTGCTGCGAACACCCTACATGCCTTTACTGCACGACCTGTTTAAAAAACAAGCTATGATGGAGCTGCAAGTTTTCTCCGTGCCGGCTTACTTAGTGCCAGAAGTACACAGGCTGTCCTGGGAGGTGTAGCATTTAATTATTTAAGAAAAAAAGAGCCATGCTAAAGCCGACTAGGCACCCGCAGCCTCCGTCTGTTTTCCAGCCCGGTGTTTGTACCGCTAGGAGGGAAGGAAAGCAGGTAAAATGTAGACCAGGCACTGTTAGAGCTGGTGCCCGCCGGAAGACTTCTAACAGAATAGTTGATGGTTTAGGGGGATAGATTCCGTGCCCAGCGATTGTGTCAACATCTGTTGATTCTAAACAGATTTTCTGGTGTTTTACATGCGGGGCAACTCAGGTGGGTCGGAGGGAAAGAATGTAGCAGGGGCAGAATTTGGCCAGGCTTTGGAACCGGAAGAGAGAGGTTTGGCTGCAGCAGGCTGTGGGAACCGAGAGAGTGATCTCAGGGCTCTGGAGAGGAAGAGCCGCTGTTTGTGGAAGAAGTGTTGGCTAGGAGAAACACAAGGTCTCTGTCGGGAAATGTACCTGGCTGGGGACAGACGGAGACCGCTGGTGCCTAGTCGGCTTTAGCATGGATTGTGTATTTTTAAATAATTACATGCTACAGAGAGGATTGCCCCCAACAGTCCTGCTTAGATATGGACTCTGCACAAGTCCGGCAAGAGATGCCCACTGGTGTGCTAGCAGCACAAGCAATAGAAATGAGACCAACAGTCAGTCATTCAATTAGACGTAAGGGCTACCCAGACGGACCAACGCCTGTGGCTATGAAGTTGGTAAGCCTTAGTGAGGAGACTATTACTATTTCTTTCTTAAATAGATGTCTTTTACTCATCCTATTGTCTCTTATCCTTTTTCCTTTGCTCCCATAGTTAGCGCTCTGGTGGGCCCTGGTCAAGGAAACATGTTACTCCATAGGAGTAGACACAATCTGGGTTACTCCAGAAATGCACAGACAGTCCCAGTCCCAACCTGAGAATGTTACTGTCTCAGTCCTAAATAGTGGAAACAATCACATCTCTAGATAACTCCTTCCAAGGCTCAGGAAGCATGGTGGGAAAGGGAGCGGGAAACACAAAGAAAGAGAACTGGAAGGAGAACTCTAGGTGTGATGGGTTGTCTAGGTATCTCGGATGAATGGATATCTGTCTATGCACTCCCCCGAAAGGCACACATCAGCACGCTGATACCGTTTTCATAGTTTGAGCAATCTCTATGCTGCTTCCATGGACTCTGTATCAGTTTAGATTCCCACCATCACACAAGAATTATTCCCCCAAACGCATACCTTTGCCAATGACTTTTTTGATAACGGCCATTTTAACCATGTGGGATGCTATTTCATGGGGTTTTGTGCTTAGGTAAATTGTTCAACATTGTCTGTCTGTCTGTCTGTCTGTCTGTTTATTGCTGTCGTGTTGGATGTATACATTTGAACGTCTTGTCAGACACTGGCTCAGATCTGTAGTTTGCAAAAAGTCTCCCCATCCCCCTTTTCCTTCTGTTGATCGTTTGCTTTATTAGGTCGTGCAAAAAAGCTTTTCAGTGCAATGGAATCTCAATGGCTGGTTTTGTTTTTGTCATGAGTATGAATTGATTTTGAATGAGATTTCTCCTCAGAGAATTCTAAGCCTTAAGAGGCACACAGAAAGTTCTCAGTACTGGGCTGTGAAGGAATGCTTCTTGATTTGAAAAACTCACAAGAGAGAGGGAGGGAAGGGGGGACAGGGAGGGGAGACAGACATTCTACATTACAACACCCACAGTGATCTCTTTTCTCTTTGACCTCATTGTTGACGCTGCAGGTAGTGATCTGGTGATCATTGATGGTTTACTAACTCCCATGAGAACTCTCCAAATGGCTAATCAGCTCCCATCACGTTGTTCACAGACTCTAATGGCTGCCTTCTTCCCTCAGTCCAACTCCTAGAAGAGCAGAAAGTTTGGCGGTAACCAGCTTGGAGGTGTCTCTGGTGTGGCAGGACGAGGTGGAAAACCTCTGTTCTTCTCACAGGGAAACTTGAACTGAAGAGAGAAGACTGCAGTGGGAACCCAGAAGAACAGGACATTCGTCCCAGCATCAGATTGACCAGCCCAGGGTCCTGGGGCACTTCAGACAGGGCTGAGTCCCTGTGGACCTGAGAACTGGGGACGGAGAACTGAACGGTGGAGGGAGATGTGGATTTTGTCAGAACAGAAGTGACAGAGGGGCTGATAGCGAAAGGGGAATGTGTTACCTCACCAGGCACTTTGATTAGGGGACAGTAATAAAAGCAGGTTTTAGTCACAAGAGCAGCAGAGAATAACAAAGCACTCAGTAGTCATGCTATGAAAAATGGGTAGCGGCTGGCAAGATGGCTCAGCGGTTAGTAGCACTTGCTTCTCCTATGGACGACCAGAGTCTGGTTCTCAGAACACATGTCAGGGAGCACAACCACCCATAACTGACTCCAGGGCACTCAATGTCCACTTCACTGATAGCCTCCATGGGTATTTACATGCACATATCATCACACGGAAACACACATATACCTAAAAACGAAATCTTCAAAAAGTGGGCAAAAAAAGCAAATGAAGATTTTACAATGTGTCCACAGGATCAACTTGAATAATACTGAAAGCGATATTTGTTCACGAACAGAAAAACTCAACACTATATTTTGGGGCAATTTTCCTGAAATTAATGAATTTCCACTTAATCCAACCATAAAATGTCATTTAACTCCAGCGATTCAATCACAAAAAGATAGCAACAAGGTCTGTTTTGTCTTTGCATTGCTGAGCTGTCATTAAAATTCTTATGGATTATTAGCCAAGAACTTTCTAAAGAGGAAGGTGGATGAGGGCTCACTGGGCATTGAAATATAATTCAAAGCTTCTGCAGTTAAACCAGTATGCAAACATTGTATCCATACACCAGACCATAATACAGAGCAGAACCTGGCTGTGGATCGATCTATGGGGACGTCGAAACAGCCCATGTGTATGGAAACTTTGAGCTATTACACATTGCATCAGGCTGAACACATTGATAGTAAGAGTCACCAATAATGTGTCAGCATTGTATTAAAGAGAATAAAATAATATAAAAACATTTCTTCTTGGTGTGATTCAACCAATAGTTAACCCAGATCTGAATATTCTCTCCTCTCCTCTCTCCCTGTTCCTTTTATTGCTCTCTCTCTCTGTCTCTCTCTGTGTCTCTCTGTCTCTGTCTCTCTCTCTCTGTGTATGTGTGAGTGTGTGTGTGTGAGTGTGTGTGTGTGAGTGTGTGTGAGTGTATGTGTGAGTGTGTGGGTGTGAGTGTGTGAATGTGTGTGAGTATGTGTGAGTGTGTGGGTGTGTGAGTGTGTATGAGTGTGTATGTGAATGTGTGTGAGTGTGTGTGTGTCTGTGTGTGTCTTTGTGAGTGTGTACGCATGGTGACACATCACAGAAATCTATTTTTTTTTTGGTTCTTTTTTTTTTTTTTCGGAGCTGGGGACCGAACCCAGGGCCTTGCGCTTCCTAGGCAAGCGCTCTACCACTGAGCTAAATCCCCAACCCCCACAGAAATCTTTAACATTGTACACAGGATGAAGTCATTGATTCCAGCTGACCCAGGTAACAAACATTACAGATATCATTGTTTATCAAGCAATCTGTGTGTTGCTTTAAACATTTATGGCAGACATTCATTTTATAAGGCTTTTTTTTTTTGGTCTTATTTTCTGCTTTCAGCAAATGATTATGGTAACCCCATCCACATGAGCATTACTCTCAGGTCACAGACATCAGGGTACATGACTTAGGATCACAGACGCGTGCTGGCTCAGCCTGTAAGAGGTGATTGTGTAGGAAATCCACGGATAGTAAGGGTGGCTGCTACGCTGTCTCCTTAAAGGCAGGTTAAGCAAACAGGCTGAGCACACAGTAGGACAGCAGTCCTAAGTGGCCACAAGAAGTCTCGTTAACAAAAATCCCCGTTTCTTAGACTCTATCAAATTCTTTCATAACAGCACATTCCCACAGCATGCAGACTTCCACTGGGGAGCTGAGGAGATTTGGGGCATGCTGGGGAAATCATAACTTTTCCTGAATCATTGGGGAAATTAGAAACTTTCTGGTAAATGATGTTAGAGAGACTAGATTTATTTGCATGAGGATAAAATTGGATCCACACTTCACACTACTCTTAAGAAGAAACCTGAAAGGCCTGGTCTCTAAACATAAAACGGGATCCAGGTAAAGTACTTAAACAGAACGTAACCTTCAAAGAGAAACATCGCTGAGACCAGAGACAACAAGAGAGGAGCGTGGGAAATCAGCTCTGGGCGTGCATTTTAATACAGCAAGCAGAATGGAAGCCACATCTGAGGCGAAAGAGCTTGCTTCCCCCAACGGATTTAAATTAAAATACTGTATTTTCAGCAAGGGGGGAAAATCACATATCCACACCCAGGTATAACCTTGAGAAATGTGTAAACCCCAAGACAAATGCCCATCCTGAGGGTCAGGACAGAACAGTGAATATACTTACCATTTAAGAAAAACAATCTCCGTTTCAAACTTGTCCATCACACCGCATACCAGACTTAAACAAAAGTAGCATTTGCTAAGACTTAAGGAAGAAAGGTTGGACCTAGGAATTGAGATTAAAGCCTCATTCGTTTAAAAGAGGCAACAGTAAATAGTTAAGGCTTTAGAAAATCAACGATTCCCACACTGCTTCAGGAGAAAAAAAAAACACTGAATATGTATTAAAGGAAAAAATAGAACATAAAGATTGTAGCAGATCAGGTAGAATAATTAGGTCCGTTTTAAAAAGTAATAACTGTTATTGAGAACACTGCTGAAAACGGGCATTTGTATTTTAAATGCTCTGAAGGTGAAAAGCTCTTTATACATCTTTCTGCCCCTCCAACACACACACACACACACACACACACACACACACACACACACACACACACACCTTTACCTACATTTAAAATTCACATTATTATAACCAAAGTCAGAAAAAAGGGAAGTGTTTAATAACTAAAATATCCAACATCATTGAAAGAAACTTAAGAAAATACCAAAACAAACACAAAACAAAGTGTTACATAGAACTGTAGAACTACAGAAATCTACAGAAATCTAAGAAGTCATAAACATTGTGCATTACAAAGATGGTCGTTATATTTTATTTCATTTTAGTTGGTGTGTGTATGTGTGTACAGGTGCTTGTGGAGGCCAAAAGAGGGTGTTAGACTCTCGGGGCTGAGAATCACAGGCAGTTAGGAGCTGCCCAGCTTGAGTTCTGATAACTGATTGTGGATCTTCTGCAAGAGCAGAACCTGCTCTTAACCTCTGTGGTGTCTCTTCAGCCCCCCTCAGCTTTTCTTGAACTATATATAGCACATGGCCTTTGGGGAGCATTTCAGATGCAAAGCACAGCAGGATCGAACTGTCTTTCAAAGTGGCTGTGGATTTTGCATTCACACCAGCAAGGGCATCTGCCACTTCCTGGTCCTCTGCAGCCTTTGTTGTTGCCATTGTTGGGGCTTGTGTCATTCCAATAGGTAAGCAGGGATGTCTGGTTGTTTTCATTTTCAGATCCTTAATGACATGGCACTAAATGTGTTCCACTCATCTTCTCCGTCAGATGATCTCTTTGATGAGGACTCTGCTCCTGAGATTTGCACATCTCAGTGTTAGTGAGTTGTTTTGTTGTTGGGTTTTGAGAGCTCCGTATACTTTGATACCAGTCTGGAGTGCCTGTTTTGTTTGTTTGTTTTATTTTTTAAATCATTTTATTTGTTTACATTTAAAATGATATCCCCGTTCCTGGTTTCCCCTCTACAAAACCTCCATCCCATTTCCTCTCTCCCCCTACCCTTTGCCTCCATGAGGTCCTCCCACCATGCTGCTCCACCCACTTGCCCACTCCTGCCTCACCACCCTAGCATCCCCTTTCGCTGAGGTATCAAGCCTCCACAGGACCAAGGGCCTTCCTTCCCACTGATGTCAGATAAGGCCACCCTCTGCTATACATATGGCTGGAGCCACGGCTCCCTCCATGTGTACTCTTTGGTTGGTGGTTTAGTCTCTGGGAGCTCTGGGTGTTCTGGTTGGTTGATATTGTTGTTCTTCCTATGGGGTTACATTCCCCTTCAGCTCCTTCAGTCCTTCCCCTAGCTCTTTCATTGGTCCCAGGCTCAGTCCAATGGTTGGCTGTGAGTCTCTGCATCTGTATTGGTCAGGTGCTGGTAGAACCTCTCAGGGAACATTCATATCAGGCTCCTGTCAGCAAGCGCTTCTTGGCATCAGCAATAGTGTGGAGGGTGGGTGTCTGCAGATGGGATGGATCCCTAGATGGGGTGGTCTCTGGATGGTTTTTCCTGCAGTCTCTGTTCCACTTTTGTCCCTGTCTTTCCTTTAGACAGGAACATTTCTGGGTTAAGATTTTTGAGATGGGTGGGTGGCCCCATCCCTCAAATGGGGGCTGTGTCTATCTACTGGAGGTGGTCTCTACGGGTTCTTTGTTGGGAATTTCAGCTAAAGTCATCCCTGTTGGGTCCTGGAGCCTCTCACTTCCCTGGTGCTTGGGACTTTCTAGTGGCTACCCCAGTGCCCCATCCCCCACTGCTACATGTTTCTATTGTACTTCTCTCCTGTCCTTTCCAATACCTGATCCTGTCCCCCTTTTCCCCTCCCTCTCCTCTCTCCCTCCTAGGGTCCTCTCTCCCTTTTCCTCCTATGATTATTTTGTTCTCCCTTATATGTAAGATTGAAGCATCCACACTTTGGTTTTCCCTCTTCTTAAGTTCCATATGGTTTGTGGGTTGTGTTGTGGGTGTTCTGAGCTTTTAGGCTAATATCCACTTATCAGTGGGTGCTTACCATGTGTGTTCTTTTGTGATTGGGTTACTCGCTCAGGATGATATTTTCTAGTTCCATCCATTTGCCCATGAATTTCATGAAGTCAATGTTTTTGATAGCTGAGTAGTACTCCATTGTGTGGATGTACCACATTTTCTGTATCCATTCCTCTGTTGAAGGGCATCTGGGTTCTTTCCAGCTTCTGGCTATTATAAATAAGGCTGCTATGAACATAGTGGAGCACGTGTCTTTGTTGTATGTTGGAGCATCTTTTGGGTATATGCCCAAGAGAGGTATAGCTGAGTCTTCCAGTAGAAATATTTCCAATTTTTGGAGGAACTGCCAGACTGATTTCCAAAGTGCTTTACCAGGTTGCAGTTCCACCAACAATGGAGGAGTGTTCCTCTTTCTCCACATCCTCACCAGCATCTGCTGTCACCTGAGTTTTTGATCTTAGCCAGTCTGACTGGTGAGAGGCAGAATCTCAGGGTCCTTTTGATTTACATTTCCCTAATGACTAAGGATGTTGAACATTTCTTTAGGTGTTTCTCAGTCATTTGAGATTCCTCAGTTAAGAATTCTTCGTTTAGCACTGTACCCCATTTTTAATAGGGTTATTTGGTTCTCTGATGTCTAGCTTCTTGAGTTCTTCGTATATGTTAGATGTTAGCCCTCTGTAGGATTTAGGGTTGATAAAGATTTTTTCCCAAACTGTGGGTTACCACTTTGTCCTATTGTTCTTTGCCTTACAGAAGCTTTTCAATTTTATGAGGTCCCATTTGTTGATTGTTGATCTTGGAGCATGATCCATTGGTGTTCTGTTCAGGAAATCCCCCACTGCCAGGCCAATGGGTTCGAGGTTCTCCCTGGCTTTCTCTTCTATTAGCTTCAGTGTATCTGCTTTTATGTGGAGGTCCTTGATCCACTTGGACTTGAGCTTTGTACAAGGAGATAAGAATGGATCTATTTGCATTCTTCTACATGCTGACTGCCAGTTGAACCAGCACCATTTGTTGAAAATGCTGTCTTTTTCCGACTGGTTGGTGGTGTTAACCTTTTAGAACTTTTCTCCATTTTCTGTGCAGTGTCATTTGCAGAATATAGGGATTTGTAATTTTAACAATGTCTACCTTATTAATATTTTTTCTATGTGGCTTACAATGTTATTGCCACTGCTTTAGTCAGGGAATCTTTAATGATCTCTTCCCAGGGTTTTACTAGACACACCTTTGTAAGTTTTAAAATGTGGGTCTGCATGGGCTCCTGATGTCAGGAGAGTTGGGGGAAGACTTGTTAAGAAGAAGTTTCACCATAGAGGAAGGTGGGGGGATAAGGTGGGATCTTGAAGGGTAAAGAAAACTAACAATTATGATTCACATGTATAAAGCTTCCAACAAGAGAAATGAAAACAGAATTCGTCAGATTTTTGAAATAGTGGCAGCAAGGAATGAGTCCCACATAACAGGCTTGGTGAAGCTAAGGGAATATATGCACCGGGAAGCTGTAGTAACCGCCATCACTTCAGTGGTGACAGTGGATAAGAGTTGGAACTCAAACTTAATGCTGACGCTCTGGTGAAGGAATTAATGTGAACTCAGTCGCTAACAACTCATCCAGAGAAAAGTCAGAGGGAGAAATGTACTTGCTTCTCTCTCTCTCTCCTTACTTCCAACATCATGTCAATCACCCAGCTTCTCAAACCCAATCACAGGGTAGACAGAAAGAGCCCAGAACCACAGCCACAAGAGGACACAGAGCAGGCTGGGATGGATGGGAAGTCACGTTGGAAGGAGTTCGGGAAAAACCTTCACAACTCTTCCTGTAACGGCAATCCAGTCCAATATACTACAGTTGATCATAGATCATCTTCAAGATCCAACACCGGACCCCAGTCCCCCATCAGCTGTGTGAGTAAAGACACGTTAGTCTGCATCCCCGCTTTAGCTCCTTCACGTTTACCTGGAGTTAAGCCTTGCGTATCAGCATCAGACCGGAAGTCTATGTCAAGCAACCAGCCAGAGCCGTGTGGCCATGAAATACTTAATGTGTTCCCACGGAAACCAAGAATGAAAGAACAAGAGAAAGATTCATGCGCTAAGCTAACAATGTCATCCAGTGTTCTATAAGGTTAACATATATACCATCGAGAGAGATAAGAAATTTACCTTTTATAGCTGAGATTATAAAGTCAATTCACTGCCTAGAAAGCCATATTCTCCATTTAAAAATTAAGTTCTAGATAAGAAAAAAGGAATGTATAAAAACCAATCACTCTTCTGAGAACCATAATAAAAGTAGTCCTGGTATTTGATGTAAACTATCTCATACTTCTCATAGAATTTCATGAATCACGAACAGCTCTAATATCCAGTTAGTGTAAAGGAGGTTGAAAGCCAGAAATAGTTGCCTGACAGCTACACCTGGAGAAGGTACTAAATAAAAACTATCCCATTTTTGAATAACTGAAAGACTCCAGGTTTTCCCAAATCCATCTCTAGGATGAACACAGTTCCACACACACTCTTAGTGGGTTTATAATGATGTACACTCAACTAAACCCAACCTTACAGAGAATAACCAATTTGAAGAAAAAAATGAAAAAGTTACAATAGCATCAGACCATGTGGACTTTTCTCTAGATCTACTGGATCTGCTAGAGGAGATCTCGATGAAGCCAAACCTGCTGGCTCTGATGACAGATGAGAGTATTATAGCAATGGTATGAAATGAACATTCCGGGAGAAGAATGTTTGCATTAATAATAAAATTGGATGTGCATTCTGATTCATTATTAGCTTGGGGTAAAGACCAGAAAGACAGCTGCGACCTGGACATTAAATCATCTAGCAGGAAAAACCTAGATGATTACACACAGGAGACTTTCAAATCTCAGCATGGAAAGGGGTTTTATAAAGGACACACAGAAAGAAGTTAAAGGGGGTTGGGGATTTAGCTCAGTGGTAGAGCACTTGCCTAGCAAGCGCAAGGCCCTGGGTTTGGTCCCCAGCTCCGAAAAAAAGAATAAAAAAAAGAAAGAAAGAAAGAAGTTAAAGCCTTTTGTTTTTACACCAGCCCTGCTCAGGTTTTTCTCTATAATGATCCCTGTGGTTAACTAGAGTGTCTACACTTCAGACTGAACTAGGCCCCAGAGGGAGGATGTGTCAGGACACAGAAGCTATGAGGTAGGTGCCTCCAGAATCATTTACTCTTTAACTAAGTTAGATTGTCTCAGTTCAGCTTCATGGTGCATAGATGTCCAACATCAGTGACAGTACCTCTCACGACTCCAATTCAGTCAGGCCTCTGTGTCATCGGATCTCTGCCTCCTGGAATTCAGGAAGATCCAAGTCCTAGCAAGGTTTGGGGAGGAATGGTCTAGGATCTGGCCCAAATCATTTGTATGGTTCCCTTTCTATAGAGAAGGAAACCTGTGCTTCTGTCTAAACCAACGTTATTTTTGGAATGACACACTTTGCTTCTTATTCATAAAAATAAACTATTAGACTAACTTTTCCTAACAGTCTCTAAAATTATATGTCTGTGTGTATATATATATAAATTTTCATTAAGGATGTCAGTGATTAATGTTCTAATAGTTAAAATCCCAGACAGCGGATCATGTAATTTCCATTCAAAAGCTTTCCCTCAACCTCTGCATCCATTAACTGGCCACTTCCTGGTCCTCTGCAAAGTGCAGGAGGTGCAGACTATAGATCCCAGTCCCTTAGCAACTAAGATATTTCTGGGATGTCTAAATGCCAGAACAGGAAAGCCATGTCTTAGAGATCAAATGTCACCCCTCCACCTCACACCCACGTGGCCTTGAACAAACAGTCTGTGCAAAGCTGTCGGGCTGTGCATTCTGGCACAGTCATCTGGCTTTTGAAAGAATATCAACACAGCCTTGGTCTGGAGCTCAGTGCTCCAAGTTCAGTCTCCTTTCAGTGTTTGTGACCTCCAAGGCACAGGGACCCTCTTGATAGAAGGGGCAGCATGCAGGAGTCCGATGACAGAAAGGAGGACGGCTGAGTGCTAGCTTCCAGGCATCAGAATCATTACAACCATGATTCAAGACAGTGTCTACCATGGTTGCCTCTCAGAGACAGACAACCAAATCCTCAGACCCCGGCTTCCCAACCTCTACCTCCCAAGGCATCCTGGGAAAGTGACTGGGGAAGATACCGAAAGATATAAGCTACCTCATACATTTCACTGGACAGGAATTTGGCTGCCGGGTTTCTGAGAACTCCAGATGATGGATACACATGATTAAACAAACAAACAAGAGCCTGTCATAATATTCCTGGGATGTTTTGTGTGTACTCATAGGACCAGAGTCACACTCTGTAGGCAGTGTTCTTCCTTTGTCATGAAAATGTCCCTTCTGATATGTGGTGGGTGACTCTGCTGTGATTCTTCTGTGTGGCTCAATTCTCTTACATCTAACGACTTTACGTCTCCTGAGTGAATACACAGACTGTGTTAGTCGGGACTCTCCAGGGAGCTGGAACCCACGCAGACATATTCATCATATTGCTAGACTATGGCTATGGAACTGAAGAGTCCTGCGATTTTGGAGACTTAGGAAAGTTGGGGTAGAGGTTGGTTTTAGGATCTGGGAGCTGGAAAATCAATAATATAAACTCCAATCTAAATCCAAAGGTCTGTGCACCAGACAGGAACAAAATGCCTGCTCAACGAAGCATCCTCCACCTACTTTCGTGTTCTCATCCATCTTCAGTGGACTAGTTATGCCTGTTCTCGTCCATCTTCAGTGGACTAGTTATGCCTGTTCTCGTCCATCTTCAGTGGACTAGTTATGCCTGTCTACACTGCTGAGAACAGATCTGCATTAGTCTACTGATCCAGTTCTTAGCAACTCTGGAAATAACCAGAGGCTCACACAGAAACCTCGTTTTACCTGCTGTGCTCACACGACAGCTAAGCTGACACAGAATGAACCATTGTGGTCTAGGGAGGTGACTCCATTTGTAGAGTGCCTACCATGAAAACCTGGGTACTTGGGTATGTATTTCCAGCACCCATGTAACATCACGACCTGGTGGTACATGTCTGTATCCAGCAAAGGGGGACAGAGACAGATGACCCCTTGGAGCTCACTTCTCAGGAAGTGTAGCCATTCTTCCTCCAGGCTTCCTTTTCCCTGTCTTCTCTTCTCTTTCCTCCCTTTTCTCTCTTCTTCCTCCCTCTCTTCCTTTTTCTTCTCTTTCTCCCTCCTCTCCTTCCTTTTCTACCTCTTCATCTAACATCTTCTCTTCTTTTCATCAATCGTGAATGTTTTTGTATAGAGCTACAGACCATCATGGCTGCCCTTTTTGAGTTAGAGAGGCAGCTGACTAATTCTTTCAGGGACATAGACATCTGTAAAATTCTAAACCAGCGTAACATTGTTGAAGCACTTCAATTTGTGGGGAAGGAAGTAACACCTGGATGTATCCTTAGTTCTTTATTATTTACTGAGAATTTAAAGCTCAATTCAGTTGAACTAATATCCTCTGAGAGCCGCCATGGGCTCTGTCCAGTTGTGTTTGAATGGCACATTGGTGAAAAGCCTAAGAAGAGATAAAGTGTTTGGAAATGCACTCTTTTTTTCTTACAGAGATGAGATTGCTTATCCAAGTTTCCTGGGAATGAGGGGAAGCCCTTGTTAGTGTTTGGATGGCTTTGTATTTTTCATCTGGACACCACTAGAGCTCTCTGTGAAGAGAAAACTTCGATTTAGAACATGTCCCTTCCAGACTGGCATGTGGACGGGGTTGTGGGACCTTTTCTCAGTCAGTGATTGATGTGGGTGGGCCCAGCTCACTGGGGCAGTATCACCCTGGGGAAGGAAGTCTGGGATGGCATTATCACAGCAGGGTGAGAGGATCCACGAGGAGCCAAGCCAGTGAGCAGTGTTCCACGGAGCTTCCGTTTCAACTCTTGCCTCTAGTTCAGAGTTTGAGTCCTGCCACGTTGACTGCTCAGGAATTAATGATGAATTAGTGATATAATCCTATGTTACCTCCCTTCCCCCCAAAACTGAAGTGTTTTACCAGTGTTAACTAAGTTTGGTATTTTACTATGTCCCTGGAAGAATTAGTCAGCTGCCTTTGCTTAATTCGACAATGACGTAAAGTGAAATGAAGCCTTCTGTCCCCAAGGTGCTTTTGGTAATAGTGCTTTATCATAGCAACAAAGACCCTAGCTAAGAGAGGCCATTTCTAAATTTTGTGCCATATCTCAGCCCGTGTGTTCATGGCCCAGGAAAGGCATGAGAAGGCGCTAGCAGATGGCTCCATCAACAGCCCTCACTGTGTTCATCGGCAGACGTTGCCGCAAGCAGTCAGGTTGACTTTGTACATATTTTATTCCACCTTCAGACTGCGAGTCCTGGAAGGATGATTCCATCTGTATTTGACTTTCACAATTATTGCACATGAGCCTTTAGAAGGTTTGCTATGTTCAGCTCGAACAAGCCTGGAAGTTTTAGTGTGTGGGGGTGTGAGTGTGTGTGTGCATTATGTGAATGAGTGTGTGTGTGTGATAAGTGTGTATGTAACATGTGAGTATGTAGTGTGAGTGTGTGTTATGTGAATGTGTGTGTGATAAGTGTGTATGTAATATGTGAGTATGTAGTGTGTGTGAGTGTGTGTGTGTGTTATGTGAATGAGTGTGTGTGTGGTAAGTGTGTATGTAATATGTGAGTATGTAGTGTGAGTGTGTGTGTGTTATGTGAACGAGTGTGTGTGTGATAAGTGTGTATGTAATATGTGAGTATGTAGTGTGTGTGTGTGAATGAGTGTGTGCGTGTGGTAAGCGTGTATGTAATATGTGAGTATGTAGTGTGTGGGGGTGTGAGTGTGTGTGTGTGTGTTATGTGAATGAGTGTGTGTGTGGTAAGTGTGTATGTAATATGTGAGTATGTAGTGTGTGTGTGTTTTGTGTTTGAGTGTGTGTGTGATAAGTGTGTATGTAATATGTGAGTATGTGGTGTGTGGGGTGTGAAAGTGTGTGTGTGTGTGTTTATGTGGAATGAGTGTGTGTGTGTGTGTGTATATGTGAGTATGTGTGTGTGTGTGTGTTATGTGAATGAGTGTGTGTGTGGTAAGTGTGTATGTAATATGTGAGTATGTAGTGTGTGTGTGTTATGTGAATGAGTGTGTGTGTGATAAGTGAGTATGTATGTAATATGTGAGTATGTAAGTGTGTATGTAATATGTGAGTATGTAGTGTGTGTGTGTGTGTGTGTGTTATGTGAATGAGTGTGTGTGTGGTAAGTGTGTATGTAATATGTGAGTATGTAGTGTGTGTGTGTGTGTTATGTGAATGAGTATGCGTGTGGTAAGTGTGTATGTAATATGTGAGTATGTAGCGTGAGTGTGTGTGTGATGGTTCTGGGAGACAATAAAAACACAACAGAAACTCGGGAAACAAGCTCACAGGAGTTGACCACAGAAGGAACATGTGGCAAAGCAGGTCTTCAGGCAGCAGGAGACAAGAGAAAGCACAAAGTTACCTTGGGAAACACAGGTGAATGCCTTAGAATCGGCCCCAGTGGTCAGTGGTTGTCTTTTGGGGATGGGGAAGGCAGAGGAATCCAGTCCCCCTATGTAGAGACCTGGTTCTAGTCCTAAGAGTCATTACTGCTATGATAAAACACATGACCACCACGACTAGGGAGGAAAGGTTTATCATGCTTCCACATCACTGTCCATCATGGAAGGAAGTCAGGATAGGAACCCTAACGGGGCAGGAACCTGTAGGCAGGAGCTGAGGTTACTTACTGACTTGCTCCTCATGGCTTGCTCAGCCTGCTTTTGTATAGCACCCAGAAACACCTGCCTAGAGATGGCCACACCCACAATGGGCCAGGCCTTTGCATATCAATCACTAAGTAAGGGATTGCCCACAGGCTTGCCTACACCCAATCTTATGGAGGCATCTTCTCACCTGAGGCTCCTCCCCTCTGGTGACTCTAGCTTATGCCAATTTGACGTAACACTAGCCACAGTTACCAGAGATGTATGAGCGCTCAGATCTGTCATAGAAAATGGTGTACTATTTGTATATAACCCGTGCACACCTCCCCTATGCCTCGTCCCATCTCTGCGTTGTGTGCTGTGTGTCGTATCTCATCGGATTTACACAGCGATTGTTCTACATGGTTTAGGAGTTGGAATGGGAAGGATGACTATAAGTGCTCACTACAGGTGTGACTCCTTTCACACCCTTTCGGTCCACACTTGATGGATCTGTGAGGTTGCACCAGGGTACAGAGGTGGCATGTGTGTGTGTGTGTGTGTGTGTGTGTGTGTGTGTGTGTGTGTGTGGTGTGGTGTGTGTGTGTGTGTGTGTGTGGTATGTGTGTGGGGTGAGGTGGGTGTTTGTGTGTGTGTGTGTGTGTGTGGTATGTGTGTGGTGTGGTGTGGGGTGCTTGTGTGTGTTTGTGCGTGTGGTATGTATATGTGAGTGTGGTGTGTGTATATGTGTGTATATATGAGTGGTATATGTGTGTGTGTTCTCTAACTAGAACCAGGTCTCTATGGGGGCCTGAATTTCTCTGCCTTCCCCATCCCCAGAAGCCAACCACTGAGCCCCGTGGCCAACCCCCAGGCATTCACCTACATTTCCCAAGGAACCTTTGTGCTTTCTCCTGTCTCCTGCTGCCCGAAGGGTGGCACTGTCTTTTGGACTGCGTAGACCAGATGGAGAAAGATGACTCTGAACAGGTCAGTGTGCAGATCAAAGTCATCCTCTTTGACTGAGTCCTTGCTGCCTCTAACATTTGGAATTGGAGAGAGTGAGAGAGATCTGAAAGGCCTTCTTTAGGATGTTGAAACACAATATCCATGGGGAAAAGAAAGCAAACACACACACACAGACACACACACACACACAGACACACACACACACACACACACACACACACACACACACACACACACACTGGAGCCATCACTATCCATTCATCATCTCTAAAAGGTGGCAGCTAGCAGGGTGGAAGAGTGGTTAGCGAGGCACCCAGCATGGTGGTGATGAGAGTCACTGGAAATACCATCCTGCTAATCCTTTCGCGTGGGCTCCTTGCCAGTCAGCACCACGGCATCCCCTGGTGATCTCTGCATAGCCTTTGTGGTCTCACTGCTTCTGCTTGTAGAGTCCAGAGAAGGAGAATGTGCAAACCACTCAGACTGCGACCTCTCTGGGAGCTTGGGGAGAAGCCCACTGACTGCTACACCAATTGCTTGGGGCTCCCCAAAACCCACACACCTGTCTCTGCCCGGCAATGTGCAGATCCAGCCAGCAGACACAGATCTTGATCATGCTGGTGGATTCACTTCTGAGGATCAGCTCACCTTCCTCTGACTTGGCCTTGGGTGTTGTTCTGCAGCTTTATGAGTCTGAGTGTAATTAGTCACAATTAAAATCTGAAATCTCTAAGCATGTCCGCTGTCCAATTTCATCTGAGGCTAAATAAATAAATAAATAACTGGCAGCGACTTTATTACTTACGTTTCTCCCATCTGGGGAGGCAGGAATCTGAAGGGAGTCTCTCTAGGACCTCCATGGGACGAGAAGATCTGGAGGGGGTTCAGAAGTCCGGCCACTCCAGTTCATTAACCAGAACTGTAAGCAGCAGTTGTAGATCAGAGGGGGGTGGGTTTCAGCATGGGTACGCACCAGGAATCTTTGTGTGCAGGGCTCCCATTATATCCTTCTCTTACAGAAGAGGAAAGGGCTGAGGGAGATACGCGCGCACACACACACTGGAGTAGTGTGTTGTTAGATTGAGAACCTCACTGGTTCGATGATGTCAGCGGAGGCTGGATTTCCCCACTGATTCAAATGTTCACCTCTTCTAGACACTCTAGGGAATGCCTGACATGTGGATCTCAGTGAACTCCTAGAATAAGATAGAAGTGTCTGAATCTCTGCTCTCTGTCCTTTGTATTTATTTATTTTATGTATGTGAGTACACTGTCACTCTCTTCAGACAGCACCAGAAGAGGGCATCAGACCCCGTCACAGATGGGTATGAGCTACCATGGCAGCTGTGAGAATGTTTGCCAGGTAGGCTGCATGATTTTCTCATTTATAAATATGAAGAATCTCAGAACTCACAGACGTCATTTCCTCCCCTTATCATTCAAAGTTTTATTGAGAGGGACGGTCGATTCTGTCCTCAGAATAGCTTGTCACATCTTCCCATCTCTCCTTCCCGACATCCTTGCTTAGATCACACATCCAGGGCTGTGAGTTGAATCTCACCACCAAAAGAGATTTGTTCTAGCCCCAGGCCTCTGTGGTTATGAACAGTTCCTTATTTGGCAATGGGACCTCTGTAGACATAGTTACGTTAGGATGAGGTCATTTCAGATTCACTGTATCCAGAACGAAATCCCAGTGCAAGCGAAGAAATGTGAATGTTACTGCCAAACACCAGAAGCTAGGAGAAGCACGAACTGGTTCTCCTCCACGGCCTCCAGAAGAAACCAAAACCACGAGTGTCTTCACTTAGCTCTCTCATATATCACGCAGGTGGTGGCAGTTTCTGACTACAGTTCTGGGGAGTTTGCACACCTGGTGGCCACAGTGACTTTCAGAAACAGTTCCTGCTTCCAGACCCTCAACTTCTTTCATCCTGGATCACGGTGGCATCCCGCACTGTGTGTGTTCACTGCTGGTGTGATGCTGAGGAAAGGGCTCTCAAACACGGGAGGGGAGGCCAAGAATGTGGAGAGATATTTTGAGCCCAGGAAATGGCTTTGATCTTTAAATACATCCCATACTTGCTGAAAACTTGAGGTGTACTTTTAAATATCTTCAGTTCTTCTAAAATTATCTAGTACCTCTTACTCTACCTGGGGGATTAAGACACTAGGCTTTCCCATCACACGCTGGGCTGTTGTTTCTCATGGCTTCTCCCTGTTGCTCATCTCCCTGTACGTTTCCCTCTGCACCTGAGGAAAGGCTCCTCCCCCTCACTAAATACTGTTCACATCTCATCTTCTCTCTGACAGGGAGCTAGAAATGCTCACCTAGGCCTGAAGATACTTGACTCCACCAAACAGGTTTGTTACCTGTGTCCTCCTCACCTGGGCAGACTGAGCGCTTTCTGAGGAATTCCTTAAAATTTGTCCCCTTGGTGTCTCCGTATACGTTTTCCTAATTACTGTGTCCAGTGTCCACTGCAGGGCTCATAATTTATGTTTGTGTGCCAGACAGATCATAGACAGAGACCCGGAAAATGAGCTCTCTCTACAGGAAGGATGGTTCTGCCCTTGTATGGGGAGAAACAGCAAGTTTCCACTTCTTCCAGCTCAGTTGATGACGCTGAGTCCTGAGCTTAGAGCCAAACCAGGGATATGGGATGTGGTTCTATTGGCCCAGTTTCTAGTCACCCGGAGTCCCAGGAAGCTTTCTTTGCCAGATCCACCAGATGGTAAACCTGCAGTCATGACCTTGGTACTCCTTGCTGGAAATGAAGGCCAGGTGTGGTACCAGCAGCATCTCCATGCGACTCCAGTGTCTCCCTGGCAACCGATCTGGAGTACACGTTTAGGAATGCCAGATCTCAGCGGGACTGAGCTGAGGGTCCCTGAGTATCTGGAAGTCTTTGGTCCACCACAATCTCCCTGGAGCTGTGGTCCACAAGGTCAGGAGGAGGTGGGTTAAATGGCGATGGTAATACGTGTTGTATCTATGAGCACACAGCTTCTCGGGGGTCAGGTAAAACTCTGTGTGTGTGTGTGTGTGTGTGTGTGTGTGTGTGTGTGTGTGTGTGTGTGTGTGTGACTTGAAGTGGGTACTTCAAGATACACTTTATTCTTTTCTTTCTGTATTTAAGATAGGGTCTCCTTATCTGTGGCCTAGGATGACCTTGAACTCAGACTCACCATAGACTCACAACAGCCTCTGCTTTCTGAGTGGTGCAATTATAGGCATAATATTTTTTGTTTTAATTTTTGTTTGGTAGTTTTTGAAACAAGGTCACATGTGTCCCGGGCTCCCCTCCACCTCACTTAACAGCCCAGCATGCTCTTGAACTCCTGATTCTTCTTGCCTTCAGATCCCAAGCACTAAGATTACAGACACACACCACCATGCCCTATTTTTACAATGTTGGTGGTCAAATCCAGGGTTTCATACAGGCTGGGTAAGCAGTCTACCAGTGAGCTACATCCCCGGCCACACCCATTCACTTTTAACCCCCTCCCTTCCCAGTCCAAAGTGTGGATGGCAGGTCAGCGGTGTGGGCAGCTGAGGTTTTATATATCCACATAGAAGCTAAGGAGTTTAAAGTGTAGTGAGACACATTGGGATGCCGATGGTCTGTGGGGGCTGACGAGGAAAAGAATTCTCAACTCTGTGTGTGGGTAGCGACCTCTGTCAGTGTATACAATATCACAGAAAAGAAATGTATGGAGGAAGAGCAACAGACATGTTTTTGCTAAAAGTGGGATCCATTCATTGATAACCACGTCCATCTCTAGGTATAATAATATTTAAAAACAGATGCTATTAGATAGCTCATTTATTTTTATGGCAGACCAATTATATGCATAGCTCATTTTACTGAGGCTGGTTTCTTGTTCACCCAAGAAGTCAATGTGAGCTTACGCATTCTGTGTGTTCTTTGCAAAGGAACTCCGAGTACCATGGGCTCAGGCCAGAGGTGAGAGCTGCTGATGCCACACTTTAGAACGGCATCTCTGAGATAGATGTGCACACTCCCTTGCTTGCACATAGCGTTCAGAGTAGCAAAAAGGGGACATTTGGAGACCCGCATGGTATCATCACAGCTTCCGTCTCATGCAGCATTGAACATCCATGTGTGATTTCTGGTCTGAGATCTTCATGCATGCTCAAGCTGAGGCAGTGTGCTTCGGAATATTCATTCTGGCTAGAGATGATCTTATGCATCCTGACCTCAATCTGCAGTGTCCGGGGACACTTTCTGTTGTCACTGATGGGAACATCCTACTGGCACCTTGCAGGTAAACACCAAGGCTGCTTCTAACACCCAGGAGAGTCCCCACGGCAGAGAGTCATGCACTCAGGGACACACACAATGCTGAGCTGGCGGTGCCTTGCTTTAAGGGGGAGAAATTTCATATTCCCTGTGACCAAATCCCTCAGGAAGCCTCAGCCTCACTTTGTCTGGAACAGCCAACAAGTTGTGGCAGGATAGTTCATCTCAGAAGAGCTTTTCTCTCTATGTCTGAAGAAGAGAGGGATTGCGTGCGTCCAACCTGGGACTGCTGCTTTGGTAACCTGTGATAGGTGGTCTGACAGTCTGTGCTTCATTAGCTGGTTATTCCCACAGTATCAATCTTTAACTAACAACGGTTGCTTACCCAGGGGCCAGACATTCCCGTTTGGAAGAGGAAGGGGAAAGGTAATAAAGCAAGGGAGAGATGTCATGTTACACAGGCATCAGCACGTTTCTGTAAAGAGCAGTTAATCAGCTCAGAGGCTGATGAGACATGTGTCTAGAAACAGCTATGAAGTATTAACAGCATCCGAGGACCCTCAAGGTTCGTGATTGGAAGTTATTTTTCAGAATAATTCTGTTGCGCATCAACATAGCAAACAGGAATGACAACAACGAGTGTCACAACCACTCTCCTCCCACGCCACCTACCTCATTAAAGAACAAGCCTTGGTCCAGAGAGCAGTCAGAAATGATTTGCTCCTGATTCGACTAACAGTACTGCGTTGCTGTGCATTGGATATGACAGTCTGCATTGCTGGACCCTGGGCATTGCTGGGCATTGGGTATGACAGTCTGCATTACTAGGCATTGGGTATGAGAGTCTGCACTACTGGACACTGAGCATGATAGTCTGCATTGCTGGGTATTGGGCATGACTATCTACATTGCTGGGTATTGGGCATGACTGTCTGCATTGCTGGGCATTGGCCATGACAGTCTGCATTGCCAGACACTGGGTATGACAGTCTGCATTGCTGGGCTTTGGGAATGACAAATTGCATTGTTGGACATTGGGCATTGCTGGGCATTGGACAGGACAGTCTGCATTGCTGGGCATTGGGTATGACAGTCTGCATTGCTGGGTATTGGACATGACAGTCTGCATTGCTGGGTATTGGGTATGACAATCTGCATTGCTGGACATTGGGTATGACAGTCTGCACTACTGGACACTGAGCATGACAGTCTGCATTGCTGGGTATTGGGTATGACAATCTGCATTGCTGGACATTGGGTATGACAGTCTGCACTACTGGATACTGGGCATGACCGTCTGCATTGCCAAATATTGACATGGCTGTCCTTGCTTATTGTATGCCAACCTGACACAAGCTACAGTCATCTGGAAGGAAGGAACTTAACAGAGAAAACACCTCCATAAGATCAGTCTGTAGGGAATTTTCTTAATTAGTGATTGATGTGAAAGAGCCCTGACCACTATGGTTGGTGCCGTCCCTAGGCTGGAGGACCTGGGTTCTATAAGAAAGCAGACTGAACAAGAAAACATAAGGAACAAGCCAGCAAGCTGTATTTCTCCATGGCCTCCGCATCAGCTCCTGCCTCCAGGTTCCTGCCCTGCTTGATTTCCTGCCATGACTTCCTTCAGTGATGGACTATAGTATAGAGGTGTAAGTCAGATAAACCCTTTCCTCTCCAACTTGATTTCTATCATGGTGATTCACCATAGCAATAGTGACCCAAACTAGGATAAGTTGGTACCCAGTATTACTGTGACAGACCTGACCATGCTGCTTTGGGAAGATTGTAGAACGACTTTGGAACTTTGGACTAGAAAAGCTGTTGAGTGTTGAGAGCTCAGTGAGCTGTTCTGTGGGTGCCTGGAGGATAAGAATGTTGAGAGCAGTGCAAAAGATGGAACCCTGGCCTGTGAGGGTTCAGAGGGAAGCGAAGACTCCACTGGGCTTTTGTGGGAAGAATCTGTGTTGCCTGAGCAGCTGCTGCGGAAGAATTGGCTGTAATTAACAAGAGACCATGAACACTAAAGTAAAACCCTTGCTTTGCTTAGACAATGGATGCTGGGTAGCTGGAGCTGAAGAACCAGCTGTGATTAAGAAGAAACCAGCATTAATCAGGTGACGTCTTCTGGGAAGTGTTTCCTCAGGGTCAGCACACAGGAGCTGTGTTCCGGAGGTGGCTGAAGTCGTACCTCGGGCTAGTAGCTGAACTTGGCAGTGCAAGAGTCACCCGGGTGGTGCTGGCGTGGAGAGCAGCTGAGGGTTTGCACTGTGCGCTGGGGCTGTGGTCCCGGAAGAGAGCGCAGGAGAATCTATTGGTGAAAGTGCAGTCCAGTTGCAGCAAGGAACCCCAGAAGTTTTAGAGATGCCAATACCATGGGAAAAGCACCAAGAGCAGGGCGGAGGTAGAATAGAGCCAGCTGGAGCCTGGAAGACAAGCTGTGTGTGCTACGAAGGGCAGGGCTGCAGAGGGCGGAGCTGCAGAGGGCGGAGCTGCAGAGGGCGGAGCTGCAGAAATGACCCAATCCCCTTAAAAGAGTCCAGAATATAGTAAATGCATCTCGGGCATTGGACATTGAGTTATTTAAATCTTGGAGTTTGTTTTTGGCTTTGTTGAGACTGTGAGTGTGCCCTTCTTCCTTCCCTCTTGAAATAAGGAAGTATTTAGATAATTTTTTGTTTTACAGAATCGCACAATTGAGAAGCTAATTTTTAAAGAGATTCGGGGTTTAAAAGAGATTTTGGATTTTACAAGAGACTTGGTATTAAGGTGTTAGAATCTGTAAAGACTCTGGGACTTTTTTAAGCTTGTAAAATGTTTCCTATTGTGACGTTGATGTTAATGTGTGATCTTGGGGATGAACAAGAAATGAAAAGTGATGACCCAACAGTGATGTGTTTGTATGTCAGGTTGACAAGGGATCCATTGTCCCTGGCTAGTTTTATGTGAACCTGGAGTCAGTCATCTGAGAGGTGAGGACCTCAATTGTAAAAATGCCTCCACGAATCAATCCAGCTGTAAGGCATATTCTCAATTAGCGATTCATGGGGGAGAGCCCAGCCCATGGTGGGCGGTGCCGTCCTCGGTTGGTGGTCCTGGGTTCTATAGGAAATCAGGCTGAGCAAGCCACGAGGAGCAAGCCAGTGAGCAGCACCCGTCTATGGCTTCTGCATCAGCTCCTGCATCTATTCCAGCTCTGCTTAAGTTCCTATCTTGACTCCTCCAGTGCTGGACAGGAGGATATGACTATGTTATATATACCTGATGTGGATACATACGCCAAATAAACGTCACAACTTGCTCTTTGGTTTCACCAGAATGATTGTAGCCCTAAGATCTGTTTTATAGCTTTCTATTTGTTTTATATAGAGAGTCTCTCATAGCCCCGACTGGCTTCCAATGCTCAATGCAGCCAAAGATGATTTTGAATGGCTGACCTTCCTATGTCCACCTCCCAAGTTCTGGGACTGCAGGCACGCAATGACTGCCTTGTCTTTCTGAGGTCTCGGGGATGAAACACAGAGTTTCATATATGCTAGGCAAGCACTCTGCTGGCTGACATGCTTATCTGGAGACTCTCTACAGTGATTTTTTTTCATATTTCTCCTGCTGGGTGGGGAGTATTGAGAGAGAACATAGAGGAGCTAATTGGCATTTGAGCACTGTGGAAGCGATATTTACTCATGGGACGGAGGAGGAGTGCCGCTTTTTCTGCCAGGAGCTCAGTTGCCTTGCATGTGTGCCTGAAGAACCCCCTTATTTTGTCAGAACAAGAAAGTAGCAGCAGAAAGGAAAAACAGGAGAAAAACCCCAGGGAGGCTCGGCGTGTCCTCATCCCCGACCAGATCCTCTGCACGTTGGTTACAGAAATCAGAAATAAATTAAAATTTGAATTAAGTATGGGGTGAATCAGTGCTTTATTTCCTAAGCAGACATTACCAGTTTTTGTAGCTTTGAGTTGTTAATTATCAGCACCACCATTTATGCATTTTTGTAATGAACTTCATTTTAATTGAAATCGAACTGCTTTGTGTTTCTTTGCCTACCCTTTAGAAAATCATTCAAGTGTTGCAGTCCCAGATATTGGAAAGCTTAATTACAGTACGGACGGAGAAGACCCAAAGCAGCTAGAAGGGAGGACGCGTCTCCTCATTCTCCACAGACAGAATCTGTCCAAGAACCCAGGCAGGTCGTCACATCTGTCTGTCTGCCAGAAGCTACGTTCATTAGACAACCGAGAGCCACCCTGGGGGAAGCCTCACACAGGCTCATTTCCAACCCTCGTACCTGCTCAGCCTCATTTCAGAACCCAGCAGATCATCTCAAAATCTCCCTCAGTGCCCTGAAAATATGCATACAATTCAGTCACAGTAGACATCAAGCCACAGCAAGACATAGCTCACATTGGGATCCTACACCTGTGGGAAACACTTCCATATTGACATAAGGCCCAGAATCAGATCAGCCAGGAGTCTCAAGAAAAAAGGCTCATCATGTATGGACAGATAGAAAAATGGCAGCTGCGATGGACGTATTGTATGTAACATAGACAAACATTGATTGACACATCAGCATATGATTGACAACCAAGATGGTGGAGAGATGAGAGACATAAACCTGTAGATATAAGTGATAGAGAGATTCTTCTCATTGTAACACATGCAGACCCTTGCTTTGTGGACTGACTCCTCTGGGTGTGGACTTTAGCAAGTCCTCCAGCAGTACAGAGGCTGACAAGCTGGACAGTTAGGCTGTAACTTACATGCCTGCCTTGAACAACACTTTCTACCTCTGCAAGGAGCTGCAGATTTTATTTCTCAGACTGGAGCCCCATCCCCACCCCCCACTATCATGTTGCCAGAGATAATCTCTAATATTTAAAGTCAGCTGATTGTGGGTTGTTGGAAAGATATCATTAAGGCCGCAGCTAAGTGAGAATGTTTCATGAAATACATGGGCACAGCTGTCTAGCCAGTTTAACACACAAATCTGGGGCTGGATGGTTCGGTGTCATTGAGGACTGACCCAAAGTCCTAAACTTTCCTGCTGGGTCAGCTCAATTCCAACATTGACATTGTTTATAGTCTTTTTACTATGATTCTAAACAACTCTTGGTTTCTTCTTCTTCTTCTTCTTCTTCTTCTTCTTCTTCTTCTTCTTCTTCTTCTTCTTCTTCTTCTTCTTCTTCTTCTTTTTCTTCTTCTTCTTTTCCTTCTCTCCTTCCTCTCCTCCTCCTCCTCCTTTTCTTCTTTTCTCCTTCTCTCCTTCCTCTCCTTCTCCTCCTTCTCCCTTTTCTTCTTCTTCCTCTTTCTCTTCTTCCTCTTCCTCTTCTCATCTTCCTTTCTCCTCCTCCTCCTTCTCCTCTTCCTTTCTCCTATTTCTTCTTCCTCTTCTCCTCTTCCTTCCTCCTTCTCCTCCTTCCTCTTTCTCTTCTTCCTCTTCCCCTTATCCTCTTCCTTTCTCCTCCTCCTTCTCCTTTTTATTTCTCTTCTTCTTCCCCTAGAGGACAAGAGAACTGGCTTTGTTTTTTAATCAGAAGAGAGATCCCATCATTCCCAAGACGCCTACAGCATCAGAGACTACACACCATTAAGTATTCACTTTACTTCCACTTTTCTCCTTCAGTTTATGTGATCTGGCTTGCTTTACTGTTTTGTATGTTGAATGTCTTGGTGCTGGAACAGATTTCACCCTCTCTTAATGTACTCATGATGATGTTACTGTATGTCCAGGTTCTTCTTGTTGCAAATGAAGAACTGAACAAAATGTGGAAATGCAGCACAAGAGTAAAAACAAAGATTTGTTAAAAGGGAAAGTAAAAGAGAAAGTAAAATGTTCACCCGACAGCAGGAATGGGGTCGAGTAAGCAGGTGGCACTCGAGTCCTCTCATTTCAGATCCAGGAGCTTTAAATTGTGTGGGGAAGAGAGGTGTTCCCTGAGCAGGCCCTGTTACTTTTACTTTGCATGAACCATCTCCCAGTCCTCTCTGTAATGATCGTTTGTATGAGGTAAAGTCCCTATGTGTCTCCCTTGAGTGGTTCATGCTGTCCCAAAGGCATGAGATAAACTTTCCTTGATGTGCAAGCATGCCACTAGATCATCTCTTGCTTCCAATTGTGATCGGATATTTTCCTGTTAGGCATGGAGGATTCATAGGAAACAAACACTATTCTGGAGAATAGTCTGTTAATGGTTAGGTCTCTTCTATGACTCACAAGCATGGATGCTAACTTCCTGCCTCAATGGCTTCTTAAAAAGAAAATAAATTCAGAATCTGGGGAGTGTGTGAGCTTGCAAAAACAGTGGTGTTTATATCATTCATTCTGAACCAGTAGGCCATCCATTCATTTTTATTCCATTTATCCTTCAGAAACATGTCTGTTCATGTGTCCATCCATTCATTCGCACATTCACACACCCATTTATTGAGTGTATCGCATTTTCTTGAGAGACTGGTCTGGTCATGTTGTTCTTTTTTCAACTTGGCACAAGCTCGAGTTATCTGGAACAAAGACCTCAGTTTAGAAAAGGTGCCTACCAGACTAGTCTGTACTGAATTTCTTAATGACCGACATGGCTGAACCCAGTTTACTGTGGGCTGTACCATCCCTAAGCAGGTGGTCCTGAGCTGTATAACAAAGCGGGCTGAGCAAGCCATGAAGAGCAAGTCAGTAAGCAGCACTGTTCCAAGGACTGTGCATCAAGTCCTGCCTACATGTACCTTCCCTGACTGAGTTTCTATCCTGACCTATTTCAGCCTAGTGTGGAAGTGTAAGCCAAATAAACTCCTTTCTCCCCGTCTTAGTAGGGCTACCATTGTCATGATAAAACACCATGACCAAAGAAACCTGGGGAGAAAGAGGTTTGTTTAGTGTATGATTCCATATCCATATTACATTACTGAAGGAGGTCAGGATAGAAACTCAAGCAAGGCAGGAACCTGGAGGCAGGAGCTGATGCAGAGTCCACGAAGGGGTGCTACATACTGGCTCACTTCCTCTGGCTTGCTCAGCCTGCTTTAGAACCCAGACCACCAGCCCAGGATGGCACTACTCACAATGGGCTGGGTCCCCCTCTGTCTATCTGGCTTATCTACAATCTGATCTTATAGAATCTTTTTTTTAATTGAGCCCCACCCCCAACCCCTTCCTATGACTAGCTTGTGTCAAGTTGACGTAGTTGAAATTAAACTCTCCAGCACACTCCCTAACTTGATTTTGGTGATGGTATTTCATCAGAGCAAAAATAACCCTAATTAGGAAAGAAATTGGTACTAGGATTATGGGGCTATTTCTATGGTGGACATGAGCGTGTTCTGGGGAGGATTATGGAAGGACTTTGGAACTTTGGCCTAGTAAAGCCATTGAGTGTTGAGAGCTCAGTGGGCTGTTCCGTGGGAGCTTGGAGGATAAGAATGTTGAGAGCAGTGCAGAAGATGGAGGCCTGGCTTGTGAGGGTTCAGAGGGAAGATTACAGATTCTATTGGGACCATTTGCTATTTTTGGATTAACATTCTGTTGTTCCGATCAGCTGGGGCTGTAGGATCAGCCGTGATTAACAAGAGACCAGAACTATTGAAGTAAAACCTTTGCTCTGCTGAGACACTCGAGGCTGGTCAGCTGGAGCCAAGCAATTAACGGAGATTGAAGAAGATCCCTTAAGCACTGAGGTGGCGTCTTCTATGGGAAGCGTTTTCTCAGGGTCAGCACAGAAGTTGTGGTCTGGAGGTGACTAAGGGTGAACTTGGTCGTGTGTAAGAGTCACCGGATAGTGCTGGTTTTGAAGCCATGAAGGGGTCATGGAGTGCAGCTGAGGCGTGGCAGTGTGAGAGGCCAGAGGGCCATTGGTGGAGGTACAGCCTCAGTAGTAGTTAAAGCCCTAGGATTAAAGGGCTCATACTGAGAAGTTGAGTCTTAGCACCAAGAAGAGAACCAAAGAGAAGCTAAGGATGAAAATACATCTCTCGAAGCAGGAGACCTTGGCATTCTGGAGATGCCAGCACCATAGAATGACCACCAAGAAGAGCAGCAACTGTGGAGTGGAACCAGCACCAGCTTAGGAGACAGACCCTATGTGCTGCAGAGGATGGAGCTGGAGAAGTGATACAGGCCCTTTGAAGGAACCCAGAAGATTGTCCACAGATCCCAGACAGCGTAGTGATTTACACAGCTGGAGTTTGTTTGGTTTTGCTTTCTTCAGGCTATGGCTGTGTCTTGGTTCTTCCTTCTTGAAGTAAAAAGTATTTAACCTAATTTTTAGTTAGCAGAAGTCCACAGTTGAGAGACTTTGAACTACTAAGATTCTGGATTTTTTTTTTTAAAAGAGACTCATGATGTGTTTAAATTTGCAAAGACTGGACTTTTAAAGTTATTTATATTTTATGTTGTGATGCTCATATTAACATGCCCTCCTGGGGATAAACGAGAAAGTAAATACTCTAATTGGAAAGTGATGTATTTGTGTTGACAAGGGGTCCATTATTGTGCTTTCTAGTTTCATGAGAACGTGACACAAGTTAAAGTCAGGTGAGGGGAGGGAACCTCAATTAAGAAAACGCCTCCAGGGCTGGGGATTTAGCTCAGTGGTAGAGCGCTTGCCTAGGAAGCACAAGGCCCTGGGTTCGGTCCCCAGCTCCGAAAAAAAAACCAAAAAAAAAAAAAAAAAAGAAAATGCCTCCATAAGGTCAGAGTGTAGGCAAGCCTGTAGGGTATTTTCTTACTCACGTGGGAGGGCCCAGCCAGTTGTGAGTGGTACCATTTCTAGGCTGGTGGTCCTGTGTTCTTTAAGAAAGCAGACCGAACAAGCCATTGGGAGAAAGCTAGCAAACAGTACTCCTCCATGGCCTCTGCATCAGATTCCACCTCCAAGTCTCTTCTCTGTTTGAGCTCTTACCCTGACTTCCTTCGGTGATGGATGGTGGATTTGGAAGCACAAGCCCAACAAACCCTTTCTTCCTAACTTAATTTTGGTCATGGTATCTCAGAACAGCAATAGTAAGCCCAAGAAGGACACCCCCTTTTATTTGTAGTCCTTTTCTTCTTTAGGTGCTTCAGAGAATGAATTTCTCTTGTGCTTCGATCTCAATATTGTTGCTAATTAGTAAAACTAATAAAAATGTATGATCCCAGGAAACACGTCTCTTGAGTCTCTTGGTTTTATATTCAATGAAGGTGTCAAGTTGGACCTCCTGCTTCCAGGTAAAACAGAGTTCACAGAGAACTGATGACTGGCTTTTGGCAGCCAACACCACAAAGGCTTGTTGAATAGGTGAGTCACCCTGGAGAGTAACTCACAAGGGAGTGAATAACTTCTTGAACCATTCCCACTATTTTAGAAGATCTTACTTCTCTAGTCTCTGACCAACCCTGCCTCCCATTTGCAACCGTGCTTTGTCAATGAAGACCTGGCTTACTAACCCTGTGAAAAAGAGAAAATGTAACCAACAAAACAAAACAAACTGTCAAAAGTTCAAAGCAGGAGGATACTTTTTTTTTATAATATTATATGAGTACCGGCATCACCCTTCTGCCTCTACAACTTCTGGGAAATATCTTCTTGGAAAAAAATTCAAGAGAGTAAAGAAGAATTTGGGAATAAGAAAGGAGGCATTTCCTGGGAGCATCTGGGCAATGGTATCTTCAGACTAGTGTGACCTGAGACCATTGTAGCTTTTACTCAGCACTGGAGGGAGATGCAAAGCAAGCAATCAAATATCACTCGGTCTATGGTGCTCGCAACAGGGTACATTCATTTGTCTTTGGAAACTTTATTAAGGGTCTCCTCTTGCTTGTCAGACAATAAAAGAACCTACTCTAAAAATAAATCTAAATTGAGAGGATGGGGAAGTCCCAGAGAATTATATTACATATTCAACTTCTGATGTCAGCTCGACAGAGCCCAGTCAGCCCCTCTCCATACCTGTAGCAAGCTTGACTTGTCTGAATTTCTACATCCTAGTCTAAAGAATGACTATTATAGAGTCCTTCCCGTTGCTGTGATAAATACTCTGGCAAAAAGCAACTTATGGGATCAAGAGGTTTATTTCACTTTACAAATCCAGGATACACTCCATCACCGTAGGGAAATCAAGGCAGGAACTTGGCACAGTCACATCCCTTCCCCAGTCAAGAGCAGGGAGAAATGAACGCATGCGTGCTCGCTCCCTTGTTCCTTCACTGAGCTCACTTTCTCTGCTCTTGTAGAGTTCAGGATTCCCTGCCTGGAATATGGTGCCAACCACAGCGGTCTGGGTCTTGGCACGTGAGTCAACTTGACTAAGACAGGCCCTCAAAGACCAGCCCACTGTACGAAATCACCCATTGAGACTCTCTTCCCAGCTGATTCTAAGTTATGTTGACTTGACAATGAGAGCTAACTATTACGACAGGGATCGTGGCAGCCTTCTCACGGCTACATGGCTGGAGAGACAACAAGAGTACCTCTGAGGAAGTATGATAGAACAGGAAGAAAAAGGTAAGAGCCTAGTAAGCCCTGGTGAGTGGCAACTTCAACAGATTCTTATCAACAGTCCTTTCTATTGTCTCCCTTTTAACTCACCAGATCCTCAGGGATTCCAGAAAAACTCCATCATGTTTTGTAAAGCAACAGAGCCACTCAACCTTCAGCAAAGCTATCCTTCTGTCTTCCTGTCTTAAAACCAGCATGCACAGAGATTTTATCTTTATTCTAATTGCCTTTTATGTCTCCACTATGCTTCGTAATTTAAATACAAAACACTATATTACCTTAAAACCTCAGAAAACACGAAAGTAGGTGTCTTAGTTACTTTTCTGTTGCTGTGTTAAGACACCACAATCCAGGCGTCTGATAGAGGGTTTATTGGGGGCTGATTGTCCAGAGGGTCAGGAGCCATCACTTCCATGTAGGCAGCATGGCAGCAGGCAGGCACCACACTGGTATGGAAGCTGAGCATTCACATCCTCTCAAGCAGAGGCAGAAGGGCACGCCGGGAACGGAGCAAGTCTTTTGAAACCTCAAAGCTGTTCCCACTGACCTGCCTCTTCATCCTTCCCACAGCCAGCAACTGTGGACCAAGTACTCAAATGTCTGGGACATATGGACAGCATCTCGTTCAAATCACTACAGCCGGTTCCCTACCGGATATCTATAAACGTGAAGAAGAGTCTGAAATGGCTGACCCACTAACCTTTGACCCCTCTATGCATTTTCTTTACACACCCTATGCCATCAGAAATCATCACATTTTTATTTTCCTATTTACTATATCTTCCCTTTACAGCAGTACAAAGTTGAGGAGGGCAGAGAAGGCTGGACTTGTTCACCGCGGACCTCTGCTACCCTGAAAATACTACAGAATTACTTGTAAGATGAATATCGAATAAATGAGGTCAGAAAATGGGCATTTTTACGATTCAGCTTAACAATGCATTCACAGTCTCAAGTCATGCCTCCCTGCTTTTATTATTTATCTTGTCAGATCTGACATTTCCAGTGTAATCTATGCCCCGCTTGGGCCATCACTTGGTGATTGTGTAATTTTCACCAAACTGTACTTTAACACTAAGCGTAATCAAAAGAGTTCTTTTCTGGGTGTCCATCGACATTGACCACGTCTAGGGGGTTGCATGGTGAAGTTTGAGAAGACTAGATTTGACGCAGCACAGGACTCTAGGATTCTATGCCACAGGCAAGACAGGGAGGATCAAATCAAATCAAATCTATGGAGAAAACTGACCACGTGCAAGGTCAAAGCTAGCATTCATTAGTCAGGATTGATAGAATGTGCAAGCCCTTGGTGAGATCATTCTGGAAAAAATGAGGAGAAGAGAAAACCAGGAGAAATAAGGACACACTCAGTGCAGGATGTGGTAGATGCTTTGGATCACAGGCTGACATGACTCCCGCAGGATCAAATATTAGCCCGGACAGCTTCGCAGCAATTGTAACTTTGAAACATTAACTCAAGAAGAAATAAAAGGTCAAAACAAACCACTGGTGATTGAAAATGCTAAATATGGACTCGTTCTAAGCTGGAAGGAGATTGGCAGGAGTTCTTAGCTCAACTAAGAAACTAAAGAACCTATCTTAAAAAACACTGAGCAGGCAGCAGGATTCAGCACTCTCTGTTTACAAAAACTGGAAGCAAACAGAAAACAGATGGGGACTCTTTAATCTGATTTTTTAAAAAGCCAAACAAAGATAAGCACGCAGGAAATAAACACAAAACTCCACGATTTCTCACTCCGGATAGAGCTGAACATGTGTGTAGAGACTTGGCTAGCTCAGGAGTCCACAGAAGGCCTTGCCTTTATCAGGACACGCTTCTTCAGTAACCAAACCTCTGCATGGGTTACAACAATCAAGCCCACCCCAGCCCCAGAAGACGGGAACTTCAAACCCAGCAGAGTCAGACTCTTGTGCTGGCAGAGACAGCGTCTGGAAAAGCAAAACAAAAGAAGGACCAGCGAGATGGCTCAGTGGTTAGGAGTGTTTACTGCTCGTGCACAGGACAGGAGTTCAGTTTCCAGCAACCTCGTCAGGGAGCTCACACTGGCCTCTGCAGGAACCTATGCATACACAGGAGACACGCACACACACACACACACACACACACACACACACACACACACACACACACACACACAGGGAGAGAGAGAGAGAGAGAGAGAGAGAGAGAGAGACAGAGAGAGAGAGACAGAGAGAGAGACAGAGAGAGACATAAGAGAGACATGGAGAGAAACAGAAACACAGAGACACAGAGAGAGAGACACATAGAGAGAGACACACAGAGACACATATGGACACACAGACACATACAGAGAGAGACACAGAAAGAGACACAGAGAGAGACAAAAGAGACAGAGACAGAGACAGAGGCACAGACAGACACACGGAGAGAGACAGATTATAGTTATAATTTAAATCATAACTTAATGAGGGAACTATTTAAGATGTGTCAATCAGTTCAAAGAATTCCATGCACAGGCCTCTACACACAGAAAATCAGAACTTTGGAGGCAGATACAAGGAAATCTTTGTGAGTTCAAGGCTACCCTGCTCTATGCAAAACAGTTCTAGGCCACTCTGGTCTATATAATGAGGCCCTGCCTCAAAATAAATAAATAATTCATTTGTTTAATTAATTAGTTATAAATAAAAGCAAGATGTCCTCCAATTCCCAGGGCAAGAGCCAAGGGCACATCTCCAGAAAACAATGTATTTAACTGTTTGGAGGATAAGACTGCTTTAAAGTCAGTTTCCTTTTGGAGTGTTAAGGCAAAAAAAAAAAAAAAAGAAAGAAAGAAAGAAAGAAAGAAAGAAAGAAAGAAAGAAAGAAAGAAAGAAAGAAAGAAAGCAGATCCCTGCAGACAGGCAACCTGGGCAGGGTCCCCACTTACCCCTGCAGACACAGTCCCTGGGTAGAACATCCAGTCACCTAGCTGCCCATTTCAAAGTCCTTTGATTTTTTTTCTTGAAAGTCTAAACTTCATCTCAACGTTAACTGTCTGTAAATATTTGATTTAAATGAACTTTTCCAGACTTCATAATTCTGATTGTCTATGTACACAGTTCACAATAATTCCTTATTTTAATTTTCAAGTAGAAATCGCTGAAGTGCTATACCACTCACAAGCAAGCTGACACTTATAGTGGCCCAGACCACTTTACTTCAACTTCTAGTAAAATGGTTGCAGGGAAATGTACAAGGGAGGCCTTAGCTATTGTTGTAGCTGTTTCCTAAGAATAGAAACCTTCCCTCCTAGGGAGGAAAGATATTCCTAAGACCCAGGAAACATATAACACCCAGGAAGTTCCTGAAACTTTGGATGCTCTAGAAGCTCATCACATTCCCTTTCCCAAAGGGGATATATAAAAGTTGCTGGAGAGAGAAGGTTCATGTTGGAGCTGCCTGGAAGTTAGGCAAGGAGTTCCTAAGAGACACACTTTTGAGAGTCATCATCTATGCTGGAGTGGGCTTTTGATGATGCAGCTTTCTTTGAGCCACATGTGCTTCTGTAGTAACCATAATAAAATTACACGTTTGCCATGCTAGATGTGGGTGGGACATTTCTTTCATTTTGGGATGAATAGATATTTGTTTAAATCTACCTGAAAACATTGCCCAAACAACATGAATCTATAGCCTTACCCCTACTCCATTTCCTTGTGTCCTGTTTGTACCCAAATGCCTTGGCTGCTAGGGTGTCACATATCTAGGGGCCTGACAGTCTATGAAAGTTTCTGTAGCGCTCTCCCAATATCCTCAGCTGTGACATTCGCCTGGAAGTTTCCCTGGGATGGGTGGTTTAGTCAAAGCCCTGGGGACATGGACGCACAGCTGAAGAAGCATGGGATTGGAGGGCAATGAGCTATCCCACTGAGAAAAGAGGTGTCAGAGAGCCAAGGGCACTCTCTGAGGAGATTGGAATCAGAGGCGTGAGAGGCAGGTCACGAGAAAGCCAGGGACCCTCCGAAAAGAGGCCATCGGGTTCCAAGGACGAGATTCCTCTCTGTATCCATGCTCAGCTGCGCTGACAATTGTCAGCGTGAGCCAAACGGTAGTTTCTAAAGGAAGTTGAGGACAAAAGGAGAGCCTTGGAGGCTGGAGCTCACTTGAGATGCTTGTTCTGGGCCACTGGCCTTGTGCGGGCGAGGCAGCGCCTCTGCCAGCTCTGGCTCCTCACAAAGGAGGCTGCAGGCGGCAGAGAAAAGGCCTGGTAATAAAACTGGCACCCGTGAGCCATTCAGAGATTCACGGTAGGGATCACTGCCCAGATTAATTTGCTAGCAAATAAAGCATGGGATGCCAACATCAACAAGAGAGGCCGCCAGCCGGGAGGTGAGAGAGATGCGCAAGTCTTATTTCCCTGCCACAGCCTTGGAACCCCGGTCTTCTCTAAACCATGATGACTTGACTTGGCCGGTGATATTTCTTTTTAGGGGATTTCAAACTATAATTTTAATCTTTGGCTTAAGTTTTTATTTTTACATGCTAAACAACTTCCCATGTTTACAGGGTAATACTCTTATATACCATGGGAATGAATGATTATGCCAGGCAATTTTTATATTCCCTTCGCTTACATAGTTATCATTTTTTAAAGTTAGCTTTTAAAAGCTAATATTGAAAATAATTGGCTTCATTGAGGTGTTTTCTTTTTCCTTTTTAGGTTATTAGTGTGGTATGTGTCTGTGCATGTCTGTGTGATGGGAAGGGACACGTGTGTATTGCCCTGTGTGTGTGTGTGTGTGTGTGTGTGTATGCATATGTGTGTGTGCACATGTGTGTGCATGATAAGGGAGGGATACATGTACATTGCTGTGTGTGTGCATGTGTGTGCGTCTGTGGTCAGAGGACAACTTTGTGGAGTTGGTTCTCTCTTTCCACCTTTCTGTGGACTCCAGGGATCAAGCTCTGGTTCTCACCTTGTGCATGTGCACTCATGCACTGAGGCAGCCTGCCAGCCTCACTGTGGCATTTTCACACGTGTGTCACTGTACTTGTGTGTACGTGTGTCCCGTTTGCCTCTCCCACATGACCATCCTCTGCTGCTCATGCTGCTCTCAAACAATCGCCCTTTCTGTTTCATGTCTCATGTGTGCAAGATTCCCCTTTCCCTCCCTCCTTTAATATCTCTTACTCCATTTTGATGGTTCCCTTTCTAGTTTCTCCCTCCCTCTTTCTCTTTCTCCCTCCTCCCTCCCTCCCTCCATCTCTCTCTTTCACACACACACACACACATATACACACACACATGCATGTGTAATACACATACACACACCACACACAAAATCACATACACACATATATACACACAACACATACACACATATATATATACAAATATTCACATACACACAAATAATTTTAAGTCTATGTTTCATACATGAGAGAAAAGATGTAGTATTTGTCTTTTTGAGTCTGGATTATTTCAATTTCCAGTTCTGTCAATTCACCAGTAAATATTATGATTGTATTTTCCCTTGAATAAAATCCCATTTCGTGTATGCACTATTGTTCATGATCTTTTTCTTTCATCTGTTGTTGGACAGTGAGGCCAGTTCATTTCCTTGTTGTCGCCAAGAGTGCAGCTATGATCATAGATATATACAGGTATCTCTAATGGCTGGATGTCCTTTGGGTGTGCCTCCTGTGAGACGAAGTACAGGCACTGCACAGATGACCCAGTGCTTAAGATTATTTGCTGCTCTTGCAGAGAACCCAAGCTCAATTCCCACTACCCACATCTGGTAGCTCACGACCACCTGTAACCGTCCCATGGAACCCGATACCCACCCACTTGTGCCCTCTGAGGGCATCTGCACATATGGCATACAGATACACATATACACAAGTAAAAATAGGATGAAACTTTAAAAATAAATGAAATACTAATGTTCTATTTCTAATATCAGATCTAATTAAATCTACCAGGTCAAACATAAGCAGAAGGCACAGGGCCCCTGTCCTCCCCAGCAGCTGGCATCTAATCTCATGAGCTCTTTTACTTTCTTAGGGTCAAACTCCATAGTCTGCTATGTGGCTGGGTCCACGAATCAGGGAAAGGAAGGGATCTTGCAGCCATGGGGGGGGAGGTTCATCAAATAAAGCCCTGTATCCTTGGAGTGCTGAGCTGAGCTGAAATATGAATTGAGCCCACAGAATGGGGAGTTTGGGGAGAGTGCTATGCTACACCCCAGGAAGACTCTTCCTCCCTGAGGCAACTAAAACGCTGTCTGTCGTGCACAGCATCAGACGTTTTTAACCATTTTCAGTGGCTCAGCTGAGATAACAGCAACAAAACCCAAACCAAACCAACAAACAATAAAAACCAAAACAAGAAAGAGAGAAAAGCAAAACAACTGCCTTGCCTATACCACTCTTGAATCTGTTCAATGGAAACCGTCCTGTTTATCACAAGTTTATGTGTATGTGATTACATCAGTGGACAAGGAGAATTCCCTAACTCAAATGTGTCATTGGTACAAAAAATTCTTATTTTTAAAAAATATTTTATTGGATTTTTTATTTACATTTCAAATGTTATCCCCTTCCCCAGTTTCCCATCCATAAACCCCTATCCCATCCCCCACTTCTTCTATGAGGTGTTCCCCCACCCACCCACCCCTTCCGGCCTCCCTGCTCTGACATTCCCTTACACTGGGGGAGTTCAGCCTTGGCAGGACCAAGGGCTTCTCCTCCTCTTGGTGCCCAACAAGGCCATCCTCTGCTACATATGCAGCTGGAGCCATGGGTCTGTCCATGTGTAGTCTTTAGATGGTGGTTTAGTGCCTGGGAGCTCTGGTTGGTTGGCATTGTTGTTCTTATGGGGTTGCAAACCCCTTCAGCTCCTTCAATCCTTTCTCTAACTCTTCCAATGGAGACCTTGTTCAATGATTGGCTGTGAGCATCTGTCTCTGTATTTGTCATGCTTTAGCTGAGTCTCTCAGGAGACAGCTGTATCAGGCTCCTGTCAGCATGCACTTCTTGGCATCTGCAATATTGTCTAGGTTTGGTGGCTGTATATGGGCTGGATCCCCGGTAAGGCAGTCGCTGAATGGTCGTTCCTTCAGTCTCTGCTCCAAACTTTGTCTCCGTGTTTCCTCCCATGAATATTTTTGTTCCCCTTCTAAAAAAAAAAAGTCTTATTTTTTAAAATGTTCATTTCCTTAGCCCAATAACTCATTAAAAGTGCTTATTGGTCTTTAGGAGATTTTTGGTAAAGCATTTTTTGGAGGCCAGCTGCAGGGATCTGATTCTTTCTTAAAGCTAGAGGAAAAAGCACGGCAGGGGCAAAACTTGGTCCTGTGAGAAATTAGGGCTTCCTTTTTTTTATGAATAATAACGTTTACCTATCTTCTTGATTCTAAGTTACTCTGAAGCCAGAAGCTGTGGTTCTCTGGTCAAATTAACACCTGGTGCTTAAGAGCTGGCTGGGGTGGCTGGGGGTACATTAAGTAAAGAGGTCCTTCCTAAGGCTGAGAGTTTATTTACCTCCTTGTCAGCTAGGGGAAGTTGTTCTCTCACAAGAAGGAGGGGGCTGTGAATGGAGACATTTTTTTTCTTTTTTTTTTTCGGAGCTGGGGATCGAACCCAGGGCCTTGCACTTGCTAGGCAAGCGCTCTACCGCTGAGCTAAATCCCCAACCCCGACATTTTTTTAAAATTATCTTTAATCTTTTTTTTTTACAGTCCAGTTGTTATCCCCCTCACAGTCCGCCCTCTGACAGTTCCTCATCCCATCCACAAGACACCCCACAGCCCAGTCTCCCAGAGGATGTCCCTAACCTCCCCACCCCACCCCAGCCCACCCCACCAGACCTCCCACTCCCTGGGGCCTCAAGTCTCTCCAGGATTAGGAGAGTCTCCTCTCACTGAGCCCAGACCGGGGAGTCCTCTGCTGTGTATGTGTCTGGGGCCTCATATCAGCTGGTGCATGCTGCTTGCTTGGTGGCTCAGTGTCTGAGAGATTTCGTGGTCCAGGTTAGTTGAGACCGCCGGTCTTCCTATGGGGTTGCCCTCCCCTTCAGCTTTTTCTGGCTTTTCCTTAATTCAACAACAGGGGGTCTCTTTCTTCAGTCCATCGGTTGGATGTAAGTAACATCTCTATGTCAGGGGCTTGCTGGGCCTCTCGGAGGGCAGCCATGCCGGCTCCCGTCTCTAAGCACACCATAGCATCAGTAAAAGTGTTGGGGGACATTTTTGAAAAGGATTCTAATCTCTATTTCCAAGGCAAAATAAAAGAGGGGGAAACCTATCAGGCTGTATGCTCTCTTTAATTTCTAAGTTACTCTAATCTTCTGTCCTTTTCCTTCTTCCTCCTCTCAGTCCCCCCCCCTCTCTCCTTCTGCTGCAATGCAATTCCTGCAATGTCATCATTCCTAGCTTTTTGCACCTTTTCTAGGGACATAGATTGCATGGTTTTTCCCTAGCAGCCACCCCCCTTTTCTTTACAAAAGTTCGCAAAAAGTTCAAATGTAAATTCCAGTCATAATTGAATAAGAAGTTGTCGATAAAGATGTTTGCATGTGTTTCTGTTAAGAGTGGTCATCTAACTAGACATTCATTATCTGTCACTAGGCCCACAGTCACAGAGAGTCTAACACCATAGTCTTGTGACTAAGTTAACATCGAGGTTTCTAAAGATAAACACAGTCGATATTTTATCTTCTATCCTTGCACCTACGATAAATTGTCAGTTCCCTTTTATGAACTTTGGATAATTGTTTTACAACCTCTTGGAATGTGTTCTGAGTTATAAATGCCTGCATTTTATCTCAGAAGCAGTTTTCCTGTCAGAGAGGGCTTTAATAGCTGTCCTATTATAAAGGGCTTAATAATTGCTAGTATAATTTTCGGAATTCTTATAGGATCATCATTAAGCATTAAGAAATCGCCTATTTGTCTATATAGCATCACTACAAGACAGTACATTTTCATCGATCTGTAGAAATCTGTCCAGAAGGGTGGGCTGATGCCCAGTGATTGTTATATGTATTTGTGTGAGTGTGTGTGTGTGTGTGTGTATGAGTGTGTATATGTGAGTGTGTGTGTGTGAGTGTGTGTATGAGTGTGTATGTGTGAGTGTGTATGTGTGAGTGTGTGTGAGAGTATGTGTGTGTGTGTGTGTGTGTGTGTGTGTGTGTACCATGTTGAAGTATGCTTCTTCTATTCTCTTATCATGAAGGGATGTTAAACTTTGTCAAAAGTGTTTTGGCATCTGTTGAGAGCTAATCATGTGACTTTATCCTTCAGTCAGTTTGTGTTCTGTATTACACAACTCCTCTCTGAGTGTGACACCTGGCCACTGCACCCTGAATCTTACAGATTGAAAACACTGCCTGTCCGAGGGATCACTACCTCACCAAGACTCACAACTGGATTTGAGGTTGGGGGGGGGTATATGAGTGTGTCCTGAGTGTGTCCTGGGAGTAGGACTCCCAACTCTCGCATCACTGGCGTTCCTCTGATCAGGAGTCTGAGTCTCTGAAGAAGGGTTCCGCTTCTTATCAATACATTGCTTTTTCCTGCACTTTCCAGAGAGCCAGTGAGCTCTCAAGTCTCTCCCTTGCTTTCTCTCTTTGGAATAAAGTCTATTTTTTTAAAATCCAGCTCCAGATTTTGGCCACTGGATCACACAGAGGCAGCCTCTAATAACCCGACTCACACTTCTTTTTCCCCAAGGAGTCTTCCTCGAATCTTCAGTTTCCTATCAGCGCACCATGGTCACATGGAACCAGTTTTCACTACAGCTTCTCCCAGCCTGACCTGTGTCACTTAGCCACCTGGCAGTAAATGGGGATGTGTCTCCATAATGGTATATTTTAAGGGGAGGGGGAGGGGCTAAACGGAAATGCTCAGCACCTGGTGAAAACTATTCAGACTTTCAAGAGAGCAATGGCCACTGGATCCCTTGAAGTGTAGGAACTCAGGTCACAGTGTAGGTCACAGCCCATGGATCCCTGGGGAGTATAGGGCCATGGGTAACTGTAGATCATAGCCGTGAGTACCCCCTGGATGTCTCAGTGAAGACACGAGCAAATCTTTTCCTATGCTTAACTTAAAAATCTGACATGTCAGAGACATTTGAGTTCTGTCATTCGGGGGTCACAGAGACACCAGAAAACAGACTTTAGTAAAAGGCTGAGCGTTCACAAGGAAAAGTCTGTAGGTGCTTGGTCACCTCAGATTCTTGGAATGTACAAGATGATCGTGTGGCTTTATGGCTCCATTCTCTGGAATTCATGATGACCCGCCTTTAATGTTTTTCCTTTATGCAAGCTGCTTTTATGTTCGTGTTATGAGTTATTTGGACAATACGTTTTAAGGATATATCAGGGGCCACATTTCTGTCAGGGTTTAAGGTTCTGTCGACATTGCAGTACTGTCTCCATGAGCAACATTTAACTTTCAATGTGTTGTTTCTCAAACCAGATTCTACAGAGGTGTCTTTGGGGCGTGTTCCCAAGCTAGGGATACATGGCTTTAAGTTTTACTCAAATGCTGACCTGAAGGTGTTGAATCCTTGGTGACTACTAATGAGATCTGGGTACTTCATGGCCATCGAAACCCAAATACTACAGGCTAGGGATCGTTCTGAAAGACTAGTTAACAAGACAAAATGCAGTCTGTAGATTTAGAATATTCTAGCTGATCGGGGCAGGGGCAGTTATAGAAAAGGCAGGTGTGGAGTGTGGAGCAGGGGAGTTACCAGGAGTGGCAGGTATGAGTGTTCCTCGTCTCAGGTGTTTGTTTTTAGCCCTTTGATAGGGAAGAAACAAGAAAAAAAGGGCAATGAGAGGAAAGCATTTGGCAGTGTTTTGTTTCTGGGAAGAGTCCAGACAGAAAGGGGTCAGGCGTGGCACACCTATAGTGTAAAGATAAGCAGTCACTAGAAAGAGTGACCAACTCTGGGTTAACTCCTTAAACCTACAGTACCTGATTGGTCTCTGCCGACAAAACCTGTGCCCTGAGCCTTTCCCAGCCATCTCCACTGTATATGCATCTTACCTGAATAGACAATAAAACAACCTCTGCCCAGAGCAAAATGACATTCTTCTGAGCGGCTTAGCTCATTCTCAGTGACGCCAAGCACGGTGGTGTCTGGAACTGTGGCAGATGATGGGGAAGGAGATCAATCATTCTGGAGGCAGTCAGGAGCTCCGAAGATAAAGGAGACGATTAAAATCCAGTCTCAGGATGAACTCCAGCACAGCCTGTCTCCTGCTGATGGGGGGCTTCTAGCATCAGTGTTTCCTCGTGGATGGGGTCAAACCAGGATGCTCTTTAGGAAAATCATGTCCCTTAGGTCAGTTTAGAAACAAATGTGGCTTCCTGTGTGCCCAACTTCCCACAGGGTAAACAAAAGAATGTTGCTATTTGTAAAAAACAAACAAACAAACAAACAAAAAAGTATTTGAAGCATCAATTTACAAAAGAACAGACATAAAAGCATTTGAAGCCCCCTTATGCTTCTGCCAGATGGCAGAGCAGGATGTCCTCTCCACCGAGTGTGGGGGATGCTTCCCATGGCTTCATGATGTGCGCCAGTTCCATATGTACACACACACACACACACACATACACACACACTTACACAAACATACACACTCATACACACATGCACACACACTCTCAAACATACACTCTCACACACACAAATATACACTCATACACACACATGCATACACACATGCATGTGAGTACACATCACACACACATACACAATCACACACACATTCATACACACATGCACACATGCTCTCAAACATACGCTCACACACATACAAATACACACTCACACACATACATGTACACACACCAAATACACACCACACACATAGACATGCATATATACCATGCACTCACACCACACACACATACACGCACATAAATACACACTTACACACACATACATGCACACCACACACACAAATACACACTTACACACATATATGCACACCACACACACAAATACACACTTACACACATATATGCACACACACACACACACACCTTATTGGTTCTCTTTCTCTGGATAACCCTGATTAATAAAATTCCACTCAATATGACAAAAATTGAATAAAGTCCTGCCAACTAAATAAAACATTCTCCTGGACTCGTGAGTCGAATCTTGAGCACTGTGTGTGAACATGCTCTTCCCTGTGTGGAAAGTTGTGTTGTGCTTCCTGCAGATACAATGACTCACCCCTGGAGGGACTGAGATAGATAAGATGCTCAAGACGAACAAGAAGTTCAATGCTGACATCTACCTCTTGGGTTGAGGCGGTCAGGCAAGTTTCATTGGCCTTTAGATCATTGTGTTAAGCCTCAGTCTCTTCATCTATAAAGTCATAATAATAATAATAATAATAATAATAATAATAATAATATCTACCTCACATGATTGTTGTAAGAATTGTATTGATGCTGCAAAGTACTTTTCTCTGCATCTAGTACTTAGTAAGTCTTTATCCCAAATGCAGGCATTATAGGGACCCTGAAGGAAAATCAGTGTGCTGGAACATGGATGAGTTGAAATCCTAATGGGACAACGTTAGTAACTAAGACAGCTTTGTTATCTATACTGTAGGATATGGCCAACCTTAATCTATCTATCTATCTATCTATCTATCTATCTATCTATCTATCTATCTATCTATCTACTATCCATCTATCTATCTCTCTATATATCTATCATATATCTATATCTCTATCTATATCTATCTATCTCTATCATCTATCTATCTCTATATCTATCTCTCTAGCTATCTATATATCTATCATCTATCTATATCTCTATATCTCTATCTATCAGCTATCTATGTCTATCTATCTATCGTCTATCACCTATCTATCTATCTATCTATCTATCTATCTATCTATCTATCTCCATCTCTATCTATCTATCTCTATCTATCATCTATCTCTATCTATCTCTATCTATCTATCTATCTATCTATCTATCTATCTATCTATCTATCTATGTCTATCTATATATACATTGCTCAGGGGAAAGTGCTTATTCAACATTGGAAAATGCTTTCTTCTACCGAGCACCTTATTCATCTTGCGTAGCAGAGATAATGAGTTCCACTGCCCCCGGAGTTACAGAGCTGAGCCATGAGCTCATCAGCAGGCAAGCAGACAAGCAGTGTTTCACATCTTGGATAGATATCAGGGGGGATTCACCTTTGGTAGTGATGAGGAAGAGTTAAAATGTGAATGTACAATTATCGACTAGCTCTCTGAGGTCATGCCTGGTGTATTTCGTTCTGAACTTCTTGCTCAATGCCTTTCAAATCTTTCTTGCTAAATTTGGCTCCTCGAAAATTATTCCTCCAAGGCAGAAAATTGGCAGTCAAGTGAGTTCTGTTGGCCTTTAGATCACTGTGTTTTTTAACTTGTAATTTTCCATGGCTCTCCTCCGTTCTCCATCAAGTTTCTATTGTGTGCCACATTACCCATGGGGTGGCAGCATTGATCTTGACCCACGATCCACATTCCCTTGTCGAGAACTGTTCCATTAGGTAGGCTTCTTTCAGGAGTGATGTAGACTATCTCTATCGATCGAAGAATTCTATGTATAGACACAAAACAATTATTATCAATAACTTAAAGCTATGTGTAGACACAGTGCTTCTCATGTGCACTGAAAATCAACTTTTCATTTCTAACAGATCACATCTAATATGGGTAGGTAGTTTCTGAGAAAGTTCTCAGCCTGGGCAATTGCAAGAGCAGAAGTATGCAGCACAGAGGGGAGAGTAAGGAATCAAGCCCCATAGGCAAAGATGGTGAAGAACAGAAAGTTGGAAGGCTATGCCATAAGGTTTGTTTGGACACATTTCAGATGTCTGGAGAGTGGAGGTGACAAGACAGAATCTGGAAATAGAAATCTGAAGTTTAGAGAGAGGTTGAACATTGGAGACTTGTGGACATATGTAATAACTAAGCACAGCCAACAGAGAGTGTTACCTAGGCTATAGCTGAGGGAGAGAAGTGGGTCAAGAACTGTATGATTTGAGGAGATGCAACATAGGGACTGTTGAGAAATGCCTCAGAGACGATGTGGTTGAAACTCAACAAATGAAGAGCGTGCAAAGGAATGGCTGGCTGGTGCAGTCCAGTAAAGACTTCAAAAAGGCTAGAAGGGAGCAGCCCAAACCACCAAGGATGTAGAGAGCCATCGCAAAAATGGCTTCCACTTAGAGTCGAATGAAAAAGATGAGAATCATTCTCTGTGAAAGATAAAAGAACTTTGCTTAAACCGTGACAATTTGAGTTTCTTTTTGGTCAGACGGGAGCTGTATAGATGATCTTCACCAAAGAAGTTTCTAAGATCCTGAATGGGGTAGGTTTAAGGGAATACCAAGTGAGAAAGTGAGTGAATGTGTGTAATTCTGAAATAGCCGTGATCTAATACATGGAGAATAAACAACCAGAGCAGCAGCTTGAGGTGATAAAGACCAGACTCCATGGAGATATAGTTTAAAGAAAGGTAATACCGGTAGAAGCAGCACTCTCTCCTTCCTGGTCAGCTAAGATGTGAACAAGCCACTGCCACCAGCTCTAACCACCATGGAGATTTCCCCATGGATTGCATTCTCTTAAATCATGACCCAAAATAAGTTTTTCATCCATTCTACAGTAACAAATAATGAAAATAATTTTTAAAAATCAGTACCAGGAGTGGAGTTGTTGATATGAATTTGACCATGTAGGTCATGGGAGTTTGGACTGATTTACAAAAGGGATTATAGACTGGAGAAGTTCTTGAGTGCTGTAAGGTGATAATGAACCATGTTTGTGTGTTAATGAGAAAAGACATAATGTTGACAGTTTGCTTTCCCCCTATAGTAGAGAACAAGAAAAATTTTTTATCCAAACCAACTATCAGACAATCAATATATCCACAAAGGTAAAATAATCAAGAAGCAATTTCCAATAAAATCAATCAAAGTTAATATTTTTATAAATTATTAATGTGAGGAAGGCAGTAAATGAATTATGAATTATAGTCAATATTAAACATGGGTACATTTTAATTGCCACTTAAAAGTCAGATCTTTAAAGTTATGAATATAAATTTGTGAAGTAGAACTCATTCATTCTAAAAGGGATAATGACTTTATAACAATACAAAATAAGGGAACGAGAAAGTGTGCTGATACATTAAGAAAAAAAAATCAGTGTATCCTGAACTTGATGCATACCCAATGGGCAGGCAGTAAGATACCACCTATCAGAGAGCAACACTGGTTCTTGAATGGGCCAATGCAATGACTTATTTTACCCAAATCAGTGGATTAATGAATTACTTACTCTAAAATTATTCTGTTTTGTTTTACGGGGAATACTTGGAAATTAGGAATGTTCTGAAATGATGAGAATCTTCATGCCAAGACCCGAAGCCCAGCCCAGTCCTAGTCCATCCAGTTCGCGCTGCGGCAACTCCCGCGAAGCTCATTTGGTTACTTCTCATTTGTTTCCATATTTAGTGAACACATTCCTAACTGCAAAGCTGTCGTCAATACAGAGCTCTTGCAGTGCCTCATTGTGCAAACATCTTTCATGTGTGCTAGGCGTTCTCGAAGCTTAATAATCTGCATCTGATTTGCATCATCTTATTTAAACAAAGGCGATATTGGCCATAATGCCTTCTGAGACAGGCTTTGAAAAACTGCAATAATTTTTTGCAGCTATGTAGTAACAATCATTTTCTTCCTGGTTTCCAGAAATGGTTTTGCTCTCTGTGTTTTTACAAAAACAGGAGGCTGAGTGGGTAGACGGTGGGTGCGTGGGGAATGCTTCTCAGATTACGAAGGTTGAGACCTGAGATGCACTTCAGGATGACTGTCATACCCCTCCCCCCCCAACCCCATGAGTCTTCCTCATATCTGCGCTGTGCTCTTTGCTGAATCCTTACCAGGACAGGAGCAAAGCCTTCAGTTTCATTTCTAAGTGCTCTGGGGACCCCCATAGAACCAGTGTTTCTGATTCATCTGCTAACATCATGGTCTGTGGAAAAGTGACTCTAGGGCTAATTCTCAATCATTTGGGGGTAACAGCCAACATGATTGAAACCCAGCATGTGAGGTGCTCTAGAAGGAGGTGCTCCAGAAGGAGGTGCTCCAGAAGGAGGTGCTCCAGAAGGAGGTGCTCCAGAAGGAGGTGCTCCAGAAGGAGGTGCTCCAGAAGGAGGTGCTCCTCTTTTTCTTGTTTAGTGTAAACCTGGGAACAATGCTTCCACCCAGTGGTGTTTTACACTTAGGCTTCTTAGAGGAAACTAAAATTTGCCAGGGGCCAGCCCTGACGTGTCTTCTTTGTTATTCAGTTCTCCTTGAGGCAGTAGAGGAGGAAGAGCATCAATGGGGTAAGATTTAGTCTTAGGTGAAATTTAGGGTTGCTGTATAATAATACAAGTTTTTCCTATCTCATTCTAAATCACTTTGCTACTGTAGCCGACCTGCCTACTGAGTTCCTCTGAGAAACTGTGTAGCACCTCATCCTAAAACCACAGGAGGTGCTCCAGAAGGAGGTGCTTCGTGCTCCTCTTTTTCTTGTTTAGTGTAAAGCTGGGGAAAATGCTTAATAAATAGTAAAGTAACTTCATTCTATCTCTGCAGGAACTGCATTGCTCTAACTTTCAGGCTGCTGGTAGAAGTCCCAGGAAAAAAAGGGGACACTTTGATTTTAGCATTTATTTCTAAGTTGTACAAAGTTTCCTATGAAAGCTCTCTAAGAAAAAGGGGGGAAGGGATTTAAGGAAAAGAGGGATAAGTAGAATCTAAGGAAAAGTGGGATAAGGAGTGCTAAAAAGAGGGAGATAAGGAGAATAATACTAAGAAAACTGGGGGCAAGGAGAGTGAGTGTGTGCCTTCTTCTCTTTGTCCTCAGCACTTATCCTCCTTTCAGAATACATGATCACATGGTAAAAAGTTCATCACAAGTTTGCACATAAATTCAGATCAAATCGAATAAGAGGTTTACAACAGAGACTGTTTACATGCATATCCACTAAGAGTAATTATCTGACTAAATGTTCATCACCTGTCACAGCCCTACAGGTTCATGGAGAGTTAAAAAACATAACTAAGTTATTAGTGAAGTTTTGTATAGATAAACCCAGTCAATATTTTACCTTCTCTCCTAGCACCCATAACAAACCATAGATTCCTTTTTATGACATTTTCTTAATGCTTTTTACAACCTGTTGGAATGTGCTCTGAGTAGTAGAGTGCCTGCTTACTATCAGAAGAAATTAACCAATGACACTAAAGACTGGCAGAGATCTCATTGCAGTTTTGATTATCAGAAAGGACCTAATAGCAGTCTCACTGTAAAAGAGCCTAATAAATATTGGTATAATTTTAGGAATTCTTATAGGATCATCATTAAGAATTAAGAAGTCATCTATTTGTCTATATAGCATCATTACAAGACAGTACATCTTCATGGTTTGGCAAAGATCTGCCCCAAAGGGTGGACTAATACCTAATGATTGTCATATATATTTAATAATAACAGGAAAAGCATATTAATAGCAGGAATCTTTCCTAAAATGAATTTCTCCTGGGCCTTGCTGATCTGAGCAAATCCATCATGAATTTTTTTTTTAAATCCAAGGCAGGCCATCTTAAGAAGATCACCTGCTAGTTACTAGCTTGTCCTATATTGGCTCCTGAAAAAGAAATTATATCAACTAGTGTGAGGCTGGTCAATCCAGAGGAATATTAGACAAACCAGCGGAATAAATATGAAAAGTGGTTTAGAATGAGATAGGACAAATGTAATGTAGAAATGACATAGACGTGCACATATATAGATGCACATGATATAGATGCACACGGATACACACTCACATGCACGGACACACACACACACACACATGTTGTTGAAAACATTACTACAAATTGGAATCCTTTAATGCTCAGTGCTCTGAGCCATGTGGGAGTGGCTTGTGCAAGGAGAGCAGGTGAAATTCTGGGATCTACTCAGCTAAGCAGCCCCAAGCTGTCAGTGACTCCTGAGCTTAGGGATCCACAGGGAAACACACAACTGTCAGCAAGCAGGCACTGTGTATGATGGGTGGGGCAAATGGAGGCATGCAGTGTGCATGTTGGGTATTGTATGTGCTGAATGAGTTCTTGACTCCATGCATGTCAGCAGCATGTGAACTCACACTGCTCCCCTCCATGGCACACCCATGTGAACTCACACTGCTCCCCTCCATATGTTCATTCTTGTTTGCAATCCAAATCCAGTGGTTTAGACAGAAATGGAATCTTGACTTTGAGTTCTAAGAACTCCATTCGTGGCTATGGTGGGTTTAGTCGACTGGTTGCTGCTGATGACCAGTCTGGATCTTAATTAAGTCAGTTTTATTTGTGGTTTAGTAATCCATGCTTACATGAGCTTTGGTTTGGGGAATGGACTATAGGTGAAGTGTTCTCTGACTGTGGATTATCAACCTAGCTGCACCAATGCTTTCATTCCTTACCCTGTTCTTTTCTGGTCTCTTGTTTACACTGCCCAGTTGTGACACTAGCCCTGTGACCCCCCTACTCCCATCAGCAGCCTGGGCTTTGACCAACTACAAATGAGCGAAAGATACACCTTCCACATACAGATTTCCCTGCTCCATGCTACATGTGAAAACACCTTTCACTGTCCTTTTAAAATTACTCTCAATTGCCTCCAGCTTCTTCTGATATGAAGGCATGACTCTTCAGCCTGGTTAGTTAGTGTCATGAGAGGCAAGTGTCTATCTGAGGCTAGTTCTGACCATACCATGCCTTGTGCTACTAGAAAGAGGCCAGTTCCAAGGACATGTGTAAATTCTCAGTTACCCTATATCTATTAGCCAGAGGACTCATTTTATTAATTTTAAAACATTAAATGTATTTATTTATTTTGGGGAGGGTGGGGTTCCCACCATAGCTCATACATAGAGGAAACCCTTTGGGAGTCAGTTCTCTCCTTCTACCATCTGGGTTCCAGGGTTCAAACTCAGGGCATCAAGCTCATCTATGAAGGCCTTACCTGCTGATCTGACTCACTGGCCCTGCTCAGGGGACTTTGGCAAGAACAACTCACACACCCTCAGCTGGGAAGTAGTGTCCTCATGCCCAGGAACCACCTCAACCATCTTCCTGTGACACCAAATGGTCAGAGCTGAACATGATGTGTATCAAGCTGTCCTCACTCTCAAACATGTCTGTGTCTTCAACATCAGCCTGGCTCCATTGTTTAGCATCTTTGTAAGAACTGTTTCCCTAGAAGTAGGTTTCTCAGGACACTGTGCCAAGCCTCAAGGTTTTATACAAGTCACTTGTCATTTGGGTTTATTTCTAGCCATACAGTCTTAGATTTCCACATCATTTCATATCCTCACAACTCTGCTCCCAAGACAGTTGAGTGAAGTTCTACATCAGAGATTCCCAAAGGGTCTGTGGTTATAAAGCAGCGATTCAGGCTGCTTTGTGAGGGTAGAAGGCTCTGCCACCAGCAGCATTAGCCTGACATGAGTTTCCACACGAATATCAATTTGCATAAAGACACAGACAATAAAGAGTTCTACAAAAGACTCACCCATGTGAGTGACCACAAAGTAGAAAAGAAAAGAGGAGACCAAGTCTCTGGAACTATAGATAAGGCTTGGAGGTTGACGTTCTTCCAGAGGACTGGAATTCAGATTCCAGCACCCACATGACGACTCACAACTGTCTTTACTGCCTGAGAGAAACTGAGTCTTGAGGACTCCCCTACTCTGGTTACATGGGGTAATCCACAGGTGGTTTCAGGACTGGACAAAGCAGCAGGTTCTTTGGCAAGAAGGCCACACCCAGAGACCCTCTGCTGATTTGGCAATGGTGCACCCACACAGATGAGTGGGAAAGCTTTCATCCCCTTTCTCTGCATGTGCATCTGGTGTCCCTACCCACTTCCTGCTGGTCTGCTGTAGCTGCCTTCCCAGCCTTTGGAAGAGGCAAAGGCTTCAGATGGAGACAGGATAGCCTTTCAGGTTTCCCAAGTCTATAAACAGCTGGCTTCTGACATCTAATGTAATCTCATCACACATCAGCTCTGGGCAGTCAATGTTGAGATGGCTGTCATTCTTTTGCAGAACTTAAGCACTTAATGAGACAATCTAAAGAGAACACTTAGCACATAGTATGGCCCCAGTCAGAGAAGTAGCTTCCTCTCCCTCCTCAGTCTCTTGTGATCTCACAACTCTTGGAGAGCAATGAGAACCTTTTTTGTTGTTTTATTTTTGCATTTTAATTGGCTCTTTTATGTATTTACATTTCAAATGTTACCCCTTTCCCAGTTCCTCCCTCTCCCATCCCCTTTTCCCTGCTTCTATGAGGATCCTCCCCCTCCCTCCCACCCACTCTCACCTCACTGCCCTGGCGTTCCCCTACACTTGGAAATCGAGCCTTCACAGGACCAAGGGTTTCTCCTCCTATTGATGCCAGACAATGCCATCCTCTGCTACACATGCGGCTGGAGCCATGGGTCTCTCCATGTGTTTTCTTTGGTTGATGGTTTAATCCCAGGGAGTTCTGGGGTGGTGGGTCTGGTTGGTTGATATTGTTGTTCTTCCTATGAGGTTGCAAACTCCTTCAGCTCCTTCAGTCCTTTCTCTAACTCCTCCACTGGGGTCCCAGTGCTCAGTCCGATGGTTAGCTGCAAGCATCCTCATCTGTATCAGTACAGCTCTGGCAAACCTCTCAGGAGACACCCATATCTGGCTCCTATCAGCAAGCACTTCTTGGCATCAGCAATAGTGACTGGGTTTGGCGTCTGTATATGAGATGGATCCCTTGATTCAGTGGAGAAAGTGGGTTGTGGCCAACTCGAACTTTGATTTCAGCCTTCCACTGGGAGGGAAGGTCCACTCAGCCACTAGGGGGCGCCAATTACATGGAAAAGGGGGGCTTTTGCTGTCCTGGAAGAAAAACCAGGTGACTCATTCACTTTCTTTTAAAATTTGGGACTGAGCGCAGCCTCCGTGCTTGCTGGTGTTTCTAAAATCTAGGCAGTCAGGACAGGGGTCGCAGGACATGCGGAAAGTGCTCTCAGATCTCTCCCCAGGGACTCACCAGCGCTCTATTCTGCACATACGCCCTGCCTGAGCAATTCAACATCTTTGGCTTTCTTTTCTTTCTCCTGGACCCGAAGTCCCTCCAAGACAGACAGTCTGCCTAGTGTGCATAAGAAGAGATCTGTGGGGAAAGAAGCGTCCTTACTTTAAAGTGTTTCCGATTTTTCTTTTCTGCATATGTATGTGCTTGTGGTGTGCATACGTGTTCACACGTGTAGAAACGAACCTGTGTGTCACAAAGCCCAACGACGACATGAGGGTCTTCTTCAATTGGTCTCCACCTTATGCACTGGGGTAGGGGCTCTTCCTAAACCTGGAGTCTTTTGAATTAGAGTTTCTCATTGCTCCCCAAGAGCAGTTGTGAGATCACAAGAGACCGAGGATAAGGGGTTGGGGAGGAAGCTACTTCTCTGACTTGTGTCCCTACTGTTTGCTAAGTGTTCTCTGTAGATCATCTCCTTAAGTGCTTAAGTTCTACAAGAGAATGGCAGCTATCCCAGCATTGGCTGCCCAGAGCTGATTTGTGATGAGATTACATTAGACGTCAGAAGCCAGATGCAGACTTGGGACACCCGGAAGGCTATCCTGCCTCCACCTGAAGCTCATGCCTCTTCCTATAGGCTGGGAAGGCAACTAGACCAGCAGGAACTGGGTGGGGTCCTGAATGCCATACACACACAGAGAAGAGGGGACAGGAGCTCAAAAACTCTCTTTCTGGAAATCTGAACTCAGGTCCTCATGCCTGAGCAGCAAGCACTTTAGCCACTGAACCCTCCTCCCTCCTCCCTCCCCCCTCCTCCCTCCCCCCTCCTCCCCATTTCAAAGGTTTGGAACCAACCAGATCAGATCTTTTGGACTGGAGTTTTACACTCAGCTCATAAGCAGACCTACAGTTGTATTCAGAGATCCCTGGGGTCAGTAGGAATACTATGATCAGAATTAGCCCACCATTGCATTTAAGGGTGACTAGACCTGGGGAAATTACATGTAGTGGATAGCCCATAATGACCAGGGAGAGAGGAAGCTGGAAGACAGTGAAGTGACCTGTTTTGTCCCAAATAGAGTGTGGCAAAGGTGGGAAGACTGTTTGCCAGAAGGGGAAGTACACACTGTCCTTGGGTCTTGGGAGTCTGTGCATCAGAGTGGACACGCTTCCTTAGTAAGTGTGGGAATTATTTGTGAGAAGAGTCTCCTCCGGGAGCCTTGCAGATGGTGGGTGCTTTTGTGACATTTACAATTATGTCAGGTGTGTAGGCTCTCTTACACGCTGATAAATCCTCTTCTGAGATGCCATGCACACCCTACCTGTGAATTACCATGGTCATTTACCCGAAGTCGAGGTCAGGACCATGAGATTAGACAATCTTTGTGCAAAACCTAGGTATTTACAGTGAGTGTAGCAGATTTTATATTCCTTAACATTTCAAGACTCATAGATCTAGAAGATAATTCAACTCCCGATAGCATTGGGCACATGTTGAATATGTGTGCTTTGAGGGTGTCTTTGAGTGTTGCGAATACTATGAAAATCTCAACCAAATAAGCGTGCCCCAAATGGCCGGAGTCAAAAGCTCCCACGTCCCAGGATTACACAGGAGCCTGGCACACTCAGCTGGAGTAGCTTTCTTTGACTTGAGACCTGTAGCTTGCTTATCCAATGGCCCAGAGCTGCAGACAGGCAAGGCAAGGCAGAGCTGTGGGTAAGACGTGAAGCCTCCGTAGCAGGAGTGTGGGGGAGAGCAACAGCCCAGTGCTGCTGTGGAGACCTCCGACCATCAAAGAGTCTAAGACACAAGGGCACAAAAGATATGCCAGTCAGTGCCCCTGACACCATTCTGATTTGAATGATCTCCTCAGGAAACCTCTGTCGGAATTCAAGGTGAGCTCTGGCAGAAAAACAAGATCACCCCACTGTTCTGAGGAAATGGGGTGGAGGTCTGTAGAGGAAACGACGTTTCAAACATCCTGTGTCCTCTGGTGCTCCCTGCAAACCACTTAAAGATGCATCTGGACTCTATTATTCCACTTCCTTCTTAGCTTCTCCAGGCAGGAGTACAGCCAGTGGTGTCGCGCTGGGCAGGACCTGGACCTGTCAGAAAAAAACAGGAAAGCAGACGGCACAAACAGTCAGAACCTGGGGCTGCCACTCAGAACCTGGGGCTGCCACTCAGAACCTGGGGCTGTCACTCAGAACCTGGGGCTGCCACTCAGAACCTGGGGCTGCCACTCAGAACCTGGGGCTGCCACTCAGAACCTGGGGCTGCCACTCAGAACCTGGGGCTGTCACTCAGAACCTGGGGCTGTCACTCAGAACGTGCTGGCTGCCCTCCTGTAAAGCTTACACCCTTGAGGAAAGTCCTTTCTTGATGCCTGGGTAATGCCTAGATTTCACACAATTATCAAGGACACAGATAATCCCCATCCACGATCAGGAAAGGAATCCATTTTTAGGTACAAATTAATAGGATAAAGGACTGTGCCTGGGCAATTGCACAAGGACCCCATTCAGAAAATCCCCATGTGTGCTTCCATAGTCTGCCTTGGTCACCTGGAAACTCTGAGTATTGTTTGGACACAGCTTTGTGTCTTTGCTTTTGCACAGGGCCCACAGTATAGTCCATTCTGGAGAGGTAACTCGGGAGCTAGGCAGATCCGAATGACATTTTGGTCTCCCACTTAGTAAATGCCATCTTGGACAAGTGGGAATAGGCTCCTGGCATGAGTGTTCTTGGCTACAGAGCAGAGCTGCTGAGCGTCTCCCACTGACTGTGGGATTGTTGTGGGCTCACCTAGTGAGTCCAGGTAGTCTGAACACTGAGCACCAAGCCAGTAAATGTCAACAATTTGCCTGAAAATTAATTAAATTATACCCTGCTCTTGAAATATACAGTTATGTGAGTAATAAAATATGTGTTTCCTGAGCAGCTATTATGTGGCAGCACCACCTGTATTTATAACGCCGGGGATCAAGTGTCCAATTTCAGACTTGGATTCTCTTTAATGATAGTTCTTATTTATTTATCGAAAATACCATTCATATTTCAATGTAGTTTAACATGTTCACCACCGCTATCCTTCTCCGACCCCCTCTCCCCGTCCCAACACAGTTTTCTCCCAACTTCAAGACATTTTAAAAAGAATAAGCCATTGAGTCTAATCAGTGCGCATGGGTCTGAGTCCGCTCACTGAGCCGTCCTCTGGAGCGTGGGCCATCCACCAATGGCCACGATCTCCAAAGGAAAATTGACGCTACCTCTAGCAACCAGTAAACTCTAGTAGCTCTTCAGCTAGAGGAGAGTTTTGTGTCTCCTCTCCACCCGGAGCCATCACCCTCAGGAAGCCATGTGACCATTGTACAGTATGGGAAGCCTCTGCCTCTGCCGGTCTCCAAATCCCTTTATACACACCAGGCAAGAAAACCTAAATGACAGATGAGATGGGAGAATCCCAGAACCCCCTGTCCTTACGGCCCACGGTTTGATGGCAAGCGCCTTCACTGGGTGTCATAGTTAGGGTTTTACTGCTGTGAACAGACACCATGACCAAGGCAATTCTTATAAGGACAACATTTAATTGGGGCTGGCTTACAGGATCAGAGGTTCAGTCCATTATCACTGAGGTGGAAACAGGATAGCATCCAGGCAGGTATGGTGCAAGAGGAACTGAGAGTTCTACATCTTCATCTGAAGGCTGTTAGTAGAAGACTGACTTCCAGGCAGCTAGGATGAGGGTCTTAAAGCCCACACCCAAAGTGACACACCTACTCCAACAGGGCCACACCCACTCTAACAAGGCCACACCCACTCCAACAAGGCCACACCTATTCCAACATGGCCACGCCTTCTAATAGTGCCACTCCCTGGCTCAAGCATATACAAACCATCACATTGGAGCATGGTTACCAGAAGCCTTTGTCTCCCTTTGCTGTGCTATCTTACTCTTCCCCATCAGATCAACAAGGTGTCATGTGACTTGTCCTTGACGGTGGCAGAGGGGCCAGGTTGAGCTCTATCAGTTCTTGGACCGTCCAGCTTGACTCTGACTAGGCCTTGGAGCCTGGGATGGGAAGGTTGGTTCCCTGGTCAGAGCTTCTGTCCCACCCTGAAGCCTTCTGTCTTTCTCCTTTCATGGCCATCTGTTTCTTACCTGCTCAATGACTGTAGTCTGATTTCCATCTGGTCATCCTCCCCAAATCCTGGGGTGCAGAATACGACAAATGGTGATAAATGGGAAGAAAGGAGTCATAGAAGTTTCAACGCTGACCATCAACAGATTCACCAGCAATTATAAAATCTGGCTCTCCTAATTCGTTTTCATGTGAGAGCCAACAGCAGTCGGTTGCATTAAAGGCCAACATCGCTGCTATGTTTTTCTTGCCAAATCAGCTGGAGACCAGATGGTGATACTGACCTTCCCCTATGCCTCACTCCTCCCAGGAATGGGATATTCGAGGAAAAGTTCAACCACTGGGCTTGCCTTAGGGAACTTTGGTTTTATTTGAAAAAAACCCGTTTCTCTCAGGAGAGTGGTATCCATTTATGTCTGACGGTAAGAACTCCTTGTAGACCAGACAATCTGTTCTCTTCTATCCCTGCACCCTCCTGAAGCAAGTTGGCCTGAAGCAAGAAGAAGTATGGCTTCTTCTCTTCTAGCTGAGTTGACGTTCTTGGCTAATCGATATTTTTCTTATCTCCTGGGGTTCATCAAACCCTGTGCTGGTCTCTTACAAAAACACAAGGGTCCAGAGAGAAAACCATCCTTCTGAAAGCAAACCCACATTCTGACACTTTCCAACTTTCCAGTGAAAATTGACAGGTGAGACCCCTGTCCTCCCGACCTTCTGTGCTGACATCAGTGAGGCTTGACTGCTTGAATCTGTTACCAGTTGATGACATGGGGTTGGGGGATGTTGGGGAGGGAACAACAGACCTCAGGCTCAAGACAGTGGGTTGATCTGGAAAAGTCTGGAGACCTTGGTTGCTCCGTGTGAAACACAACAGAAAGATTTGGCACGGAATAAGTGCAGTTTGCCAAGCACTGCAGGGCATCTATCTTACGCCCTGCTAACCACTGTCTTGCTCCTGAAACACACCATTTACATAATCTGGTCCAGAGTCAAGAAGATGCCATTACCTATGAATGCCTATGGCTGGTATTCAAAGTACATGGCAGCGCCTCACTCACACCATCTGGTGTCTCTGGGGCTCTGGAGTGAAAGAAGTGTCAGCATCTTTAGCAGAGATTTGCCATGATTCAACTCACCAAACAAAGGCACAGTATCTGAGCTATAGCAGCCATATCCATCCTACAGATGAAGAGAAGGAGCTCGAGAGTGATGACCTGGCTGAGGTCGCAGGCTAGAGGTCAGGATCAGTCCCAAGACCATGGTCTCCTGAGGTCTGCAACTCTGATCTCCATTAAAGTAGAAAATGAGGTTCTTGGTTGTGGGTGGCTGTACATTTGACAGGGTCTCTTAGCACATCTGGGACACTTTTGGTTGTCCCTGTTTCTAGTTCCTCCTGGGTAGGGTCAGAGATGCCACTGCATAAGACATCCCTACAGCACAGAAATGCCCTCCGTTGAGGTATGAAACCCCGATGAAAAGAAAGCACAGCGCGGTGCACATACGGAAACAGTGAGTCTGTCACCATCTACTGTTTGTCTACTTATGTACCTATCAACTCTCTATCTGTAGCTGCCTCATCTACTCACTGTCCTCTGGGCCTCTAAACCTAATCCATGTATCTGGTTATTATCCATCAGCCATTTACCTGTCATCTAGCTACTTACCTGTCATCTATGATTATCAGCCTATGCTGTATATCTATTGATATCTCATTCATTCAGCTCTACCTCTCATCCTTCCCCCAAAAAATACCAGTTAAAATTCTTAGTCCTTTGATAGATGGAATGAGGTAACTTCGGGGTTTGACTTTAGACTCAGAATACCTGGTCTTCTGAAAGAGACTTCAAAGTTTTCATAATTCTTCAATCCTTCAAAATATTTTTAAATTTTTCTGGTGTGTGTGTGTGTGTGTGTGTGTGTGTGTGTGTGTGTGTGTGTGAAAGAGAGAGAGAAATAGAGAGAGGGGGGGATGGGCCCATAGTATATGCATAGAAGTCAGAGGACACCTTGCTGGGTTCTATTCTCTCCTTTCACTGTGTGGGCTCTGGAGATCAAATTCAGGTCATCAAGTTTGGAGGTGCATGACTTTACCCACTGAGCTATTCTCCACCCTTAATGTAATTCTTATCAGGGAATCACAGAGCAAAGTATATTATAAATTATTGTTCCTTAAAGATGTGGCAATGTGCGTGACAGTGTGTGCAAGTGTGTGTTTAAGTGGTTTAAGTGTTTGTGAATGTGTATGCATCTGCGCATCTGGTTGGCTCCTGGTTGGTTCCTGTGGACTTTCCCTTTGACTGTGGAAAGTCCGGGTCTTCCCTGAGACTTTGGACCTGTATTTTTGTCTGCCCACATCCTTGAGAAAAGAACTGAGCCAAGATAGATTGTTTAAGCAAGGCTTCAGATAAGGCTGTCCTTGCTGCCACCCCATTCTTATAGTGTCCAGTTTACTTGACATGTTGCATTAGTCATACACCCCGTGTGGCTTCGATACACTGCCACATGTTATATATCAAGACACATCACACATACTGTTAACATCTTACATATTATATTAATAAGCATCACACTAACACACAAACCATTCTGTCAGTACACATGATATGCTATAGTGACAATTACATATCGTATCGACATACATTATACATGACATTAATAATACCTTGTAGACCCTCAAATGCATATCATGTCTTGGTTTCTTTTCCTGCTGCTTTGATAAAAACCAAAACCAAAACCAGAGAAGAGCAACTTTAGGCAGAAAGGGTTTATTTGACTTAGTTTAGGGACAGTCCATCACACAGAGAACTCAGAGTCAGGAGCCTAAGCAAAGTGGGTACCCACTGCATCCAGTCAAGACTAGAGAGTAATGAGTCAATGCACACAGGCTAGCACTGAGCTCACACAGGCTAGCACTGAGCTCACACAGGCTAGCACTGAGCTCACACAGGCTAGCACTGAGCTCACACAGGCTAGCACTGAGCTCACACAGGCTAGCACTGAGCTCACACAGGCTAGCACTCAGCACACCACCTCCGTTTATTTCAGAAGTGGTTTCACCCACGATCAAGATGGGTCTTCCCACATCAATTAACATCAAATAGATACCTACTCATAGACATCCTCAGGGGCTACCCTTTATGGTACCAAACCCTCACAGGTATGCCTAGATGCTTGCCTCCTAGGTGTCAAGTTGGCAATCATAATACCTCACAGTGATGCACAGCACACATTACCAATAACCTCTATATTACACCATGAACACATTACAGAACTGAGTGATACATTGTATATTACATTGACAATGTGATGCATATTATATCAGCAAGTATGTATACAAACAACACATCACTGGCTACAATACACACTCACTCTATATCACAGTGATAAATATGCCACATTGTATCATCAACCCTGGTACTACAGCAACAGCACAATGCATGACACAGTCAGACACATTTTTTTGTATCACATTGACAACACATCACTCTATTAATAAGCTACATTGTTAACAATGTACCTGCTCCATTAGCACACAGTAGGAACACACTCCTTAGTAATTCGCACATCCTGTTAATGCACACCACATATTATATTAATATGTGCATCTCGGTGTTCAGCTAGAGGAAACATCATCCTCTCTGGTCATCTCAGTCCTGAAACTGATGTACACACATCTGATTTCATTACATCCAGACAGTTCCCTGCCAGTAGTTCCTACCTGGGCCCTCCCAGGGCTACTTGACTGCTTGAGAGACTCCCAGCCTCTTTACCTCTAGCATGCCTCAAGGCAAGTAGACAATCCCTCCATGACATTCTCCCTGAGGTGCTGATGCATTGAGTTCACTCACCAATAGCTAGCTGTTCTGCTGGGACACACATACTAGCCAGGGAGGTGCCAGCTTTCAGTAGCATCCAGGGCCAGGTGGCCATTTCTGGGCACTCGACACCCCCATAAGTCAGCAGTTCCTCAGAGAGGAAACAGCATAGTGGCTGAGTGGATGACATTGCTCTCCTCATCAAGGAAGATTGGGTCCACCTATTAATGACTTACATTTGAAGGCAGCATTGTATTATATCCAGCCTCCAGGAGAGAGTCATTTGATTCCAATATTTAAGCCTTTCTTCGAGGTTCGGATGCTTGCTTGACTCTCGTCTCCCTCCTGGTGGGAAACCCTCCTGGTTTGTTGACTTCTCCTCACACACTCGTCCCTCATGACTGTGCCTCCATCCTTCACACAGGTTTTTCTAAATGCAAATCTCCAAAGCAGCAGACGTTTGAAACTCTTCACTGCCTGGAACCTCATTGGTCCCTTGAGTACAGCAGTTTTAAGTGGACACGTGGCAGAAGATGTTTGCCTCATGTTCAGTGTCTGGTGGCCATTTGCATAGAGGCTGCTTCAAGCATTCTTTCAGTAAACTGACACTGTGCCGGAACTTCTGGACGCTGGGCCCTGGGAAGGACCCTGAAGAGTCCTGAAGGATCACACAGGCTTGGGGTTCAGGTTCAGCTATGGAACCTGCTGTGTAATGGCCCATGGTGTTGGGCCATTGGTGGCACAGTGACATTCATACCAGCAGCCATGCATCGGCAATACTTGGGTGCCACACAGTGAAGCAGATAAGTCACCATGGGCACCCTGTCTTCCTCCCAACACCACAGAGGGCCATCCTCACCACCATCCCACAGACGGTGAAGGTCACAAACACAGACCTCCCATGGCTAGCATTGTGGCCTCAAGGCCAGGATGGTCTCTGTCTTAGTCAGGATTTCTATTCCTGCACAAACATCAGGACCAAGGAGCAAGTTGGGGAGGAAAGGGTTTATTCAGCTTACACTTCCACATTGCTGTTCATCACCAAAGGAAGTCAGGACTGGAACTCAAGCAGGTCAGGAAGCAGGAGCTGATGCAGAGGCCATGGAGGGATGTTGCTTACTGGCTTGCTTCCCCTGGCTTGTTCAGCTTGCTTTCTTGTAGAACCCAAGATCACCAGCCCAGGGACAGCACCACCCACAATAGGCTGAGCCCTCCCCGCCTTGATCCCTAATTGAGAAAATGCCTTACAGCTGGGTCTAATGGAGGCATTTCCACAAATGAGGTTCCTTTTCTGTGATAACTCCAGCTTGTGTCAAGTTGACACACAAAACCAGCCAGTACAGTCTCCATATCTGTTCTCTCTCTGTGAAGTGTCCGTATTCTGTCCTCCACCCCACAATGCCTGCCCTGCTGTCCCTCATGGCTTGGGGTGCCTGCTCCAGAATTACTCAGCATTCTTGCCACACAGGTCCTGCCCTAGTCTAGTACAGTTCAGGAAAAGGGAAGTGAGGGCATAGGTTATCATGCCCTCACTCTGCCAGGTAGCCCACCCACTCTCACTCCTGGTCCATGCGGACATCCATATTGAACAGGAAGCTACAGACACTTCCCCAGCTGCAGAATTTGAGAGGTGTCAGATGAAATTTTGCTCTAACTAGGGCACTCTGGACTGAGATGGGGAGTAGGGGTTGGTGGGGAGATGATGGTGGTATAGTGGGGGTGGGGGTGGTAGTTGGGGAGTGTTGAGGAGTGGGGGGTGGTAAAAGAGAATTATGAACTTCTCTAGGACAGCAGGTAGAAGCTAGACACACCCTCCTCTTGCTCAGTCTCCTTCCACCAGAAGAGACCACAGAACCAAAAACCAACTAGAGGGTAGGATGAGCACTGAGCATGTTCAGAACAGTGTGGTTTGGTCCTGGTTCTGGTAGTTGAGAACAGGAAGTAGTCACCTAAGTTCAGAACTAACCCAGTGGGGAAGGAGATCATATTCTCTTCCTAGAGTTGCTGGAGGCCACATGTCTCTTCTTACCAGGAAGAGAGCAGGTGGTCTACAGAGTCTCCTTTCCGTGCAATCCAGGCTTTGGTGGACCTGTGAATGAAGGGAGTGCTTGGACCCTTCCAGTCTGGCTAGTACCTGGACCGCCCTCCCCAGACCCCCGTTTCCTGGGGCACAATAGAGTTGTTAGATTTCCCTCTCTCCATCTTCCTTCCAGGACCATCACCAGCAATCCCAACCCCAAACACGACTTTCTCTACACCCAAGAAAGCAGGAGAAATGTATCGGGAAAGAGGCTGATATACCATGGGGGCAGCAAATAGTCCAATGAGAAAGGCTGCAGTCCAGGGAATAGAATTTCTGGAAAATCAGCTTAAGATAAGACCTCTCTCTGTCCCCTTATGGATGAAAATGGATTAATTAAAAGCACATGCTGCCTAGGAAATCAGGCCCAGGAAACACAGGCCTGCTGGTTCTGGATCAGGTGCTGGCTGAAGGGCAGCATATGGGCTTCAAGTCGGTTTTCAATGGGTTAATGGCTGCAGCAAAAACACATCCTTGACTCACTGAGTTACAGAGCTAGGGGGAGGCTCAGAGCACATTCAGACATTCAGGTGACTTTACCTGAAGGGCAGGCACTACTCTGTGCACCTTGTAAATATTGACCCACTCGATTATCACAGCAACCCCGCCTGTAGGCAGGACTGTTATCTCCTCTTGACAAATAAGGAGACTGAGGCAACAGGTAAGTCATACACTCAAGGACACACTGCAGACAAATCACGTAGTCAAATTTAGTCTAAAGCCACTAAACCATACCTAAGGTCATAGGACAAGAAGTGTGAGTCCCATTTATCTAATCCAGAGATATGAGAGAAGAGAAATGCTATAAATCAATTGGTTTCACAATTGACAACATCCTCTCCTTCCCAAGGAAAAGCGAAATGCTTTGCCGACACCTCTCCGCCCCCTTCATTTATTTCTTTGGTCCAGAAATACCTAATAGAAAGGCAGAAGTTAGTACTGTATCTGAGCAAGGCACATTAGGTTCAAGCTTTGAGTTTCTATCTTAAATTGGAAAGACTGACAGAAATCTAACCACACTGGCTTCTTTTCTTACATCAGATCATTCACTAAAAGCACACAGCATGGGCTCTTGTGATGCCTCCCGCTCCCTTCTGTGAGGGAGCATTTAGTCTTGCAAAGGATGGTAAATACTTGAAACCCCAAGGAGTCAGCATGGCAAAGGACTAAGGCAGCAATGTGTCCCTAGGCCTCCAGTCCAACCTGGTGAATTTTTGCCCAGGGCAGGCAGGCCTCCAGGGTCAGCTGGAATTGCTAGTCTCTGGGCAAGGGGCACAGAGAAGCAAGAAGGTATCCCAGTTCAGAGAGGCCAGCTTTACCTTGATGAAAGTCACACAGCCTCGGCTGGCCCAAGAGTTTGGTTCAATCCAAGATTTCTCAAACTGTTGATATCTGACATTGGATACTCAGTTCTGGAGGCCATCCGAGCACTGTGAGATGGCAGAAATATCCCAGGACTCCACCACTAGATGCCAGCAGTGACCTCCTGTTGTGACAAAAAAAAAAAAAAAAAAAAAAAAAAAAAAAAAACCTCTGCTGAGAACTGCTGACTTATTGACTTATTCCTATAACCCCAGAGCTGATAAAGATCTCACTACAATTAAATTTAAATTTAGACCCCAAACCTCTGGACTAAACCCAGCATTCCCCTAAATTTCCCAGATATATAAGGATCATTAATGAAATGACACCTCACATTGTCTCTAAGCTGGGGTGAGGAGGACAAAGCCATTTGTAAAGGACTCTTCAGGAATATCTATCACTTGGGGAGCTACGCACACCTCATCCTGGATCCTTCAGAAGACCTACCACAAATAATCTTAAAGAACAGATATGCAAGTTAACAACGAGGACCTGGGTGCTAAATGAAACAGCTGAGAGAAATAAAATAAATGTCGCTAGAAGCTGGAAGGACTCCCCTCTCCACATTTCCTTTTCTGTCATCTTTAACACATGCTAGCATCCAGTTACTGGAGCAGAAAGGAAGACAGGAAGTTGGACAATGCATGGGATTCAGGAGTGCATATCTGCAGCCATGAGGAGGCCGAGAGAAGAGGCATTCTGCACAGACATATCCCCTTTATGCTGCCTTTTGTGTGCATAACTCGGTCTGTTCCATTACCATTCTAGGCAACCTCAACACCTCACTCCCCTAGGAAAAGAACCCTAAGGTGATGACCAGTGCTTAGACGCACCAAGCCACTGTGCTAGCTGCAAGTACCCTCACCAGCCCTCTGGAACGTCTGTGCCATTGGTGGTCCTTAGATTAGATCCAGGGATGAGTCAAGAGTAGAGAGTAGATCCAAAGACGAGTCAAGAATTAGTTAACTTTCAGAGGGAATATCCATCCTCTGGGATGGGAAACCACATGTCAAGGGACCCTTCCTTTCAACAGCCAGAAAACATTCCAGATGGAAAAAAGAAAGCGTTGCAGACAGCTTGTTCTCAGCGTTGTCCAGAGACGTATAATTTTCATTCGGGATGAATAGAGTTCCAACCTGACCGTGACCCTGAATGATTCCTTCTTCTTGAGTGGGGACGAGAGCTGTGGGTAGGATAGGCATGACTCCTGTGACAGTGTTCTATATGGCACAGGGATTTATGTACATGAACTAAGGTCCCTAGTTCATGTGAAGGGAGATCGCCCTTAGTGGGTGTGGTGGTATGGCTTTGTGGAGTGGGTGTGGCCTTGTTGGAGGGGGTGTGGCCTTGATGGAGAGGTGTGGCCTTGTTGGAGGGGGTGTGGCCTTGTTGGAGGAGGTGGGCAATGGGACCCTCCTCCCAAGCACATGGAAGCCAGTCAGTCTCCTAGTGGCCTTCAGATGGTGATGTAGAACTCAGCTCCTCCTGCACTATGTCTGCCTAGACGATGCCATGCTCCCTCCTTGAAACCGTGGCCAGAACTTCTGAACCTGTAAGCCACTCCAATTAAATGTTGTCCTTTACAAGAGTTGTCTTGGTCATGGTGTCTTTTCACAGCAATGAAACTCTAAGATAGTGGGCTTGAGTTAGTTGTATGTACTCCCCTGGTCTTGAAGTCCAAGATGGACATCAGAGAGAGCTATGATGCGCTGGCCGGAAGAAAGCAGCCATTTATGGAGCTCTCTATCTCAGTTGCCTTGTAGCCAGCATGACTGTGACTGGCAAGGTGACTTCCTACAGTCACAAGGTGCTCAATTCTGCTAATTCTTTGTGAATATGAATACATGCACAGAGTCTAACTTAAGACCATATGCTGTTCTTCTAGGCCGGTGTACTCCAGCAGGACTGAGTAGACTCCACAGTGTTAGGACACCATAGTGTCTAGATTCTGACCAATAGCCATGGTGATACTACTATTGTTAGGATCAGAGCTGAAGTCTGGGTGTCTCTAAGACACCCATCCTCCATAGCCCAACCAAAGAGAAAACAATAGTGAGAAGCAGAGACAGGAGACTAACTCAACACAGCTACAGTGGGAAGAGCAGCAAAGAGGTCCAGCGACCATGGACTCCATTTTGGGGTCCGGACATGTTCAGATTAAACAGTGGGCAAGAGGTATTCATCTGCTGTCCTGGTGAAGGCATGGTTCTGTCTTAGCTTCAGTCTCGCCATCTCCAGCAAGACAGGCTGATAAGTTTCAGAGCTGCGTGACATCCCTCTTGGGATTCAGTGTCTTCCTATCTGCCACCAAAGGTTCTGTTTTTCCTTTCCCTGGTGCGAGCCTTTTGAGGAAATTCCAATTTCTTGGGGTTCCTCATATCAATTGTTAATAGGCAAAAGGGGGTGGGGTGGGGACACAAGAGCCACCTTTAAAAGTCTTTTAAATTTTATTCTTTAGTAATTACATAATACATATAACACGCTCTGATCAAAATCTTCCCTCCTGTATTCCTTTGTGTCCCCTTCTCCCTCCTGTAAGTCTTCCTCTTTTTAACTTCTCTTCCTGTGTTCATGTCACTCTGTATATTTCTATGTAGCCAAGTGCATTTAATTAGGACTCGCTGCACGGGCACTGGAGGTGGGGGTTGTTTGCTGGGGGTGGGGGTTGTTTGCTTCAGTGAGGCCAGCGTAGCAGTGGCTACATCACGGAATAGTAAGGCGTCTCCATTCCTGCTTGAATGGTTACAGTAACATGACAGCTTTATGACAAGTTACTTAGTCTATGCTCAATGGTTACAGCCATATGAATGCTCTTTTGTTTCATCCTGTTGCTAAATCGGGGGCTCTTTGGGTGTTCTTATTTTCTGTTCTGCTAAATACTAACAATATTTATTTACTTCTTCTTTTAAAAAGGATTTACTTATTTGTTCTATGTAACTAGACTGTCTCTGTCTTCAGACACACCAGCATTAGATCTCATTACAGATGGTTGTGAGCCACCATGTGGTTGCTGGGAATTGAACTCAGGACCTCTGGAAGAGCAGTCAGTGCTCTTAACCACTGAGCCATCTCTCCAGCCCCTATTTTCTTCTTTTATAATGAACAAGAACTGTATTCTTGGTGCTCTGGTATATGGGCCTTGACTAGCAGGCAGGGAGTAGAGAGACTGAGAAGGGACTGGCCCTGACCCATTAGACAAAGTCTAAAGCTACTGAAGGCTGTCATGGAGCAAAGTCAGAGCACAGAGGCTGAACTGCCGCCTCCACCTGGTTCCCTTACTGCAGGAGGCAAGGTGAATGAATGTTCTCCCACTTTGGAGTGCATGGGGTGTCTCCGCATGCTCCTTAGCCCACTACAGGTGTCCCCAGCCAGTGCCCCACACCTGCCTGGTCCTCTCAGAGTTCCTTGCTCATTCCTTCCCCAAACCACAGCAAAGCTTTCAGTGTCAGCGCTCGCCCCTCCTCTCTGCCTCCTGAATGGCCCTTACACTTCACCATGTGCTTCCCCTGGCCTGGTGGTGTGTCCTCTCCTCTTCAGGGGAGTCATCTGTCTTTTACCCCATGGTACCCAAATCATAATAAATTTAAAACTTACCTGCGCCTCAGTAGGGATGGAGGAGTTAGCAGAAGAGTCAAGAAGAAGCTGAAATGTTTTGGACGGTGACCAGACTGTTTCATAAGCCCACACGGGTCTCACCCTCTATTTATGATCTTTGAAAAGTTCCTTAAAACCGAAGGCCTCACTCGCTTCTCTTGGTAATGATAACCATGCACATAGCAGGTCTCTGACATGATTGTCATGAGGAATAAGCGAAGACTAGCTGTTGGTCTTCCTTCTAGGCTCCGCCCCACAGTTACCTGGCAACAGCCAGGTGTGCCTGACTCACTATAAAAGGGGCTGCTTGCCCCCCTCCTCACCCTCTTGCTTTTTTACTCCCCCTCTTCCCTCTCTGTTCCTTCTCTCCCAATTCCCTTCCCCCCTTCTTCCTTTCTCTGCCTCTACTACCCCCTCAACTCCCCTAGCCATGCCCTAAATAAACTCTATTCTATACTATACCACCCTGTGTCATGTGGCTGGTCCCTCAGGGGGAAGGGGTGCCTTAGCATGGACTGGACCCACAGAGGTACTCCCTTTCTCCACACCATACCTCATCTCCACCAAACATATTCCTTCCTTCTTTTTCTTTTTATAAAGCACAACACTAGCGATGGCCAAGTTCAGAGCACTGTGCCAAGAATTACAGCTATCCTATTAAAGACACTTCCTCAAAGGATGCCATTTGCTACTGACTTCTGTGATTTCATCCAATTGACCCTATATAATTCACTTAAGTAGCACTGTTTTCTTCTAGAGCATGACCAAGTATAATATTATTTATATATAAGGAAAAACATTAAAATATGTAGTCTTAGGTTGAAACAAGTCAAGTCTTTTTAAACTTTTGTTCGTTTGCTTTTATGTGTGTGGGTCTATGTATATGTGCCTGCTAAAGTCAAAGGGGGATCTCAGGACCCTTGGAGCTACAGTTACAGGTGGTTGAGAGCTGCCTCAGGTGGATGCTGGGAACTAAACTTGAATCCTCCAGAAGAAGAACAAGCACCCTTAAATAGCCAATTCTCCAGGCCCACAAAGCCAGATTTTAATCCATGGACTTTGTGACCCCTTAGTTAAAAATTGTAAACCTCTGGCTGTTTAGGAGTTAAACTAGCTATAGGAAAAGCTCATAGGAAACTATACCCGAGGTGTGTTGCATCCAGCCTTATATTTCTCCACGGCTCCAGAAGTCATCTTAAATCCAAGCGAGAATAGTTCTCCTAACCCCACAACAGTGAAACAATAAAGTAATGGCCCAGGCATGGGCAGTGCTTCTCTGGCTACCGCCTGAATGGTACAGAGGTCTATCTCTCCCTAAAGCAGAGTTTTAGGGCTTTTAAAAAATTTCTCATAATGAAATTTCTCGTGGTCCTTTAAAGATGATTTTCTGCCAAATAGATTAAAATTTGAAAAGTGTTGGCAAGAATTGCGCTCTCGGCCAGGAACTGCCTTTTAGCTGGCTAAAAGGGAGCCAGGGGGCAAAGGGGACAGGCATGAGGTCTCTGTCACCTTCATTGCCTTGTCTCTTGTTCCCAGGGCGTGCTGAGTGTGTAACTGCCCAGAGAGCCCAGCTCTCAGATAGCACCATTTATAACTGCAAGTGATGGAGACAGAGAGTCCTGTCTCCTGACAGCACCAGTGCAGCTGCTGTCACCCCCTCAAGGCTGTCACGGGGATATCGGTGGGAACTGGATCTTACACTGACCTGAATAGGAAGGCACTTCATCTCTGTAGCAGCAGCTAGGAAGGGAGAAACTCGTCCCTGCTGTAGACAGGCGAAGGGTTATCTATCCCCTAATGCCATCTCAGTGTGACTTTCTCCACGGTTCTGCTGAACGGCCAGTGCCCCTTCGGCTGTACATGAAACACCTGTGTTCATGCTGCACAATGAACCTCACTATGTGGGTGCATATGCTTCCTTCTCCCGGAATCGCCTTACATTGTGGTCAGTGGGGGCTGTGTTCCGGGATCCATTCTGGTCACCCCAAATGTATGGAATGGAGAAAGCACCCAGTGGTTGTAAGCCTGCCTGGAAATGCTGGGGGTGAGGCCCTGTGTGCACAGGGTGTGATGGGAGAAAGAGGAGTTTGACCCATCAGAGAAAGGTTAATCCTCAGAGGTACAGGAAATCCAGAGAGCACAGTGCTTTGCAGTCCTGTCTTCCCTGCCCCCTCCCCCACTGCAATGTGGATGGCCCAAGAGCCCCTGGTACTCCCAGGTCTTAATCTGAATTGGTTTTGTTTTCTTTTAATATCAGCTCAACAAACAACGGCCAGTGTCCAGCAAAATTCTCACATCTGGAGAGACTGCCAGAATTTGAGAGTTTCTTCCCAGAAGATGGAAAAATCAGCTGTTCTCATCTCTGGGCTTGTCCTGATTGTCCCTTGGCCAAACCGGAGCACACCTGCAGGCGCCCAGTGAAACCCAAGCTCAGTCAACTACCCACACTGACAAGGAAACAATTCTGCAGGAGAACCAGTCTGCTGAGTCACCATAAGCAGGAACTGTCCCCAACACAGCCTTGGTTGGCCCATAAGAGAGCTTGGGGAACGGAGAGTGTGCGCAGACTCCGGGGACCTATCTGCAAGGTTCAAACATAGGGGGAACATTTAAATCTGCTACCGACCCATGTAGGCCTTATGAAGTCAGGAAACTGAACGTGTTAGTGTCACAGGGGTGACAAGTCAAATCTGAGACAAAGACCAGAGAATACAGCAACACTGGAGGGCTGGTGAAGCCAGAGGCTCCCTGAGACCGCCCACGGGGGCTCCCTGAGACCGCCCACGGGGGCTCCCTGAGACCGCCATGAGAAGACCTTGAATTCAAACTGGAGGAAGGTCAGGGATGAAGCTGCAGTATCCGCAGAAAGCAGGGCACCAAGGCCCCCAAGGGACTTACTGTGCTTAAATTTTTTTTTCCTTCTTTTTCTTTTTTCTTTTTTTTGGAGCCGGGGACCGAACCCAGTGTGCTTAAATTTTTGACCAACTGGAGAAGCAAGTTCCTGGTGGACCTTTCTGGTTCTCCCTTCCGATGGCTAGCTCCATCACATCCTGGCAATAGAGGAGTGCAGCCATGCCTTCTGGGGGTGTGGGACGAGGGGGCAGAAGTGATCAGTGATCAATCAGGTCTATGCTGTGCTTTAAAGGGCCACTCGGGTTGCTGGGTCACTAAAAGAGTCACCTAGAAGGGAGGCTCTATTAAGAGACTAGAGAAGGTCCAGGAGGTTGACGACTTGGGTTTCCACCAAAAGACAGTACGTAGAGGTGGGATGGGGAGACAGAAAGAGAGTGGCAGGTTGCAGGGCAGATGTAAGCTTAAAGGGGTGAATGAGCGTATAACAGACTCTGATGGACCTCGGCAGGACTGAGTGGGACAGATTTTGAGGCGAACTGGAGGCAGGACCACAGCTGAGAACTCCCCAGGCCTGCTTACTCAATGGGCTTCCAACGGTATGCTTCAGACAGCCCCTGAGCTCCACCAGACCCAGGTTTAAGGGCCTCCACCCCTAGCTCATTCCCACAGGACTCGGTGATACCATCTCAGCAAATCAGTGAGTCAAGAATCGACATAGTTAATCTCGTTGTACCCAGCCCAGTCCCCGGATGTACCCTCATTCTATGGCAGCTGGTGAGTATTTCGCAGCGCTGCAGTGCTGGGGAGAGTTCCGCTTCTGTGTTTTATTCCAGCCGCTATCAGAGGGGCTTCATGCTTTCCTCTTCTGGACAGAAGCAAAAGAGCGAGGGGACCCTTCCATGGACAAAGGCCTCTGGGTGGAGTCCAGAGAGTGAAGTACCACATCGTTTTAGGTAAGATCTTTGCGGCCAATAGCACCAATATCAACTGACGCCGAATACTTAAAAGTCTAGTAAGACAGTGCTTTCTCTGCGCCTACTTTGTTGAGTGAGGTGGTTTTATGACCAAGGAAGGGGGCCCACCGAAGCTCAGTGATTTCCATGTTCATATGGCAGAAACAGGTGGAAGCAAGTCAGGAATTCAGGCACGACTCCGGGGCTTAACCTCCTAATGACTATTCTGCATTCTGGGGATCAAGGGAGCACACGTTTGCTTCATTTTCCTTTGCAATTAATTTGGAGATGCAGCCTAATAATTCCAAGACTGCCTCAAGGTGCAATGTAGCCAGTCAAATTTTCATCCTTTCTGCCTTAAAACCCATCAGTGGGGGAAAAAATACTACAAAGGTTCAAACAATGAATGCTTTTTCCTTCTCTTGCTCTTTTATAGAAAGTAAATCAGCCAGGAATCACAGCTCACTGTATACAGGAGAGGGTAGTTAACTCAGATGTGGAAATGTAGGCTTACTTTCTGTTCATTTAATGGACATTATAGAGAAGCTTTTATGGTTCCAACCTCACCAAGTAACAGCTGCAGGCTGTAAGCAAGTTTGAAAACATTTCAAGTTTAAAATGCACACAAGAGTAAAAAAAAAAAAAAAAAAAAAAAGGCAGCTAGAATGTGCATTGGGTTAATTCTCAAAGGAGTGAAACACACTGGGTGTGGATGGATGTTGCATGGCTTCTTGTCCAGGGCACGAACCTGGTCAGCATGAGATAGACAAAGCTCATGCAGACGCCTGCAGCCTCATGGTGTGAAATCAGGGGAGAGAGCTCATGACCAGCAGACCACTGACCTTGGGGAAAGGACAGAAGGCAGAAGAGCTTCGAGAACAGAACGACTGCAACCTGTGAGAGTAGAGGCTAAGGTCTCTGAGGGAACCCTGGAACAATACTGTAAACCAGATCCTCCACATCCACAGTGCTAAGGTAGCTGCAGACTCATGTAGAAATGTACAGTGACTCGTGGAACCAAAGAAGGCCAATGTTAGAAACGCAAGTTGTGGAGTCATGAGGATTGCATAACAACTGTGGTAATATGTACGAAGATTTAAAGGAAAAGATAATCACAATGAGAGAGTCAGTTGTGAATATTAGCAAGAGAAAAGGAAGCCAAGTACACAGGAAATGTACGGAGAGGCTGTATGCATAAATGTGTGTAAGTGGAATTAAAGAAATAATTATAGAACTTCAGAATATCTAAGAAGAAAACTTCAGTTATTCACCTTACATGCAGATAAGACAGGTGCTGGTGAGGGAGAGGAGGCCAGAGACCTGACTCAACTTCCTGAGGTTTCTGTGAATCACATGTTACCAGTCTTTATTGAGTCTGAAGGTGGCTCCCTACAAGGACTGTCAAAGTTGCCTGAGAACCTCTGACTGTGTGAGAACCTCTGGCTGTGTGAGCACTGTGACTGTGTGTTTCCTGCCCCCACAACCTCAGTGCTTTGGAACTGAGGTGTGACAATTGTTGGGTGAGTTATCTTTTCCCACAAGGAGGCAAGGGGCTAAGAGCTCAGAGTAGGATCTGCTTCCAGAAAGTTCTGCCCTGGATTCGATAGATCATACGCCAAGATTGAGACTTCCACTTGCCCAAAATATCTGGAAACAACAGAATTATTTCCATTCCCTCACAGGCTCATGGAGAGAATGTCAGTGCACAGGACAGCAAGTGACCCCAGTGAGGGAGGTCTGACCAGTTGGTGTCCAGTGGGAGGGCGTTGGAATCTTTGAACTTGGAAGAGAGAATGCACTGTGGGTACCCAAGGCTATGAGCTGCTTCACTCTATCTGTTCTCATGAAGTCTGTCACTGTATAAAACATTTTACTTAACACAGACTTGGCTCATTCATTGGCGAATTCCTGTGGACTATGTTACTAGAATTCTCTCACAAGTAAAAGGTAGAAACTCAGAGAAAACTGCCCTAAGCTACCAGGAAATTCATTGATTTGCATAAATTGTAAGACTAGGCATCCAGGGCTTCAGGAACTGCAGAATTTGGGGTGCTCTTTAGCTTGTGATAACTCAGTTCTTAACCATGTTGCCTGTAGCGGTTTGGTTAAGAACATCTCTCCACAGTCTCAGACATCTGACCACTTGGACCCCCAATTAGTCATTAGTTTGGGAAATGTGGCCTTGCTGGATGAAGTGTGCACAGTGGGTGAGCTTTGAGAGTTAGAAAGATTCCACACTGCTCTCAGTTTGCTCTCTCTGCTTCCTGCTGATGTTTGGAAGATGTGAGCCCTCATCTTTCCTGCTAGCTGCCAAGTCACTACTCTACCATCATGGACAGTTACCCGCCTGAACTGCAAACCTAATTAAACTCTTTCTTCTACATTGCCTTGTTCGTAGTGTTATGTCACAGCAAAAGTCAATAATAAAGAAGTTGGTGCCAGAGAGTGGGGGTTGCTTTGGCAACCTGATCATGTTGGGTTTGGTGGACCTTGGAAGACTTTGGGACTTCAGACTAGTAAGGCCATTGAATGCTGATAACAAGCATCTTATGTAGGACCCTGGAGTACAATGCCAGGAGTAAAACCCATTCAAGAAGTTTCAGAGGGAAGCAAGAATTTTAACAGCAATGTGGTTAGCAGTTCTTGTGACATTTGTCAAAGAATGTGGCTGCTTTCTGCTTTTGTCCTAAGAACTTTCCTGAAGCTCAATTTAAAGTGACTAATTTCTTTGACAAAGAAGATTTCAACACAGCCTAATATTGACTCTGTCAAGGGGTTATTAGCAACTGCTCTTGCACAGCTCTACAGTGAAAAAGAGCAAATCGGGAAGAAAGAAATACAGAAAGTAGTTTGGAGGGAGAAGGAACACTGATCTCTGTGGTGCAGCGAAGGTTTGTGCTGAGAGTCACAAGGGTTTTTATTGCCCTAGAATGAAGGGAGGGAAGGGTGCCTTCAAGGTGCCCAACCACATAGGCTTCCAACTTGAGAATGGAAAAGGCCTATGGAATTTTCTGCTCCTAGAAAAGAACATCAAACAAAAGCAACTGAAGATGTGTTTCAAGGAGCCAGAGACCTGCCCAAACTGGCAGCCCATCTTGGCAGTGTCTTCCACATGGCATTGGCTTTAGAGTAATCAAGGCTATCATGAGTAAAGGGGTCATGGAACCTTCCATGATTCCAGGGAGCCACTGAAGTGAGGCAACATGTGACAGGAGAGTTCCTCTACGGAGAACCTCACCACCCATTGCATGAAACTGTGGAAGTGAACCCTGGATTGCATTAGAGCCTCCAAGACATGGGAGGAGCCAGATCCATGGGCTGTCTGCCGAGGACAGGGAGTGGAGATCTCTGTACAGCCCAAGAGAGATGAGCACATTGCAGGCATCCAGTTTGGATGGGCAGAGCCTCTAAGTCCTTTGACAGCAGCCGTGGAGTGGGAGGATTTGATGCGTGCCCTTCTGGGTTTGGCTCTTGCTGTGGTCAGCATTTGCTCACTCTGCCCATTTTTTCCTTTTGGAGTTACAGAGCATGTATATTCTGCACAATTTTATGTTGGAAATACTTAATTTGCTTTTTGCTTTTTACAGGGGTTGTACACTGGCTGGTTTTGTGTGTTAACTTGACACAAGCTGGAGTTATCACAGAGAAAGGAAATCCCTCCATCAGACCCAGCTGTAAGGCATTTTCTCAATTAGTGATCAAGGGGGGAAGACCCAGCCCATTGTGGGTGGTACCATCTCTGGTTAGTCTTGGGTTCTATAAGAAAGCAAGTTGAGCACTCCAGAGGAAGCAATTCAGTAAGCAGCATCCCTCTATGGCCTCTGCATCAACTCCTGCTTCCTGGCCTGTGTGAGTTCCAGTCCTGACTTCCTTTGGTGATGAACAGCAATGTGGAAGTGTAAGCTGAATAAACCCTTTCCTCCCCCAGCTTGCTTCTTGGTCATGATGTTTGTACAGGAATAGAAACCCTGACTAAGACACCTATATTTCTGGAGCCACTGACCCCAGCCATGTTTGTGGGGTTGCGTGTCCTTTCCCAGCTCCATATTCACTGACAGCAAGCTGGGAGTTTGAAACAGGTCTTGATGAGGAAAATTTACACCATAGAAATTGATGAGCTCTACAGATGTCTATCATCCACTTATCACCCACCATCATCTGTCTGTTTAAACAATCACATGTACTACAGAAATTTTAATAGACTATGTTCACAGATCTCTGACCATTTTCCTGATGGGTGGAATGTGCCCCACTGCCCCTCATTTAAACTGTTCCCTCCTCTGATGCAGACAGAAGCATGGTGGTCAGGCCCAGCCCCACCATCCTGCTCCCACATGCCTTGTTTTTTTCTCAGTGTCTTCTCTGTTTCCTCTACCTCTAAGCCTCTTCCTGTGCACAACTCCCTCCCCAAAAATGGCAGCTGTGAGCCTCCTCCATCCCCCGCCTCTGTGTGTGTGTGTGTGTGTGTGTGTGTGTGTGTGTTTGTGTATCGGTGTAAGAGCTTGTGTATATGCATGTTTGCTACCAAAGGAAAACTTCAGTTGACTGCAAAAATGCATGAGCAATGAAAGTACTTTAATTCAACAAGGGTTTGAAAATTATAAAATGACAAATCGCGAAGTGTCAACTGTCTGAATTGATCTATGGATTTAGGACTAGTCTCATAAAAGTGGTGAATAGCTTTAACGGCATTTTGTTTTTGTTGTTGTTGTTGATTACGGTCCTGCTTTGTTTTTTGTTTGTTGGTTGGTTGGTTTTTGCAGTCATTCAAATAGTGTTTAATTAAATCTTGCAAGACCTGTTCATCTGACAGCTTAAATAAGTGTTCTTCCTCCTTTTATGAATCTCTGCACATGTCAAATACTGATGGTGCCTTGAGCAATAGCAGACCCTTTATTTGAATGAAATCGTACACTCACACAACTAATTCCAGAGGGTCACTGACGTGGAAGTGATCTATTCATAAGCAGCCACCTTAATTAAATAAATAGAAGGAGGCTTGAAAAGTACTATTTCAGGGGCTTCAGAGACAGCTCATTAATTAAGAGCTCATGTGGCTTTTCAGAGAAACTAAGTTGTCCCCATGAAAAGCAGCTCACAACTGCCTGTACCTCCAGTACCAGGGGATGTGTCCTTCTCGGGGATATTATTGCTGTGATGAAACACCATGACCATTCCTAGTTGGGGTTACATGAAACGCCATGACCAAAAGCATCCAGGGAGGAAAGGGTTTGTGAGGCTTACATTTCCATACCATTGCTCATTACAGAACAGGACATTACAGAACAGTTACAGTTCCTCAGGACAGGAACTCACACAAGGCAGGAACCCGGAGGCAGGAGCTGATGAGGACCATGGAGGGATGCTGCTTACTGGCTTGCTTTTCTTGACTTGCTCAGCCTGCTTTCTTATAGAAGTCAGGACCACCAGCTCGGGAGCAGCACCACCCACAATGCTCTCCCAGATTAATCACCAAGAAAATTCCTTACAGGCATGCCTACAGCCCCATTTTGTGGTCACATTTTCCAAACTGAGCCTCCCTTCTCTCCAGTGACTCTAGCTTGTGTGAAGCTGACATAAACAAGGCAGTACAGGATATGGTGCCCTCTTCTGGCCACCACGGGTACCTGCATTTGTGTGTGCATACACACACAAACACATACACACATAACTAAAACTAATAAAAAAATTAAATGTTTAAGAAAAATACTATTTCAGAAATCACAATGCTATCAGACTTTGGGAAGAACACTCAAAGGATAATTAAATGATTAAAGAAAAGCAAAAAGGGAGAAAATCAAACTACTTCTAAAGATGAAAGATAACAGGCTGTGACAATTAGGTCAACCCTTCATGTGGTGTCAGAGCACGCTCCTTCTTCCTGGAGGACCTGAAGACTCTTGGGAGAACCTGGCACATCCTGTACTCCATGACCAAGGGGTGAAGAGCTGGGATGAAGGGCCACCGGAGAAGGCTGGAACTTGTAATGTAATGAGGAAGTGCCTAGTTCTGTTTTAATCAAGTGAAAAATATTATCAAAAAAGAGTGATTGGGTGAACCAACGTCATGTTCCCCATGAGATGCTTGTAAACGAGACCATCAGACCAGCCAGAAATGAAGGAAAGATGACATAATCTCCCCTTCCCCCAACGTCTGCAAAACCACAAAGATGGAGAGACCACAGAAGGCCGGGGAGCTGCTCTGGAATAACAGGGTTGGGACACACGGTGATCAAGTGCTACAGGAGAGTCTGGGTTCTTTCCTGGGTCCAGGAATGAAGAGTTATAAAAGAAAGATTTAGAAAGTTAACAGGATTTGGATATGAGCAGCGGACTACGTAAGGATAGTGTCAAGGGCAAACTCGAATTTCAATAACTATTCTATAGTCAGAAAATGTCACGCTGGTCAGAACTGAGAGGCAGGGGACTGACGGCTTTGATTTATGTCAGCTGAACGTACTGAAGTGCATAGTCTCTTACTGCTGTTGAGACCGAGCTCTCTCTAATGCGGCCCCCTGTCAGTTTGTGGTCATAGGCTTCCCTTCACGAGAACACAGAGAATTCAAACCCTGAGGAACACCACTGCCAGACGTTTGGCTTGTTTCTGAGGGTTTTCTTCAGGTTGTGGGATACGGAGACAATGCTGGTAACCTGAGTGCACAGACTCCTTCTCCAGCCAGGTCCTCAGACCTCGGGCTTCAGCTTCTCCCTTCTTTCAGCTGCCCTAAAGGACCAGAGACTGAAAACCTTCTGGGTTTTGAACCAGTTCTAACTGGTTTCTGTCAGGAGCTCTAACCAAATTACTACATACCAGGGTGCTTAAGGCAACTTTATTCTCCTATGGTTCTGGAAGCTGAGAGTCCAAATAGCAAGGTGCTGTCATGACCAGGGAACCTTTGAAGGTTCCAAGGGACACTTCTGTTCCCTGGTCACCCATTAGCCAGGCGCTCTGACTTCTCTCCACCCTCACACGACTACTTCTCTGAATCACCCTACATTCTTGACACTTTAAGGGACCATTTATTAGACGTCAAATCGATCATAGTCCAGCATGTTCTTGCCCAGATGCTCAACCAATTTCGTCTGCAAAGTCTTACTTCTGAAAACTGTAGGCTTCTGAGATTCTGGGTGCATGTGCTTGGAACAGGTGGGAGCTGACGATTCAGGTTATTTATGGTGGAGGAAAGTATAAAAATGATGCTGCATCCCCTCTGGTGTGCTATATCAGGAGGGACCCACGTCATGGTTACTCTCGTAACTCTATAAAGGCAGAATTCACTCTAGTGTCCCTCATTAATGTACTGTATTTCTGTCTGCTTAAGAAGAAGATTCCTGATTTGTGTAGTAACACAGATCCCACAAATCAGACTTGCAGCTTCTACAAGAAGAAAACCTCCTTGGCAAAGAACTGAACCACTTCTATCAAGCATGAACTAGGCGTCACTGCCTGTGTCCTCATGGCATCGCCCGGCTTATGTGACATTCTCCAGCTTTGGCTTTCTGCTCCTTGATTCTAGATTTTACAGCTCCACAGGGCTCACTCTCTCCATCCATTTCTTAGGTCTTCTCTCTCTGTGTGTCTCTCTTGCACTTTTTTCTTTATTCTCTAGAGAGAGAGGGTCAAGCCTCCTCCACACCCCACCATGCTTCCAAGATCCAGGCTTTCTAATGACACTGTGTGCTACAGGTGGATTCCGCACGGTCCTGACAAAGAAAGGCTTTAAGAGGCTGTCTGCCAAGGGAAAGGTATGGTCACACAGACTGCTGAGGTGTCCACTTGCAGGACACTGGGGTCTGGTCACGTAACTCAGAACTGCTGTATTTTCCTGTTTATCTTAGTCCTGGTGATTTTGGCACTAAGATAAAGAAAAGTTAATGGGTTGCATATTTAATCAACTGAAAAAATCCAGACTGTATATTTTGAGTCCTGATCAGTTAGAACTCCTTGCCTAAAGTAACCACATTAATGGTTTCCTTCGCATTCAGGTTGTAAAGAAACTGTCTGGAGTTCTTGGTACAACTTTGCAATGGCCAGAAAACAGTGATAATAGCCACTGGCAAGCCCCTCCCTGCCCCATGCCTGTCCTCTGGAGAGCAGTGTAATGTCTGAGGGAGATTGAACCCATGAAGAAATCTCCTGCAGCTCTGGTTCACAGCTGGGCTCACATTTACTCAGTGTGGGCACAGGCAGTACCAACTTGTTCCCATTCTGGCTTTAGACTCTTGTTTTTGAAAGGGGAAAAGGGGAACTTCAGGATTTGATATTTATAGGAAACAAAATGAACTGAAATCTTGCCCAAAGAAGGATTTTTGTTTGTTTGTCTTTGATATGTGTGTTTTATGAGTTTTTGTTTTTTTGTATGTGTGTATGTATCTGGTTTTTTTTTTTTTTTTGTTTCTTTTTTTCCGAGCTGGGGTCCGAACCCAGGGCCTTGTGCTTCCTAGGCAATCGCTCTACCACTGAGCTAAACCCCCAACCCCGGTTTTTTTTTTTAATTTCCCACTTGCTGGTTCTTCTCTCCTCTTTATTCTGTATCTGTTTAAAAGGCAGGTTATGAAACCAAAAAGGGAAGCATGGTGTGTGGATGTCTTAGATGTCAGAGCAAGGCATCTCCTATCCCTCTCCACTGCCATCTGCTAACATCACGGCACTGGGAACCACACCACACACACACACACACACACACTCTACACACATACACATACCACATATATACACCACACATACACTCTCCCACTCATACAAACACACACTACACACACATACTCATACACTACACACACACTACACACACATACTCATACACTACACACACACTCACACACACTACACACACATTATGTATACACATTCATACACACTCACACATACCCACACATATACACAAACTCAAGCATATACTCCATATATTCACACACACTCGCACATGGACACACACATACACACACATACTCTCTGATACACTCACACAGACACACACATAGGCACACACACATACTCTCTCTCTCTCACACACACATACACTCACACACACTCTCACTCATACACTCTCTCACACACACAATACACACACAACACACACATATATATACCACACACAGTACACACACACTTCACAACATACTCTCCCACACCCATGCACTCACACACACTCTTACTCATACACTCTCTCACACACACAATACACACACAACACACACATATATATCACACACAGTACACACACACACTTCACAACATACTCTCCCACACCCATGCACTCACACACATTACACACACATACACACACTCACATACACATACATATACACACTCACACACTCAAGCATACACCGCACACACACACTCTCACATAATATACATACACACATGTATTCACACATTCACACTCACACATACACACATACACACTCAGACTCAGTCACACACACACATACACACATACACTCACACAATACACACACACACACACACACACACACACACACACACACACGACCCTCACTTGTTCACCTATGACGACAACTTGGAAACCAAGTTCAGAAGATGGAAGAAATGCCATGCATCAGCTCCCCGGATGCAGCCAGTGCTAAAGGTCCAGTGACTCTCCAGTCCAGCCTGCCACCTGATCCAGCCCCCTTGGCATGGAGAAAGCTACCCTGGTACACACAGCCAGACTGATTCCTGCTTACTATACCTCTGGAAACCCCACCTCCCTTTTACGTGTGACTTCACACTTATGAGAGGGGATGTTGTCCACCTCTCCCATCTCATCGTTCAAAGAAATTTCGAGAGCAATTGCCCTCAGAGACTTTGGGAGAGAGAAGCCATAGATCAAAGCCTGCCAGTGGGTGCTGAGAAAGACCTCTAGGAAGGCTGTTTACAGTTAGCAGGATCCTTAATAGCAGGGAGGTAAACAGCGCCACGGGGCCTCAGTGAAGTGCACAGTATTATTTCACCACAAGTTGAGAGCCTACAGCTCAGGATCCGCATGGAGCAACATCTGAAATACCTTTCCCCTTAATCCCCAACATCTGAGAGCAAATGCTCATAACAAAAGTCTCAAGAGGAAGTTACAAAGAATTTGTTTTTCCAGTTCTTTTAACAGTCGTTCCTAAAATAGGGGGCCATTCCTCCTGGCATCTTCTGTGCAGTACTTCAGTCAAATATGCAGTCAAGATGGCCACAGTACGTCTTCCAGAATGTTCCCCGGAGCCAGAGAATGAAGGACACGCACCTGGCATAACAAGTGAGGACCAGAACGTCGAGGTTCCAATTTTCTGGTACTCTTGACTCTGAGTACGTTCACATTTTAAGCTCTGCCAAGAGAGACATACCCTTGAACTAGGTAGTAGTACAATCCTACAACACAGATTGCTTAAGGAGGATCAAATGCATTTTGCTATTTTGAAAGGCCAGAGCAAATATTTCCGAGACCCTCTCCCAAAGCTCTTGGAACAACTGTCAGCTAGACACGTTGAGGAAAGAGCTGGGTATACGTGACATTCTCTGAGTCAGAAAGCATCTGCTGAGAATGGTAAGGAGCCTTTTAGAACCAGAACTGGGGTATCCTAAGTAGACCTGAGGATGGGAGATGGTTTCTCCTTCATGGCAGCCATGTTGAATCCCATGAGCTACCTATGGTATTAGCAGGGGTTTCTAACTATGTAGAAACAAGTATCCAGATGCAAATATGTAAACAGAAAGGTGCATGGGAAAACAGGCAATGAATTATTGATTTTTCTGAAAATAGAAGTAAGGCACATGTTCTTTGTAGACAATGAAAAAAAAATCACTCAGGTATGCCACCTCTTAACCACCCTCCAGTGGATACTTTCTTTCCCATAAATTTGTGTCTCTTTTTTAAATACTTTTTCTATTTCATGAGTATGTGTGTGTGTGTGTGTGTGTGTGTGTGTGTGTGTGTGTGTGTGTGTGTGATTACTGGTGTCCTGCGTCTGCCACAGGGCTGGCTCAGGCTGCCCTGGGAGGCAGGACATAGGAAGTTGTGCTTAGCCCAGCACTTTCCCCAAGCCACCTCTGGGCAGGTGTCTGGGCTGTGGGAAGCCATGAGACACCACTCTGGGTGTGGGGAAGCGCAGTCTGGGAGTGGGACACAGCCAGAGCTGGCTCAGGGGTCCCTGAGCCTGCAAGGAGGCTGGGCTGTTGGATTCTCAGGCTCTTGGGCATGCAGGCTCCGCTGGGTTGCCGGCAGAAGAGCAGAGAATGGAGTAGAGGCCTGCAGGGCTGGATCTAGCCCAGGGCCAAAGGGGGAAAGAGGGGGATGCTCCAGCTGGTCCTGCTGGAGAGACTCTTTGACTGGATGGCAGTGGCATGATTTAGTGTTGGGCACCGCTGGGAGCTCAGGGAGGCCTTCTGTGGGAGATTAGACAGCAGCTCTGCAGGAGATTAGACAGCAACTCAGTAGACTCTTCCCATGGTAGATCCCGATGAGAAGAGGCAGTCCTTGGTGTCAAGGCATTTATTGTCATGGCAGAGGTGGATGAGTAAAACCGAACCCCACTTCTCAGAGTGGGCCTGAGAATAAATACCTTTTGCAGGGAGGAGTGTCTTGGAAGGGAAGTTCAGTGGCTAAGCCTCCAGGCCTTTAGGTACCTCATTATAATGGAGATCTGTCTTGAGCCTATATGGCCTGTAGTCACGTCCTCTGCCTGTGGAGGGACATGGGGCATTGCCCTTATGTGTCACAAATCTATTCGGGCTGCAGGCCAGTGACAGGGCCTGGTGCTTGGGAGTCAGGTGAAATGCCTGCAGTCCCTCAGGGTCACCCGGGTTTCAAACCTCCTCAACTGGGACAGTGTCTTTCACTGTCGTGTGTGTGTGTGTGTGTGTGTGTGTGTGTGTGTGTGTGTGTGTGTGTGGACCACATATATGTGAGTGCCTGTGAAGACCAGAAGAGGATAGCAATACCCTAGAACTAGAGTTACAGGCCATCATGAGCTACTCAATGTGTGTACTGGGTCCTCTGCAAGAGTAGCAGGTGTTCTTAACAGTTGGGCCATCTCTTCACCCACCTAACTGTGTTCTTATAAACCCGTTGCTTAATGTCTTTGACGCCTAGAGTTTAAACTTCAGCATTCACTTGACTTTTGCAATCAGGCTGGGGATGTTGCTGAGCAATAAAGATTTGCCTGCCATCCATGGGGTTCTGAGCTTCATCCCCAGGGCTTCGAAAACACTAAAGTCAAAATAGTTTTAACATTTTGCAGTCTACTCGGAGTATATGTGCATATTTCAGTATAAAATGTGGAGCATGTAGAGGTTGGAGAGTTGACTTCATCATTAAAGACACTTGCTGCTCTTCCAGAGGGCCCAGGTTCAGTTCCCAGCACCCACACGGCAGCTCACAATCATATATAATTCATTGGGAATATGTAGTATATAAAGGTACAATATAGATAGATAAATATCGTACACATATATACAAAAAGACTCAGTAGTACAGAAAGGACATCAAACTTGACTATGCTTCTTTCTTTGGAATGAACGCTAGTACTTCCTGCTGTCTTTGAAGACTTGCTTTTACGCCATCTAGACAGCTCTACTCAACACATGTTTAAGAATTCCTTTACTGAATTTGAAATAGCAGGTTGAGAATACTCACTATGGCAGAAAACAATGTCCTCTCTCCCCATCATACACACGCAAAAGAGCAGCATCTGTTTGAGGATTTTTAAATGCAACCTCAGAGAACGGAAGAAACTCTCTCTCCAAGACTAGCATTGTTCTGACAAGACCCCACTTCACTCCACAAACCATCGATTTCCAGGAAAAGAAAACTCATGGGACTGCATTTTTCCTTTCAAAATTCCACCTCTTAAGTCCTACGCATTGCTTGGTATCCTGGTGGCTGTGAAAACTGGAGTCAAGAAGGCAAAGGAGGCAGGGGCTGCTGGGAAGCTCTTGGTGCTTATTTTCTGCATTGCCCTTGTTTTCTGCTAAGGCACATCTGAAATAAAGCCATGCTTTCTCCCAGCACAGACTTCTCAACGGAATTAAATACATCAATATTTCATCACACACGCTACACAGTGTCAAAACTCTTTGTGTACCACTTGGCCCTGATTCATGGTCACCACCGTCTGGCACCGGCACATGCATTTGGTCATTAGAAATTCCTAGGGACACACAGACAACTTTCCGACCTGGAAGGAATGTGCCTGGCCTGGCTACGGTGCTATTTAAAGGGACATCTCTGCCACCTGACTCACCAAAGTCTAACATTCCAGCTAGTTCTTCATTGGTTTGTCTTTAGCTCACAGAGACTGTATTGTTGCCCCCAGTAAAGCATCACCAAGGTAAGGTCATGTGTTTTAACCTGTCATCTTCAACAGTTCTTGTCAAAAAGAGATGACCAAGTTGCCCATGACAATACCTTGCAGGAAGGAAAAGGAGGGTACATAAATAGGGAGGGTCCATTTGAGACTTCTAAGTCCTACCTTCAAGAGCCCGAGTCTAAAGATCTGAGAGAGGTCTGGAAATCACACAAACTTCCCGGCATTTTTGTGGACATCAGCACCCGAGAACCTGTCGCTCCACCATGATCCTCACTGGGAGCAGATGGGATTCTCACTACTGGCCTTAAAGTGGGTCCTGTTGGGCAGTGGAAACTCCATTTTTCCAGCAGTGGTCACTACTGAATGAATTCTCTGAGACAGCATAGTTACCCCATTGTGTAAGCACACTGTGAAAGGAAATGACCAGGGCCCCTGTCAACTCTATCTATAGGAAGAGGGTTATATGACTGTTTGGCTGTCCTGTCTATTGCATGTAGCTTCCTCCACAGCTGGTGATCCAAAGCAATGAAGGATGCCCCAATGTATTTCCAAGGCAATGGAAGGATGGCCTAGTGTCTGCTGTTTTCACTGGGGTACCTCCCACACAGAGCAGTCCTGATGGAGCTATTTCTAACAGTAGGTGGACACTGTCATCAGCCACAGCAGGCAGGCTTGCAGTGCTCACTTCCTGGGACCGCTGTGACTCAGTTTGGAGACCTCAATGACAGACAGTTCTGTTGGCTAGGATTCCAAGATGGCTGCAGGGACAAGGGGCTATTCTTATGTAGCCTGTGCCTCACCTGGCTCTTGACAGCCCCAGGTGTTGTTTGGCATCTTCCTTATATCTTCACATCTTCCCCATGGGTCTCCTTCATGTCAGTCTAAATTTCTGCTATTTATAAAGACCTGTCATGCTGGATTTGAGCTGAAGTTGCTCATTTTCAGGGTGGTTCCCATGAACTGTGGGTTATGACTTTATCACCTCATGAGGACACAGTTCAGAACATGCTGCCTGCCCCAGGGACCACCTGGATTGATCACAGCTCTGTCCCTCTGTGGGTTGGTTCTAACCGTGTTGCTCCTCTTTGATCTCCAGTCACTGACTCATTTAGACTCACCTCTAGATCTGGCTGAACAGGTGAAACTTTGGACATCAAATGTCATGCCCAGAAATGAAGATCAGGATATTCTTTCTAGCCTGCCACCAGCACTACAACCCTGATTGACCTCCCTGGACACTTCCAGGCCCCGAGTCTCCTGGTAACCTGTGGAGGTGGAGTTTCTCATAGTCTCCAAGGATACATGGGCAGGTTTGGACAGAAAGGGCTAAATTATGAGAGATTAGGCTTAGAAACCTCATACCAAGTCTGAACTTACTATTGTTGGCCAAACATTGGGAAACTCTGCACCACATCAGTGGGTTAGGTGTAGTCTTCAAGGGTCACAGTGAAATCCAACGCTCTCTCCACTGGAAACACCCAGGCTTTACTGGGAAAGTTCCATTCTTGGGAACAAACAAATAACCATTTGTTAGACTTGTTTCCAGATGTACACAAACACTATTTCTTGGCTCGCTTGGATTTCTTTATTTATGGCAATTATTTTGTTTATATGTCTATTATCTATGGCTGCATTAAAAGTTACCCAAAACATGGGAGCATCAAACATAAAGGTTCATCATTTCACTAGTGTGCAGGATGAATTTTGGTTTCCTTAAAAACATGCAAGTATTATAAGTTTTCATTTTAATCCCAGGCGTGGGCTATAGCTTCCCCAGAAGCTGACCGTGATTTGCCTCATGCTCTAGCAGAGGCATGGTTTTGCCAACTGCAGATGGTTCCTGCAGTTGTGTGAGGCTTGGGATTCTGTAGGCTCTTCAGAAGCTATATAAAGTGCTAGGGCCCCAGGAGATGTGGTGGGCGGGTGGGTGGTTGGTTGCTCTTGTTTGTTAAGTAGCCATGTACAAAGAAGAAACAAGAAGAAGAAATAAGATATCCAGACAGCAAAGATCAAACTTGCCCCAGGGAACTCGATGTCCCTAATCAGCAGGAAGTAATCTAGTGATAACATCACCCACTTTCCCTCTATCCCTTCGCCTCTCCTATTTAGTGTTAGGAGGTTAACAGGGTAGAAGAAGGGGGTTGGAGGTGGGTGAGAGTAAAACAAACCCACAGAGTAGCAAGCGCTGGCCACACTGGTGCCCTGATGAGGAGGCCCACAGCTCAGGATCTCACTCCATCTCAGGGCTTCCAGAGTTTCAGTCATGCATTGGCCAGGATTGTAGACCTATGTCAGCTGCATGTAGGGATGGAAAGTTCAGCTCCTCACCTGTGGACTGCTCAGTGGGGCTGTTTGGTTGTCCTGTCAGTGTTTCATGGAGCTTCCTCCAGAGCTGGCAATCCAAAGAAATGAATGAGGTCCCAATGTATGTCCAGAGTAATGAAGGGTGGCCCAATGTACTTCCAGAGTAATGGCAGGATGAACCAATGTATTTGCAGAGTAATGAAGGGTGGCCCAATGTATTTCCAGAGTAATGGCAGGATGGAACAATGTATTTTCATCCCAGCCTTGGAAGTTAAGCTCTATTATTCTTGGAAATAAATGGACTCAAGAAATACAGAGACGTGAGCAGACACGGTAACTGCTGCTTTTTATCACATGATTAAAAACCAGGTGTTTCTAAGTAAAGAGTTACCAAGTCTTCAGAAAACTGACACCCCTCTATGGTTTTACCAGGAAAGAAAGAGAGAAAATAGGAAGAGCGCCTTAGTCTATGAAGCTAGTAAAGGACCCACCCTACAAAAGCAAGGACCACAAAGCAGGCCCAAGGCTTCAAGAAAACTGCCCCCTCTCCCACCCCTGTGGAGTTTCAGAAAGCCACCAACCTCCAGCACAAGTCTGGAACCCAGAGAATGCAAAACAGGCCACCTAATGTATCTCACAGTTTACCAACTGCAGCTTCTGAGTCTGAACAAAACCTGATCCCAGATCCTGCACCGCGTGTCCTCCTGTACACTCGGATATGAAGCCCAGCTGCAAGGTCTGTGGAGGTCAGTCTCTCAGGCCAGTAAAGATCGCTGTAGCCCTTCTGAGGGTCAACTGAATCTATTCTTTTTTTTTCTCCGCTGCTGAATTCTAACCTTTGGTGCCTAAACTCAGAAAGAGATTCCCAGTGTGTACAGCTGGACGCAGCCCTTCCTTAACCAGACTTATTTATTTATTTAACTTATTCACTTTACATCCTGCTCACTGCCCCTCTCCCAGTCACCCCCTCCCCTTTCTTCTCTGAGCCAATGGGGACCACCCCCCCATTGGGTCTCCCCACCCTAGTGTTCAAGTCTCTGAAAGCAGACATCTTTATTTTTTACAGCTATAACAATCTAATTCTCACTCTATCAGGGATTAAGCTTGGCTACAAAGTTGGAGAAACTTAAAATATGTGCTACTTCAGCAGAGCCAATTCAGTGAAGCAAAAAGCTCAGATTGGAGGACCTGGAAACCTGGCTATATGTGTAGATGTCTGGTATGTTGTAAAGAAAATGGCATCTTGAATTGGTGATAAAAGGATAAAGTGCTCAATAAATGCTCTAAAAACATTTCATTTTCCAAGTGGAAAAAAGTAAATGTCGATTTCCTGCTCTGTACTGTACCATCAAAAATAAATTCCAGACGGATTAGACTTAAATTAGAACCCATTTTTAAAGTATTAAAGGGTACTATAGAGTAATTTACGCATGAGACTGGGATAGAAACAAAAGTTTAAACCGAAATATAAAATTATAAAGTATAAAAGAATCTATGACGAGGGGATTTTACATGGAAGAGTGTCCCATGAGAGAAAAACAATGATAGAGAATTCCAGGAACTATTAATGGCAGAGGTGTTTGCAGAGTGAGGTAGGAATGGCTAAGGTATACAAAAGCATCATGAATTACCACACATCAACTAGAACACGCCAAATAGAGAGCAGCTACCAACACATCTTAGAAGCAACCTCAAAACCAAGTAGTGGCGAAATACCATTTTCACCTTATTCTAGAAATCTCCAAGTAACAACTCTGTTGAATCGTCCTTGTAAATTGTTGAGTTTACTTTTTCAAGTACTCTGTTCTGTATTTGGAATATTCACAGGGGTGTGCAAACACTGATGACTACGGAATATTTTACCATTATCCCACAGAACACCAATAGCCCCTGGCAGCCTCTCTCCATCCCTCCCTGCTGCCACCCAGGGAACGGCAAATCAATTTTCATTTCTGTGAGTTATCCTGTCAAAAATATCTCATATAATGGCACCATAGCACAAGGGCTTTTGTGGCAGACTTTCAGGTAACATAGTGTCTTAAGGTTTGTCCATATCTGTACCTTGTTGCCTTTTAGGACTGAGTAATATTCCAGTGTCTGGATCTACCTTTATCTATCTATCCAACCATGAGTGTGCACGTGTTTAGACATTTTCACCATTGACCATTAGAAATAATTCTCCTATGAACATTAATATAACGACCTGTTGAAATAACACATGCATTTACTTCTGTAGAGTACTGGTAGAGTTGGTGGTATTTACCAAAGTAGTCCCACCATTTTACAGTCCCGCCATTTTCTCCAAAAGTCTACCATCATTTGTTGGTGTCTGACCTTTGGTGACAGTCATTCCACAAGGCAAGTGGGTTTATACCCGAGTCTGAGTTCCAATTTCCCTAGTAATGAGGATTGTGCTGGGTCGATTGGCCATGCGTATGTCTTCTTGGGAGAAATGTCTGTTTGAATTCTTAATTTTAAAAGCCGGGCTATATCTGTTGAACAGCTAGTTCTCTGTATAATCTGGAATGCAAATCAGCATCTCTAAGATGTAAGCAATGAAACAATTGAGATGCTAATGTTTTCTCACCCCCATAAGGTGAAAGGTTTATATTTGAGAGGTACATGAGGTCCCTTGAGCTCTGTCTGTGCTGCTGATTTCTCACACACAGGTCAGGACCAGAGCCCCGGGGTCTCCCTTTCTGTTAGTAGTATCTGTCCACCTTTGCCATCTTCCTCTCACCAGACTCACTTTCATTTGTAACACCTTTCCTCCACAAAATTTCTCATAATTTACAGTTTTCATATCTCTTTTAAAAATCAGTTTATATCCTCATGACAAATGTTACTTGTTCTATAAATTGTCCCTGTGGCTTCAAATTCTATTTCACACGTTTCCTTTTTAAAGACTTATTTCATGTATGTGCATGTGTGTATTTGTATGTGTCTTGTGTGGCCAAGCATGTGCCCACAGAGGACAGAAGAAGGCCTGGACATCCTCATCTAGTATATTTTTTAGTTCCATCTATTTCTTCTGTTTCATTTTTTCCTATGATTGAATAAAATTCCATTATGTGTGTCACATGTGTCACATGTTCAACACGTGTTTGTCACATGTTTATCAGTTGATGGACCTCTAGGCTGATTCCCATTTCTTAGCTATTGTGAGTAGAGCAGCAACAAACAAGAATGTGCAAGTGTCTCATAAGAGGACATGGAGTTCCTTGGGTATGTTCCAGACATGGTATAGCTAGATTACACACTAATTCTTTTTCTGGCTTTCTAGAAACCTCCATGTTGATTTACATGGTGACTGTACCAGGTTACCCCTCCACCAACAACAGATAACCTTTCTCTTTCCACACAACATCATGAACATCTGCTGTCGTTTGTTTTCTTGACAGCTACTCAGGCTGGGCTGAGATAGCATTTCATAGCAGCTTTAATTTGTGTTTTGCTGATAGCTAAGGATGGTGAATAGTGAAGGATGTTTATCAGCCACTTGTATCTCTTCTTTCGAGAACTTTGTTCAGTTCCATAGCTCCTTTTTATTGAGTTGTTTATTTTCTTAATATTTAGTTTTCTGAGTCCTTGCGTGGCCTAATCTGTTGTATGAATCACAGCTGGCAAAGATTTTCTCCTGTTCTGCAGGTTGTTTAGCCTCTTAATTGGCACTTTCCGTTGGTGTACAAAACCCTTTTAATTCCCTTAGATTCTATTTGCTGATTATTGGCCTTATTTCTTAGGTGACTAGAGCCTAATTCAGAAAGCCCTTACATGTGCCTACGTGTTCAAATGCATTTCCTGTTTTATTCTGATTAGTAGTTTCAGAGTTCCAGGTCTTTTGTGGATATCCTTGAGCTATTTAGGATTAATGTTTGTGGAGTCCGAATGATGAGGAATTAGTTTCATTCTCCTCCATGTAGACATCTTGTTTCCCAGCAGCACTTGCTCCTCCCTATAGACATTGTTTCCCAGCAGCACTTGCTCCTCCGTGTAGACACTGTTTCCCAGCAGCACTTGCTCCTCCGTGTAGACATTGTTTCCCAGCAGCATTTGCTCCTCCCTGTAGACATCTTGTTTTCCAGCAGCACTTGCTCCTCCCTGTAGACATTGTTTCCCAGCAGCACTTGCTCCTCCGTGTAGACACTGTTTCCCAGCAGCACTTGCTCCTCCGTGTAGACATTGTTTCCCAGCAGCATTTGCTCCGCCCTGTAGACATCTTGTTTCCCAGCAGCACTTGCTCCTCCGTGTAGACACTGTTTCCCAGCAGCACTTGCTCCTCCGTGTAGACATCTTATTTCCCAGCAGCACTTGCTGAGGATGTTTTTTATGCAGTGCACATTTGTCATCTTCATAGTAAATCAGAAGCTTGTAGTTGTGTGGCCATGTATCTGGGTCCTCTATTCCATCTCATGGATCTATTATCTGGTTTTGTACCAGTGTAATCCTGGTGTTGAAATCAGGTATTGGTACGTCCAAAAGTTCTTTTTCTTCAAGACTACTTTTCCTATCTAGTGCCTGCTGAGCCTCCATATAAATATTTGGATATTAATTTCTGTTTCTTTGAAGAATGTTACTGTGGTATTGATTGGAATTATACTGAATAGGTAGATTTCTTTTGATTACACAGCCATTTTTATAAAATTGATTCTTCCATTCCATGAATAAGCATCCCCTGCTTGAGGGTATGACAGTCCAAAATAGCTGGTCCACTTCCCTCCAGGCCAGCACTTGCAGAAATTGCTTTTGAGAAGCAAGGTATCTAAAGTCAATGGTTTGGTGGTCTTGATTTTAGTAATTCAAGGTTCTCATCTTAGTTTACATTATACATAGATAAACAGATATACTCAGGCCTATGAATGCATACACACACACACACACACACACATACACATACACACACAGATCTATAATCTCACATGCATACATGTACACTTCCATGTACACACACATACACACACATATGAACTGTATGTAAGTTTAATGAGAAATACCCCCCATAGTCTCAGATAACTGAACACTTGGTGTCCAGTTCATGGTGCTGTTTGGGAAGGTTTGGGCAGTGCAGCCTTGCTTGAGGGGTTTGTCACTGGGGACAGGCTTTGAGATTGCAAAGTTTCACCTGCATCCAGTTCACTCTCTACTTAGTGCTTGCCGTTTGAGATGTGAGCATTCAGCATCCTGTATTGCCTGATCCCACACCTGCACTCCCACCAGGGACACTTATCCCTCTGGAGCCATAAGCCAAAATAAATTCCTCTTTAAGTTGTGTTTGATTGTGTTGACCAATCACAGCCATAGAAAAGTAACCAATGCAGCTGCATACTCACAAATGCACACACACACACACACACACACACACACACACACACACACACACGTGGGCATTCAGTCTTGTGAGCACGCATGCACACTCCAGTGGAAGGTTTCCCTCCCCTTCTCTCCCTCAGCACTCCCCAGCACTGGAAATCATAGAGGGACAAAGCATGGGTCAATATGAAAAAGTAGAATTTTTTTTTCAAAATAGGTAGCTCTGTAGCCAGGGTCTCCTCATTCTCTTTTATACACAGCTGAGATCACCTGGGACTTGAGAACCAGCAGGTTCACACATGTGAGGGCAGAACTGCCCTGTGGGAAAATCCATGTAGGATTGTGTCGGCAGAAAGGGGGAAAATAAACTGAAAACATTCACATGAGGGTTTGATGACAGTCTCCTGGATGGAACAAGCACGGAGTGAGGCAAATACATGCCTTGTCATGCATGGTTTCACGCAGCTGTCATGTATGATGTCATGAAGTGTCATGCACACTGTCATGAATAAGGGTTGTAGGAAGCTTACACACAGTTATGCATGCTGTCATACATGCTGTCCTGCATGAGAGTCCCAGGAGACTTACACATGCTTAATCATGCTCAGTCATGCATGCTGTCACACATGCCACCATGTATGCTGTCATGCATGCTGTCCTGCATGAGGGTCCCAGGAAACTGTCAAGCACTCAGACATATATGTTGTCATGCATGCTGTCCTGCATGAGAGTCCCAGGAGACTTACTCAGCTTAATCATGCTCAGTCATGCATGCTGTAACACATGCCACCATGTATGCTGTCATGCATGCTGTCCTGCATGAGGGTCCCAGGAAACTGTCAAGCACTCAGACATATATGCTGTCATGCACGCTGTCCTGCAGGAGGGTTCTAGGAGACTTACACACACCCAGTCATGCTATCCTGCATGCTGTCCAGCATTCATTAGGGTTCCAGGAGACTTACACAAGCTTAATCGTGCTCAGTCATGCTCCTGTCTTGCATGCTGAACAGAGAAGGAGCAGAGGCAGACTGCAAAGCCTGCCCTGAGAGGTGCTCCTGAGCTCACAGTGAGCATGCCGCTCACAGGGACATCCAGCGACAGAGTGTTCTGTGCATTTGCCACTGAGGGAAGGCTCTTCACAGTGAGATATGCGGCTATCTTAACAGGAAGGGAGTCTGCCAGCCAGCTTTCCCACTCACTGGAGAGTCATGCCGAGGGCAGTGTGCTCAAAACCAATTATTTTCTGTTACTTCGAATCATGGTTGTATGGTTCTGATTGGCTGGTCGAAGCCCTTTCTGAAGCGTCCGACTTCTGAAGCCTTTCTTTACCAGTGTCCGGTTCACTGCATCTTCTCGTTTGAGTCTGGAACCCTCCCTTCTGATACAGATCTCCTCTGGAGCATCACACGTTGCGAGTGTTTTCCTCTGATCCTCTTCAACCTTTGGGCTGGAGAATTCTAGATAAGCCACAGGCCTCAATGCTGCTATCGGTCAATGTTCGCATCTTCCAATCAGCGGGGCCCAGCGAGTTTCGTGACTCACCAAGTTACCAGAATAACTAAACTCACATGAGACATCTGTATTTGAGTTTCCGTGGAAGTCTTTTCTTTGCAGAAGCATTCATGGTATTTATTTGATCGCCTAGCCAACTTAGGGGGAAAACACATTTTAATTTTCTTCTTAAAGTTCTTCCTACTTAGAAAGACTGTTGTATTAATTATGTGGAAAGCAAATTTTTTTTTTCGGAGCTGGGGACCGAACCCAGGGCCTTGAGCTTGCTAGGCAAGCGCTCTACCACTGAGCCAAATCCCCAACCCCTTGGAAAGCAAATTTGATACATCTAACCCTTGGTACCTTTGGAGTACCAGGATATCCATGGATACCAAGACACTTGGGTATTATATATGAAGCAAGACAATGGTGATGCATACGTTGTAGATATCCTATTTACTTAATCATTCCTGAATTACAGCTAATACTCAGGATATCGCTAATGATATATAAATGGTAATTATCTTGTATTGTTTATGGAATAGTAACTAAAATCATGCCTACACATTTGGATTAGACAGAGTTTTAAGAGAGAGGGGGAGCCCTGGTTATGCCTTGAATAAGCATCTATAAAGTAATTACTAATCATACTCCAGGGCTCCCAGAAGATCAGAGGAAACACTCCTAAGAAATTGCTTTCTCAGGGCTGGGGATTTAGCTCAGTGGTAGGGCGCTTGCCTAGCAAGTGCAAGGCCCTGGGTTTGGTCCCCAGCTCTGAAAAAAAAAAAAAAGAGAAATTGCTTTTTCAGAAGAGGTAACAGTGTAACTAATTCATGTCAGGCCTGAGGCCTGAGTGAGGCCCAAAGGTTGTCACTAAGTCCTTAAAGACGATTTCTCTGGGATCCCTATTTGGACAGAGCCACTGAAGCTCTGAAGTTACCTCAGCCTCCTCAACCCTGTGTTTTCTTAGGGTTAGAAAGAGCTGGTGTGAGTACTGAGTGAGGCCCAGAGTGAACACTCAGTGAGAACCAGAGTGAGCACTCAGTGAGAACCAGAGAACTCAGTGAGAACCAGTGTGAGCACTCAGTGAGAACCAGTGTGAGCACTCAGTGAGAACCAGAGTGAGCACTCAGTGAGAACCAGTGTGAGCACTCAGTGAGAACCAGTGTGAGCACTCAGTGAGAACCAGTGTGAGCACCCAGTGAGAACCAGAATGAACACTCAGTGAGAACCACAGAGAACACTCAGTGAGAACCAGTGTGAACACTCAGTGAAGACCAGAGTGAGTGTTCAGTGAGAACAAGTGTAAACACTCAGTGAGAACCAGTGTGAGTGCTCAGTGAGAACCAGAGTGAGCACTCAGTGAAGACCAGAATGAACACTCAATGAGAAGCAGACTGAGCAGTCAGTGAGAACACGGTGTGATCACTCAGAACCAGAGTGAGCACTCAGAACCAGAGTGAGCACTCAGTGAGAACCAGAGTAAGCACTCAGTGAGAACCAGTGTGAGCACTCAGTGAGAACCAGTGTGAGCACTCAGTGAGAACCAGTGTGAGCACTCAGTGAGAACTAGCGTGAGTGCTCAGTGAGAACCAGAGTGAGCGCTTAGTGAGACCCAGAGTGTGAGCACTCAGTGAGAACCAGTGTGAGCACTCAGTGAGAATCCAGTGAGACCCAGTGTGAGCACTCAGTGAGAACCAGTGTGAGCACTCAGTGAGAACCAGAGTGAGCACTCAGTGAGAACCAGTGTGAGCACTCAGTGAGAACCAGTGTGAGCACTCAGTGAGAACCAGTGTGAGCACTCAGTGAGAACCAGTGTGAGCACTCAGTGAGAACCAGAGTGAGCACTCAGTGAGACCCAGTGTGAGCACTCAGTGAGAACCAGAGTGAGCACTCAGTGAGAACCAGAGTGAACACTCAGTGAGAACCAGAGTGAACACTCAGTGAGAACCAGTGTGAGCACTCAGTGAGAACCAGTGTGAGCACTCAGTGAGAACCAGTGTGAGCACTCAGTGAGAACCAGAGTGAGCACTCAGTGAGAACCAGTGTGAGCACTCAGTGAGAACCAGTGTGAGCACTCAGTGAGAACCAGTGTGAGCACTCAGTGAGAACCAGTGTGAGCACTCAGTGAGAACCAGAGTGAGCACTCAGTGAGACCCAGTGTGAGCTCAGTGAGAACCAGAGTGAGCACTCAGTGAGAACCAGAGTGAGCACTCAGTGAGAACCAGAGTGAGCACTCAGTGAGAACCAGTGTGAGCACTCAGTGAGAACCAGTGTGAGCACTCAGTGAGAACCAGTGTGAGCACTCAGTGAGAACCAGTGTGAGCACCCAGTGAGAACCAGAATGAACACTCAGTGAGAACCACAGAGAACACTCAGTGAGAACCAGTGTGAACACTCAGTGAAGACCAGAGTGAGTGTTCAGTGAGAACAAGTGTAAACACTCAGTGAGAACCAGTGTGAGTGCTCAGTGAGAACCAGAGTGAGCACTCAGTGAAGACCAGAATGAACACTCAATGAGAAGCAGACTGAGCACTCAGTGAGAACCGGTGTGAGCACTCAGAACCAGAGTGAGCACTCAGTGAGAACCAGAGTGAGCACTCAGTGAGAACCAGTGTGAGCACTCAGTGAGAACCAGTGTGAGCACTCAGTGAGAACTAGCGTGAGTGCTCAGTGAGAACCAGAGTGAGCGCTTAGTGAGACCCAGAGTGAGCACTAAGTGAGAACCAGAGTGAGCGCTCAGTGAGAACCAGTGTGAGAACCAGTGTGAACACTCAGTGAGACCCAGTGTGAGCACTCAGTGAGAACCAGTGTGAGCACTCAGTGAGAACCAGAGTGAGCACTCAGTGAGACCCAGTGTGAGCACTCAGTGAGAACCAGTGTGAGCACTCAGTGAGAACCAGTGTGAGCACTCAGTGAGACCCAGTGTGAGCACTCAGTGAGAACCAGAGTGAGCACTCAGTGAGACCCAGTGTGAGCACTCAGTGAGAACCAGAATGAGCACTCAGTGAGAACCAGAGTGAACACTCAGTGAAAACCAGAGTGAACACTCAGTGAGAACCAGTGTGAGTGCCCCAGTGGTATCCTCAGGGAGCTCCCTCAGGCAGATATGAGATATTCAAAGTACATGCATTTATATTAAAAGATTTACTACTTCCTGGGGAAGTCAAATACCAAGCGATTCTTTTTACCACGTTTCCCCCTCAGCTTTAAAGTGTGCCCAGTATCTTAAGTCAAACAAACCTAAGAATGGAGCAAACAGCAAGCTGGGGCCAGGGGTGTTACATAACTTGCAGATAAGCCAGGCACCTGCCTGCAATACCTACCAGGCAAGTTGGATATGTCACTAGATTACCTTCTCCTTGCTCAGACCGCATCAGAACGGGAGCCCTCACCAAGCAAAACCAGCTTCCCTCTCAGCAGGGAGCAGCAACCAGGGGCAGCCATCCCATTCAGTCAGTCCCCCTGGGCTCCACTTCTCAACTTCCCCCACATCTCACTACCACAGGGGATTTGAAGCAAGCCTTTACCCATGGATCTCTGTGTGGCAGACCTTCCCCTGGTGAATAAAGATTTCAGGGGACCAATCACTGGACAAGGAGTAGGAGGGACTTCTGGGTCGGAGACGGGAGGAGAGGAGGCAGGAAAAGGTGGGCTGCGTTTGGACAGGGAGAGCTTGGAGAAAGAAGTAGCTAACAGGAGGTCCCCCTGGCTTAGATGGATCCACCAGGATTCACCATCGGAGGTGTTTAACTTAGACTGGCTTACAAAATTAGGGTGCTAGTTGCCACGCCCAGTGACTGTGTTACCTGTGGATTCTAAACTAAGTTTGTGTGGTGTTTTCCTTCTTGGGCAACTCAGCTGGGTTCCAGAGAGAAAGGTAGGGCGGCAAAGTGTGAGTTTGCAAGAAGTGCAAATCAGCTAGCCCTGTGAATTTGGATATGTGGGGTTGGCTGACAGCGACCAACCGCCATGAGAACCCAATGAGTCAGGTCAGAGAGTCTGCCGAGATGAGAACAGGTCAGACCCTGGCGGCGGTAGCGTAGTGCCTCTTTTATTATCTCATGCAACGTCCCTGGATGAAGTTCAACATTTGAATGAGAGAATTCTGCTCCTATACTGATCACCGCATGGCCATGTCCACCCCACTCCACCCCCAGGTGGAGCCCACACCAATGGTCAGAGTGAAGGTTTCAAAACTGTGAGCCCAACCTAAGTCCTTTTCTTTTCTTAGTTCATCATTTCAGGTGATTCATTACAGTGAAACGAAGCTGAATAACTTGCTGGTTTAAAACATTAAGAACAAGTCCCATTACAAAACCAGGAATATGCATCGTTCAAGCAGCTCTGTTTGTCGTAAAATGAATCCAGCACTGAAATATTCAGTGACTGTCTCGTGGTTATGGAGTGTCCCCTAAAGCCTGCTCTCAGGTGTGCGCGTCTTACTCGCGACTGGTTCACACCCTGGGGAAAATACTGACTTCCATCAAGGAGACAGGTAATGGATGGTATCTCCTGTCATATACTCTACATTAGCAGTTACCTTCGGCTTCGAGTGGCTGAACAGAACAAGCTTGGTATCTGAAGAAGTGAAGAAGCAGTGGTTCTGGGCGGGGAGAGACATCATTACTGTTTAAATCTCGGCTCGCTTCCGGGACAGAGCACACCAAGCCAACACGGTTCCACGGTCCACGTGGAGAGGTTTAATGAGAGAAGAGGAGGGGAGAAGCAAAGGCCAGCTGTGAGCACGTGGGGGACCAGGGGGGATGAGGAGAGAAGGGACATGGATAAAGAGGGAACGGGGAGAGGAAGAGCAAGAGAGGAGGAAGAGGAAGAAGAGGGGGCAAGCAGCCTCCTTTATAGTCAGGCACAGCTGGCTGTTGCCAGGCAACTGTGGGGCGAGGCATACCTGGCAGCTGTGGGGTGGAGCTTAGACAGAATACCAACAATTACTGTTACATTGCCGTGAAGAGACAAGGGAACATGGAAGGGAACACATAGCTGGGAGCTTGCTCGCAGTGTCAAAGTATAAGCTCATGCCCATTTTGATGGGGAGCATGGCGGCTGTCAGGCGTGCTGGCATGGTGCTGGAGCAGTAGCTGAGAACTTACATCTGATCCCCAAGGTAGGCAGAGAGAACAAGACTGGGTCTAGTGTGGGCTTTAGAAACCTCAAAGCCCATCCCCAGGCACACAGCTCCTCCAACGAGGCCACGCCTCCTAATCCTTCCCAAATAGTCCACCACTTCAGAACCAAGTACTCAGACCTATGAATCTATGAGGGCCATTCTTATCCAGACCACCACAGAGAGTATCCCACAGTCTCAACTTGGACCTGGCTGCTCCTTCCTGCTCTCCCGGTCACCCTTGTCATCCTTTCTGTTATTGTGGTTGCCTTTGTTGTTCCATATCCTAAGAAACTGACTCATCCATAGTTAGGAAGACACGGGGCAAGGCCAAAGGGCAGAAAGGGCCCGTTCTATTAGGAAACTCATTTAAAGAGGTGGGATGAACTCTCGCCAACAATTTGGTTGGTGACTCATGGCACCGCGCAGGCATCTGGAGGGGGGGGGCGCGGAATCAGGAAGTGGCTACTACTCCATAGTGAGGTTTCATAGCAAGGCTAAGGCAGATTCCCAGATGGTGAAAAACAGTCAAATAAATAACAAGCTACACTTACCACGGGTAGAGGATGGTCCTAGCACACGAACAGGGGGTGTGCGAGGTTTGAACTTCTCATAGGCTCTGACGGAGAGAATCCTGAACATCCTTATCAGCTTCCTGAACGTGAGGTAAGGAGATGAATAAAGAGTCGGCAATAGCTCAGACAATAAAGTATCACCATGTCCACATGAAGACCAGAGTTCGATACCCCTCAGCCCATGTAAAAGAGCCAGGTGCAGTGGCACAGTTGTCATTCTGGCCCCAGAAGCATATTTGTGGATTGCATGGTCATTCCGTGGCTGACCAGCTTTGCCCAGTCTGTAAGTCCCCAGCCATGAGAGACCCTGTCTCAGGAAAGCACGGTGGACATCACCCTGAGAAGCAACATCCAAAGCTGACTTACAGCATGCACACACACACACACACACACACTCCCTCACACATATGTGAACATGCACAGACATGTATATGTTCATACATACACATTCATACAAAACGGTCTGGATTCATATGGAACTTGGATCTGAAGTGTCCATCAAATGTCACAGGCTTGATCTCTGACTTCTGGTATTAGTGGGGACCAGGGAAGTTTACAGGGTGAGAAGTGGGTCAGGACCTATTTCATCCGAGCCGTCCCTATTTCTTCTGCCCATGCGCCAGGAGTGAGTAGCCACTTCAGCTCCATACTCACTGTCAGACTCTGCAACAGTGGAGTCAAGCAACCATGGTCAGAAATCTCTGACACACGAACACAAATGAACCTTTTGCCTTTTGATCAGTTAACTTGGGCATTTTCTTGTAGCCATGGAGAGTAACTGATGTGGAGTCAGTGATCTTCTGGCAGCTCACGGACAGAATGCAGGGTTTCAGCTGCTCTAGGGGGACCATCATTGTGAAAGACATGCGGAGAGCAGGCAGAGGTGAGCTGAGGGAGCGGCGGGCTCACCAGCCCAGCATCAGGACCTTCCTATGAAGAGATACATATGTAGGTATCTTGACATTTGCTCGAAATGCTGCTTCCTTCATCAAACAACAAATACAAAAATATTCAGTCTAGAGGCTTTGGGGGGATGGCTCAGTTGGGAAAGCACTCACTACGCAAGTGTAAGGATTTGAGTTTGACCCCCCAGAACCCACATAAGAAAGTGGAGCATTGTGGTATGTTTGTGATTCTGGTAATGGGGAAGTGGAGATAGACGGACAGAACCCTGAGGCTCACTGGTCAGTTAGCCTAGCTTCATCATCAAGGTGCAGATAAAAGTGAGGGAAAGTATCTTTTAAAGGTAGAACGGTGTTTTGACGAATGACTCTCGAAGTTGATCTCTGGCTTCCTCTTGCGTGTGCACACATGGGTGCACCCATGCCTGTGGCCTGCTCTCTCTCTCTCTCTCTCTCTCTCTCTCTCTCTCTCTCTCTCTCACACACACACACACACACACACACACAATTACACACATGAAGAAAGTAGACAGAAACAGAGAAACAGAGGCAGGCAGGCAGGCAGGCAGACAGGCAGGCAGACAGACAGACAGACAGACCGTGTCTAACTCTGGCTTTCAGGCCAGAGGACGTAATGTTTTAAACATTAGAATTGTCTGAAAGATTATTCCTAGGAAGGATTTTCCACGATGGAAGGAAAATGTCAGAACGATTAGATAAACGTTTTCCAATACATGACTGTCTAGGACTTGTTCTGGAAGAACAAGAGAACACGAAAAGTGTGTCTCCTTCCAGTTCCCCGAGCCTTCACCTCTCCTTTCCTCGTGAAATATTCTGTACTCCAATGTTACTCCCTGTTAAAAGGGATCCTCAGGATAGGCATCTAGATGAGAGAAAGTTGGGGACATTGTGTGTGCAGAGGTGGCAGTGAATGCCTGGGTTCAACTGCAGAATTCACTCCTTCCACACTGAGCCACCGAAGCTGGTTAATGGCCTCTTGTTACAGGGGGGGAGAAGGAAAACAAGCCCTCTCCTTGTGGTGCTGACAGAGAAGCCTGAGCTTGTTACTCATAGTGAGATGCAGGTTCCTCACCTCTAAGGATTCAATGGAAAAATCTCCTTGGTTTGACTTTTTTTTTTTTTTTTTACAATTTTTTCATGTGTTTAATTATTTTTGCTGTCTGACAAGTTCAAGGTCAAAAACCTACAGAAAGAAATGACGTAAAATTTAACAACAAATATAGAAGATCCAGCTAAGGTATCCTGCCTCTGTCCCCTGAACATCCCCAGAGAGCTAGAGGGCTCTGCAGGTAGAGACTGCACACAGTAGGTCCAGGGCTCTGCAGGTAGAGACTGCACACAGTAGGTCCAGGGCTCTGCAGGTAGAGACTGCACACATTAGGTCCGGAAGACCTATTCTTGAGGTTTGGTTTATTTTTATTTTCTCCTCTTTCTCCACTTTTTTTTTTCCTTTGAAGTACTTCAAATTTTCCACTGAAGCTGGGTCAACAGGAAAGGTGCTGACTTACACCACATTTTTGGTACTCTATAAAAGCTAAATAAAAATAATAAGGTTGTGTTTTTGTTTTTAAGAGAAAGGTACCATAGAGCAGTGCAAGACACTCACAGGCCATTGAGCAAGCCCCAGAGAGGAAGGCCTCATCCTTCAGGCTTACCTGAAAATAAAAATCTGGGTCACAAAGGGGAAGCCCGTGGTGCCAGCTCTGGCCAGGCAGTCGGCTTGGACCCTCGTCTCAGCTCTAAGTGAAAGCAGAGATGCGTCCCTGTGTCAGAGCCGCCTCTGCGACTGCCCATCGATGGAAAAGGACATTTCCCCTTGGGTTTATCATTCGATGCAGATGTTTGGCTCCGGGTTCCTGATCTTCTCAGAAAAGTTGATGTCAAAAACTTGGAACAATAATCCTGCTTGTGTATGTTTTCTTATGAGGTGTAAATCTGTAGAATGAGTGTTGTTGTTTTTAGCTGTAGCCCCAGGAGCTTCCGGTTTGTACATGCACATGCCTACACCACTCACACACTCAGCCATGTACTCACCACACACATGCACATGCACACATACACACACCGCACACACACACACACACATGCACATGCCCACACCACTCACACACTCAGCCATGTACTCACCACACACACACACACACACACACACACCACACACACACACACACACACACACACACACATGCACATGCCCACACCACTCACACACTCAGCCATGTACTCACCACACACATGCACATGCACACACCACACACCACACACACACACTCATACTCATACTCACACACTTATCACACATAAACTCACACACTCAACACACACACACTTACCACACATATTCATACACACTTATCATACACACACACACATACACACCACACACACACATACACCCAACACACACACCACACAAACACTTACCACACATGTACATAAACACCTAACACACACACACACACACACACACACACACACACACACACACACACACACACACACACTGGACTTTTCACCAAGCCGTTGCAGATGGCTAACCCTCTCTTGACCTCTGAACTCGTCAAAGTCCAAAAAGGACACAAACAAAAAGGAATTTGCTGAGCTCTCGGGTCCTCGGGCTGAGACCTTCTGTAGCAGTAGCAGCGGACAACTGATGTCAGTTCAACCAGATGTCAGTTCGCTTTCCAGGTTCCTGGTCTGAAATAGTTAAAAAGTAGCTGGGCAGGTCTGGGGAAGGGAAAGTGGTTGTGGTAACAGGTGAAGCATTAGCAAGGGGCAGCTCCTGAGTCTGAGTGCAGATGTCTGGCTCCCGGGTTAGCCTCACAGGGGTTGTCTGCTGTCCTTTCAGAAGTGCATGGAAAGTTGTCCGGTGTGTCTGTGCTTCTGAATGTCCATTCTGTCTGGGGAAACCTTCCCTTCCTCTGGAGCCCTTTTAGTGTTTACAGACTTTTAACTTAAAATAGGAACATTTATTTTTTCGACAGTTTTGTTCCTGGCACCCTCTATAAGGGGCCTGAGTTTGTTTATTTGTTTGGATTGGTTTGTTATTTTTGTTTTTTTGTAAACCAAATAACAGTTGACTAACCATGACTTTCAAAACTGACCTTTCATTTGAAAACAATTAGATATATTTCTTTTACTATAAAATATCATATTTTGGTGTTTTTTCTGTTTACCTGAGTTGTCTTTCAGTTATAGCTGTCATAAATTGCTCCCGCAGTCGACAGGTGGGAGCAGCCATGAGTGTTCTGATTATTAAAAACATCTCATGTGTGTATGATCACTGCTGTTGAATTTAATGAACACCCCAAACCTGACAGTCATTTACATGACTGAGAATCTCTGTGACTTACTAGAATTAATGAGTATACAGATATACTTTTTTTTAAGTGCCAGGGAACATCACGGAACATATTGTACCTTATTGTAAAACAAAAATAGCTTTGGACAGACTGTGGAATGCACTCTTGCAGGATAATCAGTTCTTTACTGTGGTTTTCCTGCCAGTCGGGGAGCCCTGCGTCACACAGAGTGGGTGCCAAGTGTCTGGTTTGCACTTTGGTAAGACATGTTTTTCTTGCTGTGAATTTCAGGTTTGCAGTTTCCCCCTGAGTGAGTGCAGACCATTCAGGTCACCTTCTCATGTGTTTGGGGCCTTGCTTTTGTTCCAGATTATTTTTTTTTAAAAAATCTGCATATTGGTGCTCAAAACACAGGTGGGCAAGACAAGCCCACAGAGTTACAGAAGTTGTCTGCTGGACACTATTGACCTGTGGGCAGCATGGAGGTCTGGGGCAGCTTGGTGGAATTTTCATCTTGTGGTAATGAACTTTCTCCATGCCGGGCTCTTTTTTATCAAACACAAATTTGTTAACATCTTGAATGAAGTGTTGAAATGATGCTGTGAATGAACTTGAGTGACAACCGGTTATTGAAGCAATATTGGGTTTTTAACCCTCCTCGGATGACACTTCCCCAGAGTCAAAGATTTTGGGGCATAACTTGCACTCTGGATGTTCTTGATGACTTGGTGCCCACGGTTACTGTTTAATAAACTATTTGCTGCTGCTGCTTCTTCTTCTTCTTCTTCTTCTTCTTCTTCTTCTTCTTCTTCTTCTTCTTCTTCTTCTTCTTCTTCTTCTTCTTCTTCCTCTCTTCCTCCTCTTCCTCCTCCTCCTTCTTCTTCTCTTTCTCCTCCTCCTCCTCCTCTTCTTCCTCTTCCTCCTCCTCCTCCTCTTCCTCCTCCTTCCTCCCAGCAGGACAATGTGCAATGAGTTAAGGACCAGCAGGAGCTTGTAGTTTCTCTGTCTCTGGGTCTAGTCATCTCCAACCTACTTTGTTCAATTCTTTTGTTCAAGGCAGGAAAGACTTCTGTGCACCCTCATCTCTTGGATGTTTACCCATGCAGAAAATGCACCCAAAGACCTGGCCACCTGATGGTGATATGTTTAAAGTTGTTCTTTCCACAAGCCCTTCTCCAATGCTGGTTTCTGCCACTGAGGCACTATTCTGGTGTCACCTATGAGCTCTGAGTTCACACGTGGTCACATGTGAAGAACGCTCTACAATCTCTGTCTGACACACTGATTCTCTCCAGTGTGGAAGGACTTGCCGGGACAAGCTGGGAAGATAGTTGGGAGGGGGTGGTGATGAAGGATTTCGATGAGAAGATTTTGGGTTGGGGAGGTGGCTTAGTCAGTAAAGGGCTTGTCACTTAAACCTGGAGATCCATGTCTTTTTTAACACACAAAGTTAAAAAAAAAAACATAGCTACATGCTTGTAATCCCAGAGCTGGGGAGGCAGAGACAGGCAGATTCCTGAGGTTTGCTGCCCAGCCTGTCCAGCTGAACCAATGTACTTCAGGTTCAATAAAAGACCTTGTACCCAAAACTAAGGTTGGAAGTGACTATGGAACATAACAGTGGCATAAAGACACACACACACACACACACACACACATACACACACACACTCACATATGCATTCACACAAACACACAGAGACACACACACAGACACAAACACACACATATTTTACACACACATATACACATTAACATATGCATTCACACGCACAAACATACACACATATACACACAGACATACACACAAATATACAGACACACATACACATTTGCACCCACAGACAATCCCACGCATGAACAAGCATACAAATATATCCACACCCACAGATATCTACACATATGAACAAGCATATGCATGTGTGTACATAGACACAAACATGCACACACACATTCATATTCACATATGCATACATACACATTCACATAAGCACACACACACACACACTCACATATACATACACATTTGTACCCACAGATACTCCCATGCATGAACAAGCATACACACACACACATATATATATACAAACGCATATATCCACACTCACCGACATCTACACACATGAACAAGCATACACATGTGTATACATAGACACAAACATGCACACACATACATATTCACATATGCACACACACACACACACACACACACACACACACACACACAGAGTAGAGGGAGAAGAGGACTTCATTCAACATTTAACTACTGAAGTTTCTCAAAGCCACCTTGTACCCAAGTTCTTAGAGCAGCTTGTGAAACCCTGCCGGGCCTCTTGCTGAAATCCCTTCCCACTCACCCAGCCCAGTCCCGGTGCTGGGCTTTCCAACTAAGGCTTTCTCTGTGTCTCTGTTGGTTAACTGCTCTACTCTACAGAGTTCTTACAGCAGTCAGCCAGACCTGCCTGCTCCCCACTACTCACTAAGCATAGGCAGCTGGGCATGGTTGGTTTTATTTATCATTGTTACGGTAACACAAGAAGAGTGTCCACCCACAACAGATGCTTAAAGAAAGCTCAGTAGATGCTAAGTAAATAAAATTATTTAACCAAATGGTACAATGCCCAGGAAGAAACAAACTAGAAGGATTCTACCTTTGTCTTCCTTGTTTAGAAACTGCATTGTACAGTTGGAAACTGAATTTCACACTCTTTGGTCTACTAAACCAAGAGTTGGGAAACTGAGCTAGAAAAGGCTTGCAAATATTCTTAGCTTGTGACACTGTTGCTTTGTCAAAACCATGTAAATGTGACAATTTACCAGGAGGGTCTCGGTAAATGATCTGTAAATATATGGACATGACTATGTTGCAATAAAACTTTATTAAAACAGGTCATAGGTTGCATTTGTTCTGGAGGAGTCATGGTTTCTGGCTCTCTCGTTGGACTTTCATCCCTCAAAGAGCCATTTCCTAAGAGTTGGATTGTGCTGTGTTTCTGAGTTAGGAACATGAGATTACTTTCCTTTCATTTAAACTCTGGGCCCTTGGTACTCAGAGACTGGCTAAGTGGTTCTGTCTTTACATTTGATAACACCTAATCCACCTAGGAAATGCCCTAAGCTCTCTTCTCTCCCTCCTCCTCCTCTCTCCCTGCAGCTCGCTCCAACAGACCTGGCCTAGCCTACACCAGCCTTAAACTTCACAGAGAGCCAGGACGACTTGGAAGCTCAGACCCCCTTGCCTATGCCTCTGGAGTGCTGGAATGGCAGTCGGGTCACCTCCAGTGCTTCCTGAAGTGCTGTGGATTGAACTCTTGGCTCCTACAAGCTTAGCAAGCATTCAAACAACAGCGCCAATCCTAGACTTTTCCCTTTTCTGCCTCATTTTTAAAAACTAACAACCGCCTTTGTGAACATCTTGTTTACTTAAACTATGGAGCTGTAGTACAGGGTTCCTGAGCTCTCCTCTGTGGTTAAACTGGTTTCTCAACCACCAGATTCTCTCAAAAGGAAAAAGAAAGGCCTGGGGTGGATTAGACGGCTCTGTCAGGGGAGTCCTATATAGAAGCAAAGCTGTGCCTCCTTCCGTGTACCACAGAGTAAGTGCTCTGTGCTCTGTATGGAAGTCAGTATAAAGGAGTGGACTCTGGCTCCTTTCTCCCCAATCGGCTGGCCAAGACTTCTGGACTAAGACAGCAGTGTTTGAGTGCAGCCGAAACAGCAGTGGGGATTGGGGGGTCTGGGATGGTGGTGGTGGTGGTGTTGCTGGTGGAGCCTCCATCATGTAGTCTTACAAGTGTCAGAGTTTCCTCTCGCAGGACCTCGGTGTCAGGGCTTTTTGATCTGAGCTCAATGGCCAGTGTAACATCTCTGGCCCTGAGGACAGTTCCTTGCAACTCTTCAGGTGACCAGAGGCCACAGGTTCTTCCTACTGGCTCCTTTTGATCAGTTCTAGCTGTCACCAGTCACCCCTCTGCCTTCCCTTCCCTTCTTCCCACCCTGGACTGTCTCAAACTATTCAGTTATTTTCCTTGTCAGTAGCAGCTCACAGGCCTCTGGGCACCGCCTCTGTCGTAGCAGTACTGGAAAGCCCTCGTGACTTGGATACCTGCTTGCTCAAGAGCCAGGGTACCCAGAGGCTGTTCAGTCACTGGGTGCCAGGTTTAGCCAGGACCACTCATTTGCAGACCCGCCCTCTCATCGGGGGCAGGGTCCTGGCAGGGTGACAGATTGTCTGGATGGGACTTGGGGGGGCTGTCAAGTCCACAGGTATATTCTGGCTGTGCTGCTGCTGCCGCCTCCGCCGCCATGGCCTTTATGGGTAATCGCTCCTTCAGCCCTCAGCAGATGCTCTGCTGTAAGAAGAACAACGCCAGGGTTTTTCTCTGGTCAGCCAGGGCCCAGGGCTGGTCAGCAGACCGATGCTGGGCAAGTGTGTGGTACTGAGTTTTCATGGGACAACAAGAAATCTGGGGTCTGTGGGTGATCAGTGTTGTGCTTGCTTGGCCGTGGGATCTTCGTCTGTCCAACCAGGCAGTGCCTACATTATCCTGTTCACACACAAAGCCTGTGGGGCCGAAGCATGACTCGTTTCACTGCCGAAACACCTCTGTTGCTTCTGTCACCATCCTTGTCTGATGTGTTTCTCTTTAGGCTTCCAGCAACAGCCTTGCACTGCTGAACAGAGGCAAGGAGAGACCACTCTAAGGAGACCTGATGTTGTAATACCAGATGGGGCAGCCTGGCAGAGTATCTGCCAGCCTACCCAGTGAGCTGAAGCAACCTGCAGCCTCAGAAGGGGCCTTTGGACCAGTCATAGACACTTGGTTGGCCAATTACAGCCTTGCCCCCAGCACTAGCCACAGAGATTAAGGCTTATGCAATGGACAGGTCTTGCCCTGCCTTTAGCACTTACTGAAGGAAATGACCGCCTCCCCAAGCCAAGATGGACATGATTATTCGAAGGTTAAGGCTGCAGAATAGCTGGTTGAACAGTTTCAAACAGTTCTGGTGGGGTTGAACCTTCAAGATCCAGGACGACCAAATGCAAATTTTTATAGAGTTGTCTCAAGGTGTGTTTTAGGAGTACTGAAGATACCTGGTGTTGGCGCACCATAATCTGTCTGTCTGTCAAACTGATAGACCTTTTGCCCTGGGAGCTTGGACAGTATGAGAGAGTCCACTAGCTGCTAACTAGGTAGTCTTTACTCTCTTCTTTGAGAAAAATGAATAACACAATGAGCTCCTACAATCTGAGTTTATAGAGCTTCTGTGAACAGGAGCGTTGGCTTTTAGCAGATCTTAACTGTGCTTTGACAATGCTTCATCTTTGTCTAGTGACCAGAGAGAGGCAGGCCCTAGTCTGTCTCAGCCTCATTGACTCTAAAGCTAGCAAGGGAGCAGAGCTGTGAGCTGAACACAGACTCACAAGCAGAACAGACTTAGGACCTGAGCATAGACATATATCTCTCCATAGTCTACTATGACCTGGCTTTCCTCTATAAGAGCATGACCTGGGCTGATCTTAGTCTTCCTCTCCAAGAGCAGGAGTAGACCTCCCTAGCAGTATGGGACACCCTGTATCTCCCTAACTCTTCAGCTGTCCTTTCTAGACAGAACTGAATCCAACAATTCCAAAGAGATCACCATCTCTGGTTCCAGCCTTGGCTCTGCACACTACAGAGTTGATTTCTCAGGTAAAACTGTTCATTCCAGGCACTGGAGCAGCAGTATGGGTGAATAATGACAGTGGTAGTCAGGCTTGTGACAATTTAAAAAATTGTGTATGTGTGTGTGTGTGTGTGTGTGTGCAGGTGTGTATATGTGTATGTATATGTATGCATTTGTGTATGTGTATATATGTAGATGTATGTATATATATGTGTGTATGTATGTGTTTGTGTGTATATGTGTATGTATGTGTATATGTATGTTTGTGTGTATCTGTATGTATCTGTATGTGTTTGTGTATATATGTGTGTATATGTATATGTATGCATATACATGTATGTGTATGTGTTTGTGTGTATATGTACATGTATGTGTATGTATGTGTATGTTTGTATGTATCTGTATGTTTGTGTATTTATATGTATGTCTCTGTATATATGTATGTATGTGTTTGTGTGTATATGTACATGTATGTGTATGTTGTGTATGTTTGTATGTATCTGTATGTTTGTGTATTTATATGTATGTCTCTGTATATATGTATGTATGTGTTTGTGTGTATATGTACATGTATGTGTATGTTGTGTATGTTTGTATGTATCTGTATGTTTGTGTATTTATATGTATGTCTCTGTATATATGTATGTATGTGTTTGTGTGTATATGTATATATGTGTGAGCATGTATGTGTATGTGTATGTTTGTATGTATCTGTATATATCTGTATGCGTTTATGAAGATATATGTATGTGTGTATGCATGTGTGTATATGCATGTATATATATGTCAATATATGTGTTTGTGTGTATATGTGTATGTGTATGTATGTGTGACTATGTATGTGCACGTATATGTATGCGTATGTGTATGTTTGTATGTATCTGTATGTATTTGTGTATATATGTATGTCTATATATATGTATGTATATGTTTGTGTATACAAGTATATATATGTGTATGTATATGAATGTATGTGTATGCATATATATGTATTTGTGTGTATATATATGTATGTGTGTTATATATATGCGTGTGTGTTTGTATATGTGTGCGTATGTATGTATATGCATGTGTATGTGTTTGTGTGTATGTATTGTATATATGTATGTGTATTATATGTTTGTGTGTGTCTGCATGTATTTGTGTGTTATGTATGCATATGTGTATGTATATATATGTACATATATGTTATTATATGTGTTGTGTGTGTGTGTGTGTGTGTGTGTGTGTGTGTTTTGTATAGAGGAAGGCATGCCTGTGTGCATGCAGAGGCCAGAAGACGACATCAGGCATCCTCAAATATTATTCTGTGACAATTCATTTCAGACAGGGTCTCTTCTGACCTGGAACGGACACTCCATTATTTCTCTCAGTTGGTCTGGAACCAGCACACCCCAGAATCTCTCTTATCTCCATGGTCTTTAGACCTGGGTTGCCAGGCTTGGTACTGGGTCCAAATTGTGGATCTCACTAATTCTTAGCAGGCATTCTTCACTGCTGAGCCATCTCTCCAGCCCCAAGCTTGTGACTTCTAAGGTATTTATTTTATAAAACAGAGAGCTACCAATAAGTCCTCTGGACCAACGAGAGTCTTCTCCTCCTTAATAAAAGATGTTCTAGGTAATTGGATCGTGGGTTGGATGTAGTCCAGATGGCCGGCTAAGGAAACTGGACACATCCTGATGCAAATGACCACACAGGCATTGTTGGTCTAAGATGCTCTTTGAAGAGTGGTGACTGGCCCATAGCTGGCAGGAAAAGACAGAGCCACCAGCATGCCCACAAGAGGTTGCTATAGGTACCATCATCACAGAGTCTGAGAACAGCAGAAAGGCCAGGGAAGGGCATAAGGAGCCAGAGACCACAAGTAGTCTTGAGGAAGGAGGAAAGAAGAGTCAAGGAGCTGGAGACCCAATTCTAAATCCAACTCCATCCTACCCTTTTTGCTGGTTACCATCAGTGTAAAATGATGGATACTGAAGTTATCTTTCTACCATGCGGAGCAGATCATTCCAGGTCTGCCTTGGCTTTCTTGTCCATCTGAATGAGGGCTGTGGCTACTGTTGGGGTTCCTATTCTGTCCTAAAGGGTCCACAGATGGCTTGTAGGTAGTATATTAAAAGCTCTGAAAGGAAGTGTTGGGCTTGAGAGAAAGCTATGACCGTAGTACCTGAGAAGCAGGGTGATAGCATCAGAATCAGTCTATGAATTTAACATCTGAAGATTGTTCTTTATAATTCAGTAATTCATGCTTGAGACCCGGCTGAAATGGAGCCTTCCAAAAGGAGGTTTTTCCTGTCAGAAGTTATCCTCAGCTATAATTTTAAGAGCAAGGCCAAGTCAGATAATAAACCTCGAAAGTGAACCCTCTGTGGCATCCACCTGGGTACTATCATGATTTTAAGAGGAACATTTTTTTTTTTTTTTTTGGCTGAGCCGTGATTTGAAGACATGATTCTCCAGCTAGGAGTACATTTTTTGGTAGGTTCCGGAAACTTTAGATGTGACCTAATTATAGAAAGAGGGTCACAGGGGTTGGGGCAGATCCTTGTCCCTGGTCTCTCATGGTATCTTTACGTTCTGCCTTTAGAGAGCTGAAGAGGTCTCTAGGCACACACACCTTCTGCCCTAATGTTCTGTTCAACTAACAAGCTTGGTCAACCTGTGTAAAACAATGAGCCAAGGAGCCCTTTTCCTTCAGACTGGTTATGTCAGGCGTTCAGTCACAGTGGCACGTAAGTAAATGGTGCGTGTCAATAGAGACATTGATAGAATGATTGGCTGGAGTCAGTCACTGGCGTCAACACTGTCCCTGCAGTTCTGAGAGCTCCAGTGCCCTTCACAGCCACTTGTCAAGTTCACCTCATAAGAACGAGTTGGCTTCACTCTTATCACTTCCAGTTCATCTTCACCTGCACTCTGTTTTCTCACAGGCACACGTCCAGCACGCAGAACTGAGGGAAGTACTCTCTACTCCCTGCCTTCTCCACCCTCTCTGCTCCCTGAATTCTGAGGAAGAAACTCAATACCCAGCAAACACTGGAAAGTGCCCTGCTGACGCAGGCTGCCCTCTTAACTAAAAATTCCATCTCCAGGACCCAGTGAACTGTCAACTGTCATTACTTCTAAATGTGGGCCATGCTGGCTCTGCCCATGTGAATTTCTGGGATTCAAATGGCAGTTTGGACACAGAGGAAAATAGACAGCACTATACACTTGCTCAGATCAGTACACCGTCTCTGTTGATTGACCCAAGGCTGGACAGAGTTAGGACTCCATTAGCAAACAAACAGAAAGGCTGTCCCAAGCACTGACAAATATTATTTTAGGTTCTAAAATTATGATAGAAGATAGACTCTTGCACTTGATTTCTGGGAGTGCATGCACGTGATCAAAGTCAGAAAATAACACTAAATAAACCTTACAAATTACTGTTGCAGCACAAGGAGCTCCAGGAAAATCAGCTTGATTAAATTCAATTTCCTCGGAACCAGCTAATGAAATTCTATTCATTTGAGTAGTACAACCTATTTAACCACTCAAATTATTTGACCCTCCCCCCCAAAACAGCAATCGAGTAAGGAAAGGGAAAACAGTGCTCCTCGATGTTGCTCTCGGAGATGCTCTGGTTCTTTAAGGGATGCAGAATTTCAGAAGTATTTAAGGTAGTTCAGGGTCACAGGATACAGACGATGACCACACATTTCTCAAAGGGACTGGATTGCACAAGGTCAAGAAGGGAGAACCTGAGGATGTGCCCTGGGTGGTGACTGAACACAAGCGCAGGTAAAGAACTTGCCACAGAGAGGAGCAAAAGGAAAGCAGGAAGTACACTTTCATTTTAGCCTTTATAGAAGCCTGCCCTTATTGTCTTCTAACAGAAGACACAGGGCACAGGGTCCTGTGACTCCCACGCTCACAGTGTGGGCCTGGGGTGTGTGACTCCTGGGCTCACAACATGGGGTCATGTGACTCCTGAACTCTTCTCTATCTGTTTCTTGTAGGAGCCCTGGAGGTAAATTTGTTGTGCTCCGTTGACCAGTACAAAAAGCAGTTTGCACAAAGGTTTAGTTTTTCCCAGGTCATAAGTAGCATCTCCACAGACTCTGAACCAATGGCCAAGAGAAAACTCTATCTCCCCCACCCCCAACTCCTCCATGGCTGCTCAACTTCTAGCCAAGAAGGACTAGCTTGTCAGTGACCTGGGCAGGACCGACAGCACTGCTCTGTGCACTGTAGCCATGAGGTGGCTCAGACGACAAGGCAACTCAAAAGACCTGTTTGCCCTGGATATTAAAGTGAGGCTAAATTGATAATCTGAGTACTCTAGTTGGGGTGTATTCTTCATGGACTGGTATGAACGCTTTGCTGTTCATAAATCAGAGCCTTACACCCTCCCGAATACCACTGCCTAACACGGATTTCCGAAGGGAAGTCAGTTGAGCTGAGGTAGCCAGCGATGAGTGGAAGTTGCTCAGTGAAAGTCATTTGGAGAAGGGCAAGCCATCACTCAAGTCCACTGTGGAGGGTCAGGCCAAGAGGCAGAGGCAGAGTCCTCCTCCTGTAGGTGACCAGGAATGAATGCAGCAAAAGAGTTGAGGAAGTGGCTCAGTGGAAAGTGCTCATCATACAAGCCTGACAGCCTGGTCTCAACCCACGACATCTGTGTAAAAAGCCAGGTCTAGTAGAACATGCTTGTAATTCCAACACTCTGGAGGCAAAGACTAGTGGATGCCTGGGGCTCTCTGGGCACTCAGACTAGCCTAATGTGTGTGTGTCCAATACCTCAGTGAGAGACTCTCAAAAATCAAAGTGTGAGAAATCAAAGTCTGAGGAATGATACTAAGGTTGACTTCTAGCCTTCACACATACACACATGCACCTGTACACATAGGGAGACACACACACACACACACACACACACACACACTCACACACGGTTGAGAAACAGAGACAGAGGTAGAGAGACACACAAAGAGAATAAATAAACACAAGATCTCTTTCTTAATGGAGAAGGTAAGTCAATCCAGTCACTCCTTTTTGAGTCTGTATGAGTGTAAATGCTCAGAAAATCAACGGTGTCTGACTAGTTTGGAAAGCTTGACCTTGGCTCTACATAACTCTCTAGGCCGCTTTAATTTTCCATGCTGGCTTGTTCAGGAAAAGGATGGTCAAAGTGTAATCTCCAGGGTGTCTTTGGGTGCGTGCTTCTCTCAGATAGACTTAGGGGGTGAGTCCTGGGAGGTGACTGTGGATCTGACAGCTGAGCAGATAGTGAAGCCTGGCTTTCCTCTCAGGACAGCCTTTCATGTGGACATTGCTTTCTAAACAACGCCCAATGCTGCCACACTAAATCCTGCTGTGATTTAGCTTAAAAAAAAAAAAGAGATTTTTAAAAGTGGGGTTTGCAGGCAGGGATCTAGAAGTTAGGGACACACTCTTTTCTACTCCTGTTTTCTCCTCAGCATGCATTCTTGGAGACCTTACTGGCAGCTTGGCCGAGCTCTGTCACTTGGCGCCATCACGCCAGTTTTCATTGCTCAGTTTTCCCACAATAACTGGAATATTTGGCAAGAAGTGACAGTTGTGCAATGGGAAAATTTCCAACATCAAAACCCGAAAGAGTGCAGGTGTTCCCCCTTCCCTGCTTATAACAAATGCTGAGGATGAGCTTGGAGGTGCCTGAGCTTTTCTGCCTATGTGCACTAATGGACAGGCTGCTTACGAAGAATCAGGGTTCCTACAAGGAACCCAACATGGTGTTTTAGGGTCACGACATGGTCATACTTAAATGCTACAATTAGACAAAATAATGGCCCCCCCAATTGCAATCTGAGCCCTGTAGTCCCTGCCAGAAGCTAGGTACTTACATGGGAAAGTAGGAAAGAGGCCCTGTCTATGTTCAGGAGTTAGAAGTACCCCAAACGGCATATAAGAACAAGTAAGACCTAAAGAGGCGGGGGGTCTTTGGACAACATGACTGGAGGCACTCAGTAGATAAAATAACTCTCATCAATTGCTATCACTGACCCCAAAAGGAGAGGTACCCCAATACACTATCCAGGTTATCATCAAGTAAGGACCCATAGGGGAATTATGAACACGGTGGGGGGGGGGAGAAGTGAAATGATCTGTAACTATCTTTTCCAGTTGGTCTTTGCAATTATGCAGGCTGTGACCATCCCAGGGTCTACAACGTTCTTTTTCAATACATAAATGTGATTCTTGCAGTGTTGGGCTGAGGAGAACCAGTGTGCTGTACTTGATAGTCTCTGCTTGGCGATCTGGTATAAACACGCCAGTAGCAGCTCGCAAGGTCTGGCTTAGGGAGTTACCCGTCTACTCGATACAGAGTTAAATAACAGTGAGACCGAGTGGAAGAGTTAACATAAGGTAGCATGCAAGCACACTTTTGGATGGATGTCCAAGTTAGGGTATGGAAGGAAGGAAGGGTGGATGTGGGTGCAGTGGACCCCACCCTGCAGGCAATGCTTCGCCATCTGCCAGCTCACACTGTCAACGGTGAACATGTGTCTTTGTCCTTCACCATCTGTGATGGAAACTCCTAGGAAATGGTTCCATTGCCAGAAAATGAGCTTGAGGTAAGCAGACTGCACACTGAGGGAGGTGTGAGGTCGCACCAGCAGCAGCTAAAATAATAAAGTCTAAATTGATGATGGCAAGAGGAAATGTGATTCCACCCAGCTTGGGCAGTGGTCACTGACCATGACTGTCACCAAGAGGTGCTAGGATCACCAAGGAACTCAGGAGAAGGTTAAAAAGTGAGCAGTTCCTAAGCAGAGGCCCATGTGTCGTGAACCTAGCTTTTTAAGTTTGTTATTTTCCCATTGGATAGAATTACCGATGTGTTGGCCACTGTCTACTTGGTGTGAACATACTGGAATATCAGAACAACAGGTTTTCTTTTCAAATACACATTTCGATATTAAATAAGTAACTCCAAAAGGAGAGGGTGACGGGGTGTGATCATGGACAGCTTTAATCCCAGTAACCTAGGGAAGTCTCTTTGTGAGGCCAAGATGGATGGCACAGTAGGACCCTGACCAAAAAAAGAAAGGAAGGAAGGAAGGAGGAACAAGAATTACAAAATAGAAGAAAATGAACAAAACAAAGCAAAACAACAAGAACAAAAAGCCATCACACTGGAACAGGGTGACCCACAGTGGGTCTACAGGATTTCCTTTTTTAATCATTTTTAGTGTTAGACCCTGTGCTGTCAATCACCCTGCAGTAGTTTGGAGGCCAATTCCCACTGAGTCACGTCTGTGTCATTGGCTATCTTGTGCCATCTGGTGACAGGAGAGCAGGAAGGAGCCCTAACATTGCCTCACTGCTTTCCAGAGGGGAAGTCTTCCTGCTGGAGGTGGTGCTGGAACCTTAGGTGGCCTTCTGTGAGAGGTCAGTGTGGGGTTGCCATCAGTCTAGAAAGGGTGGTCTACAGACAAAGCCATTTCTTGTGACTCCTGCCCCATCTCTAACCTGACGTACAGAGCTGTTCAAAGGTAAATATATATTTACTACTCTCACCCCACTTCCAGGTTCTTCACGCTTTGATTCTTTGATTCAGTTGAAAGCTGAAAGCGCCATGGTTTCCATGTTACCTTTCCGGAATTACATTTGGGAACTGGACCTCTTGAAAAATACCAGGCTCAAAATTTGAAGGTCTTTACAGAATTTCAGATACAAATGCAGATTTTAGATTATACTCCATGTAAATTAGGCATACCTATTGCTTTCCCTGGGCTGGAAGAAAGAAGAAAGGGAGAGGGGAGAGAGGGAGGGAAGGAGGGAGGGAGGGTAGGATGGGTAAGGGGCTTATTGACAAGTCATTCTGGTTGGGTTTTAGGCTAGGTCAATTACCAGATCAATTACTTTACTTGTCAACAACTTGGATGACAACAAGCAGTCCTGTTGTTTGGTGTAGACAGTCTCAGATCCTGTCACTTAAAAATCTGCCCTTTAACCCCAGGACAGGAAGCAGATTTTATTCACTGGATAAAGAAAGATTGGGTGACTCAAAATAAATTTTGCCAGGATTAAAGGGTTTTTCTACTCCCTTCAGCCTCAGAAATTTCCAAAATACCTAGAGAGGTCATTCAGCTATTAAATCACGAAAACAAAGTCTCCATTGAGTGAAATCTCACTGGGGGCTCTTCAAGAACTTTCTTACTTCAAGTGAGCACCCCACTTGAGTAATTTTAACTCACATGGTGAGTTCTGTTAGACTTGCAATCCATAAGATCTAATTATTGATATATTATCAGTCATAAAGAAGAAAAAGATAAACATTAGCAGAATGAAGAATACTGTCTTGGAACATAGCATTTAAAACATTTTAAATTTTCTTTTTTCATTGCCATTATTATTGTGCAATAAATTATTATCATTTTCTTCACATATGAATGAATTTTTACTCTACTAGACATGAACCTGCAAAAGACCAAACTGCTTTAAACTTTAAGGAGCATACTATATGCTGCTAAAGGAACCAGGGCACAGGCATGTGAAGAGACAAGAACCTGGGCACAGGCATGTGAAGAGACAGGAACCTGGGCACAGGCCTGTGCATATTCCCAGTGGACTAACAGGAAACACGCAGAGCAATGAAACACAGATGGACTGAGAATGTAGAAAGAGCCGTCCTGAATGTCTACAGCAGCCTTGTAGATCTGGCTTTGGGCAGATCAACTTCTCTGGTTTTTGTTTCCTTCCCCATAAGCAACAATTAATCATGAAGATCTTATGGTGTAAGCATTACACATAAAATTTTTGGGAGAGTTTTATACTGTTGGATAAGGAGATACAAATAATGGAAGCCAACACTGGAATATGTATCAAATACAAGAAGAATTGAAGCTGTGCTATAATAAACTATGAATTATCATAGTCTTTCATTAATCCATTGGCAAATACATCTTATTAGATATCATGGTATATATATGTACATGTATATATATTACAAATAATATGTAAATCTATAGATTAAACATAAGGAGCTAAGATACTTATAAGGGGACTTATACTGTGTTGGGTGTTCCTGGAAGGATATACCCAATACCCATGCAAATGAGGAACTCCAAAATGGCACCCAGACAGTAAATGCTGCAGTCAGGGCCGTTTCCTATAGTGGTAACTGACATGTAGCAAGGAAAATGGAAGTCAAGAGTAGGGCTGGGGACGTGTTGGAAGAGGACACACCTGGAAAGGTGTACCTGTAGTCCAAAACCCATCAGTGATTATGGGGTGGGTCTTGAATAAGAACAGAGGTGTGGATGCCTAGTACAGCAAGGGGACAATTGTACCATTTGTTGCAAAGCCTTTTGCTATCCTGCAACTCAGGAAGCTCCCTGGGAAACCCATCCCTCTCTGAGGATGCTTCAGGATTGCCCCCCCCCACACCCCACTATGAGAGGACAGAAGGGACAGAATTTTGGGAATGAAGGAAGGGCAGAGGCTGGAGATACAGTCACTCCTTTCTATGCCCCAGAACTCTCTTGTTAGGGGTGCTCCTAGTATGGCTGACTAAGTTTCAATAATGATGATGGTGGTGGTGATGATGATGATGATGATGATGATGATGGTTCAAACCCTAACTTTAACCCAGAACCTAGAACCCTAACTCCAGCCAACTCTCCCATCATCCCATCTAAAATAACTCAACTTTATTTAACCTTTATCTTTCCTACTTGAAGGAAAACAAAACCTGTCCAAACAAAACAAAGCAATCAAAACAAAAATAAAAAACAAAAGCAGAAAAAAAACAAAAGCAGAAAAAAAAGAAAAAAAAAAACAAAAAACAAAAAACAAGCAACAACAAAAACCATCGCTGTGGCCTTAGAGGGCAGAACTGAAAACAGCAGTCTGTCCTCAGAGTAGCTTTCTCCCTGGGCATGGTCTGACAGGGAGAGCTTAGGGCTGAGCCTGCTGGTCCCTGCTTTCCCGGAGCAGGGATTCTGATTAGTATTCATTTGGGGTGGGGAGAGGGAAGAGGGAAAGAGGGAGGGGAACAGGAGGTTCGGGCGGGTTCCTTAAGAAAGATAATCTGTTTGTTTATAGTTTACTTAAGCAAAGAGACCTTTAAAAAGGACTTTGATAAGAGGGGACAAAGTTTCTTCAGAAATGAATCAGAGTTCCTTAGTAAGAACTTCAGTTTCTTTTATACACAGGTGCCTGAAGAGCTGGGGGTCCTGGCCATTCCAAACCGCCCTGTGCTGGTCTGTAGATTTCCTTAAAACCATAGACATGCTGACATCATGGGCTCCTTCCTCAGACTCCTCTCTCTCTCTCTCTCTCTCTCTCTCTCTCTCTCTCTCTCTCTCTCTCTCTCCCTCTCCCTCTCCCTCTCCCTCTCCCTCTCCCTCTCCCTTTCCTTCTCCCTGTCCCTCTCCCTCTCCCTCTCCCTCTCCCTCTCCCTCTCCCTCTCCCTCTCCTTCTCCCTCTCCCTCCCTCCCCCTTCCTTCTCTGTCCTTCCTTCCCCTGTCAGCAGTCTCTTCCAATCTCCTTCTTTCTCTCTTCATTTCCCTCAGGTAATTCCTCTCAGAAACTTGTACGAACTTGTTTTTTGACTGACAGTGAACACCAAGAGTGCTTCTTCGCTTCGAAAAGCCCTCAGCACCTACCTTTCCAAGGCACCCCGGATCACTTCCTTGCCTGGTCTTAATTTCCCGCCCACCCAGGAGTCCGCATTGGGCACTCTGCAGGTAAGAGGCCGGAGAGTGTGTCAACGTGGGGCACGCAGCATGGTGGAGATGCTTCAGAAAAGCCTGTCTTCCAAAGGTAATGAAAACATTGCGATTCTTTAAAAATAAAGAAAACTTCCTTAAGTCATTCAGGCCAGCCAGGCTTATCTGGGGGTATTTACAATGCCGTTTACATGTGGGAGAAAAGGTTTTTCCTTAATGAAGGGGCAAAGGAAAGGGAGCGTGCTTTATCCTTGTCTGCAGAAAAAGAAAAAGTAACCGACTTTGTCCAGTGGGCTGAGGGTGTGAGGGGTCTGGAGAGCCAGTGCGTGTCGGAGCCAGCGGGCTACTGGTTTTTCGGTGATTATATAGTTTTCTTAAGTTCCCTGGCTGTCAGCTTCCTTTGTCAGTGGAGAAGTCAGTTTAGGTAGAAGTGAGGCAAATCCCTCAACCAAACATTTGAAAATCTGCCACCTATCCCAGCAGAAAAAAAGGGCTCTGTGGGTTTCTGAGGCAGAGTGGAAGTAGTCTGACTGGAGAAACCGCTTTGTTCAACGTCCCACGGAGAAAGAGGCTTTCCCCAGTGTACACATAATTTCATGTGGATTTAGGCTGTTTTCAACTAATGAGCGCATTACCGCATTACCAGGCAGAACCTCCCCACTGGCCCCTGGAAAGCCTGCTTTTGTCTGTCCTTCATCTCTGCATTCAGTCACCTGAAGGGAGTCAGAATTTGTGTCTTAGACATTTAACCGGGCTCTAGCTCACAGTTGCCTTAAGCCACAGGTTAGAAAGCTCACAGCAAACGAAGAAATTAACTTTGGAAGACTGAGGTCCAAACCAAGCCCCCACCCCCCCAAAAATCTAAACATTCAGCTTCCCTTCCTTAATCTGAATGTATTCGCCACCCCAAACCTCAACTTACTGTCAAGACTATAAATCAGGTCCAAAGTTCCCCCTTGGCAATCTCAGCTCACAGGCTTACACGCTCACACGCTCACACGCTCACACGCTCAAACGCTCACACTCACCACGAGCAGCCTGTTACTTCAGCCCTCGTTTCTGTTCTGCCCTCTCTCCTGAAGGTTTAAGCAAACAGGTCACCATCAGTAATGGCCTTAGGTGACAAATTCTCTTCAATTTACAACTGCGCTTTAAAAAAAAAAAAATCAAAGGAAAGTGTCACATAAAACTGGAACGTGATTTTACATGCCATCCACGGGTGAACACGTCGTACCAGGGAAACTTCAGGTGAAGAATTAATTACAGACTCACCTGGCACATGGGTCCCAGGGCCATGCTTGTCCCAAACCTTCCTGGGGTTTGATTTCCTAATAGCTCCCTCCAGAAGTAGAATAAATGACCGTGGAACATGACCCAGAGGTCATGTGTGGCATTCCCACATATGGCTGGAGACTGCCAAACTTTAGCTAGATTGCCCGTTGTCCTAACATCCACCCAAGAAAACGCGATTCGGTAGGGAGCAAAGGAAGCCTCTCTCCTGAGTTACGCGCTTGAGTGGCATGGGGGACTTAGGGAAACAGGCTTAGGGAAGTGCGTGTGCAGTCCTGCTGGCTTCAGGAGAATACATTTTTAAGAAACCCTCCCTCCTCTTACCCGCCTCCTTCCTCCCACCGACATCCCTGGCCAAAAGTGCTGCTCCCCAATGTCCTCATCTCCCACTTGTAACCAGTGCAGACAGCTCACATTTTTGGGGGACAAAAGAGGGAGCCCACAGGTGGCTCATTGCCAGCAGGCCCAGAACTAACAAAAAACAGGCCTTTTGGCTCCTTCCCTCAGGGCTGAGGGCATGCCTCTTCCCTTCAAGGAAGAAATCTGAAAAGGCTTCTGTGCTTGTTAGAGGGGAGGCATACATGTATCTGTGCATGTTGTGTGTGTGTGTGTGTGTGTGTGTGTGTGTGTGTGTGTATACATGTGTATTCTTGTATGTGCACACATGAATATGTGCACATGTGTGTTTGTGTGTGCACATGTGTGTTCTTGTATGTACACACATGGATACATGTGAATGCACACGTGTGTTCTTGTATGTTTGTGTATGTGTTTGTGCGTGTGTATGTTTTATTATGACAGCATGTGCTGAGGACCAGAAAGCCCAATGTGGCTTTAGGCAGTAAATGGAGGAAGCTTTTCTGACTTTCACAATGAACGTCAGATATAGCCTGTCCTAAGCAGTCAGCCCACCTGCTTGAGCCCTGCAGAAAGTCACTGCTCCTTGTGAATGCATCCCTTCAGCGTCCCAACTCGAGTCTAGAGTGAATTTGAATGTTGGCACGGCGACAGTGATAGAGCGGACAGAGTGCCAGCCCAGAAGCAGCTGTGGAGCCTGCGAAGGGTCTCCTTCTGTTTTTCTTCTAGAAGCAACACACTTTCCATGCAGCGAATGTGGGCCCTTATTTACAGTCTCTCAAGGGAAAACAGTTATTTTCTTCACTGTAAAAATAGCCAGGAGGTTCCTGTAAGAATTGATATTGTTTTCTGCACCAGCAAAGAAGAGTTAACTCTGGTGGTCGCAGGCAAGAAGCAAAGCAGAAAGAGACCTCTGCCTAATTTCCTGGGCTCTCCGTCCCTGTCCCTTCACATTTGCCTCCCTCAGAGCCACCTCCATTTCCTTGGAAGGAGGGTTGGCAGGCATGGCACAGGAGCAAAGTGAGCCATAGACAGGCCTGGCCTTGCGCCTCTCAAGGACACTGTGCCCTGCAAAGAGGCAGGTGTGACTCAAACTTCTTGGCACCTTGCTGCCACTCAGGTGCCAGTTCCCAGACAGGTAAGAGAGCTTGGTGATCAGAAGTTCAAAGCCATGCAGAAAAGGCCAGTCCTCGGGTCCTCACTAAAGTAGGGGAAGGAACCAGCTTTCCCTCCCCTTTGAAGGCTGAGAGCAGCAGGTGGAGAGAATGATTACCATGCTTAGTGAAGGACTCCAGAAAGAAGTGTTGTTGACTGAATGTTGGATTGTGGAGATGGAAAAAAAGGGGGGGGGACACAGACATTCCTTACAAAGGCAAGAGCACACAGCTCAGAGTGCTTAACAGGCACAAAGCCCTTCTGCCTCCCGCATGTAGGAAAAGGCAGGATGGGGAGGGATGAGGGACAGGGAGGGAGGGGGAGGGGGAGAGGGGGAAGGGAGGAAGAGGGATGAACTTAAGAAAAACGCTAGCTTGCAATGTGTTCTCCGGATTCACAGAGACAAGTATAGCAGAGTCTCCTATTCTAATACGACTGGAATCCGTGTAGAGGATTACGCACATCCTCAGGGACTTAGAGTCGCACACATCTGTGCTTTCTTCTGAAGAAGGGAGATCAGAGAAATGCAGCTACCTGCATTCCCTCTGAGAGAGGAAGACTCATTTAGTGAGCCAAGGGTTAACCAAAACGGAACCACAGAGCTACGTGTGCTTCTCTACCTGATGTTCTATACCCTACCGTACAGTCCTGGTATTCCGGCCATACTACAGGAACGAATCAAGGTGGCTTGGTCATGCTCACCTCAGAAGACACACAAGAAGAAAGCAGGGTTCTGATTTGGGGCTTAAAGCACACAGGTGCCAAGAGCTGGTTCGTGCCCAGTTAAGAACCAGTTAAGTAGAAATGCATGCGTGTGCCCCATGCCAGCTGAGGTCATAATGAGGAAAACATGGGAAGAATTAGTGATGGAAGAAACTGAGTCTTGCTTGGAGTTTCCCCTAGGACCTAACAGTTCAAAGTGAACGCACGCCAGGAGAACCATTTTTGATACTAGGATGCTCAAGATCTCAGTGACAGCTAGATGCTCCTGCTTCACCCAGGGGTCAGGGGTCAGGGGTCGGGGTCAGGGCAATGCTGTGCCCCTTGAGTGCCCAGACATACTGAGCCACTGAAGTGTGAGTTGGGTGAGCAGGGCAGTGAGGAATGTTCAGAGGACCTGGGAGGCCTGGTTTGATCCTGCTTCAGTCACAGCTGCCTTGGTGTCAGGCTGACAGTTACAGAATTCTCGTGCATTTTTTCCACTGCCCCCAAA